>NC_059378.1:38196141-38538141 GCF_019703515.2 Myxocyprinus asiaticus
GATAGCGCCTTGCGCGAGCAACCTCTGAGACACGGGTCTTGGTCCTGTGGGAACCAGGAAGTAATTGCGTTCACATAAACTATGGTGAGTGTGATTCTAAGGTTACATTTTCGATCTAAAAGGAAATTTTTACTCCACTGATGTTTAGGGTTGGGGTTTGGATTAGTGGGTAGAGTTAACCAAATATGCATTCCTGTTGATTGTATAACATAATTTATTACTAAAAATACAACTCGCTTTTGGCGCCACCCTGTGGACATTTCACTCGGAAACTGGAGCTAACACATGCCCATACGTTCAACAACACTTCCAGCTTCGGCCAGTGGGGGACAGTGATTCGTATTTCGGTAAGCACAGACCGATTTTAGCAGCAAAATTTTCAAACCTACTTTCGCCGAATTCCCAGTGTGATCCATCTGCAAGCACAACTCTAATTTAGTTTAAGCAGGCTTCTTTCTGTTTTGCTGTGATTTAAGGTAGTTTATCTTTCAATCCATTTGGTTATTTCATTAATTC
Organism: Myxocyprinus asiaticus; assembly: GCF_019703515.2. Classification (NCBI taxonomy): domain Eukaryota; kingdom Metazoa; phylum Chordata; class Actinopteri; order Cypriniformes; family Catostomidae; genus Myxocyprinus; species Myxocyprinus asiaticus. The sequence goes on from NC_059378.1 coordinate 38,196,658, forward strand.
AGTAATTAAAACGGCTTCTAACCTTTTCCAGAGAGAGGCACAGAACAAATAAAAAATGTCAAAAACCCAAAATATATTTACATTTGATCTCTCTGATACCTTCTGCTTGACCCTTGTCTAAACGCCACTCTTGATTTCTCCTGATAATAATCATCATCAGGCACAGATAGTGTCTCTCGATCGCCCCTCCTCCTTTACATCCCACCCTCTCTTTCTCTCTCTTTTCTGAACAGTCAGAGGCATATCAGAACAGACAGTCCCTCCGACATCCAGCTGTCCGGTCGCTGATTCATTTCACCACACACCAGCTCTGGGTGCAAACTCAGAAGGGGTGTTGGGGAAATTGAAAGGCGTCCTAAAAGGGCCAACAAGGATTCCATCATCATAAGATAGGTACGAAAGCTTAAATTCTAGAGTATGAAGGTGTTTCATGTTGAAATTCAATGGAATAGTTTATCTATAGTTTGCAGGTAGAGTTTATGTGCTATATTTTGTTAAAAATGGACAAAAGCCGTTAGTAAAGGGTTGGTTAAAGGAGTTTTAATGTTTGTTATTCTTGGTGTAAAGGTTTCAGTCATTGTTTTGTGTAAGGCAGCTTCTTTTCTATGTTGCTTTGTTTTACTTTTTCTTGACAGTTCTGAAATCAAAGGCATTGCTGCATACAGTTTGCAATTTTAATCTATAATTCCTCTGAGAAATTGCCTTAAGGATCGATGCAAATGAACTGTATATTTAACTCTGTCACTTGTGTACACACTGTAAAAAGTGGTAACCTGCTATTGTTTCATTAAGGAGCTACAGTATTTCTACCTGATCTAACCCTTAAAATTACACTGTAAAAAATGTCTGTAAAAGAATTTAAAATGCTACAGTAAAAAAACGTTAATTGGTTAACGGGAAGTTACCTAAACATACTGTAAATGGTAAAAAAATATAAATTTTTAACAAGACAATACATGTTATTTTACGGTAAAATATTGCATAAAAAAATACATTTCTTTTTTTTTTAGATGTATGATTTTACTGTAAAATGAACTGTAAAAATATATATTATGTTTAACAAGAGCAGTCCCATGTGACCCATCACATTTCATTATATTTTATGGGAATAGTTATGTTTCTTCTTATTTTTAATATCAGTTATGTACATTGGAGTGTTCTGTGTTATATTTTATGTAGTTTAGTTGATATTTATTGCATTATTTTAGTGTTACATGTGTTACCCTGATGGTGTTTTGTGTTTCTGTGAGTAACTTTAAATCGTCATGTGGTCTTTTATAGTTACTACGGTGAAAAGTAATAATTTTTTTATTAAAAGCAATTCCAGAAGGAGAGTATATCAAGTTTATATAATTTAAAAATATAAATGGTAGTGAACTGTAACATATACAGGCATTAAAATTACATCCCGTTAAGCCTGAAACATGGTCACCGTATGGCATGGGTTGATTTAGTGATGTTAAAGAATATTTTTGATTTGAATAAAACCAGTTAATTTAATTAACTAATCAGCATATTTTTGTGTTGTGAGTAACTGTTACAGATATGGCTATAGGTACAATGGGACAAAATATATATATATTGTATTCTAAATAATGTCAGTTGTAAACAGTTTTACAATTACACTTGCTTTTCAAATAATCAAATACTTACAGTCCTGAAAATCTGAAATGTATTCCGGTTTTTAACATAATGAAAGTCAGTTAGAAACAGTCCAATGGATTTTGTTAGTACCTGGCTTAATACTTGCTTTTAGTATCATGAAAATGTAAAAACATACAAATCAAAGATAATTAAATGTACTTCTGCCAAATAGCAGTTTAGATGCATTTAGATGTCTCTAAACTACACTGCAAAAAAAAATCCTGTTACATTTACGGTAAAAAACTGGCAGCTGTAATGTAATAAACATGAACTAAACTACATCAGCTATTACACAGAACACCCCAAAGTACATAACTGATATTAAAAATAAGAAGAAACATAACTATCCCCATAAAAAATTATGAAATGTGATGGGTAATGTAGGGAATTCTGGGAACGCCCGATTATTTTTAACCATAATTTTAACAATAATTTACCAGAAAAAGTACATGTACTCTTTTGTTATACATAATATATATTTTTACAGTTAATTATATGGTAAAATCATAGTTTTTACATGTAAAAAATTGAATTTGTACAACATTGTACTGTAAAATTACATGTATTGTCTTTTTAAATATATTATAATTTTTTACTGTAAATTTTAAGGTAACTGCCCGTTTATCAATTAACGATTTTTTACTGTAGCATTTTTATAGTCTTTTACCATTAACATGTTTTACAGTGTAAAGTTTGGAAGGCTATATAATGCACACACACTCACTCACTCACTCACTCACATTGATCAAACAGACAGCAGACCAGTGCCCATGTATATTTATCAATACGGCAATGGCATATATACAGATACATTAACCTAGCTGACAACCCTAAAACTAACATTACAAAAAAGAAGTTGTGCACTCTCTCGTATTCAAGGTGCAAGGAAAGTATTTTAATACCTTTTACTTGATGGCTACGAGGGTTGGGAGGGTTACTTTTGAAATTTATTCCACTACAGATTACAGAATACATGCTGTAAAATGTCATTTGTAACATATTCCAATAGATTATTTTAGGTAACTGGTAGAATTTTTTTATTAATTTTTTTAGCACTGGTAGATTTTTTTCACTTGTTTTGACTACAAAATATCTGCCAGTACAGTGAGACAAAATACACATGTTAAAAATACATTCTCTGAAAAACCTAAATATCTTATGCAGTGTTGTTTCTAAAACAAGATTAATCAAACTGATCTTGTTTTAAGGATTTTTAGAAATATTATAAAAATCACCAAGAATAAGATTTTTGCCCTAATATCAATATTTTTGCCTGTCTTGCTAGAGAGAGAGAGAGAAAAAAAGATCTAACGTGGATTTTCTTTTCTTTTTTGTTTTTATCCCCTTTTCTCCCAATTTGGAATGCCCTATTCCCACTACTTAGTAGGTCCTCGTGGTGGCGCGGTTACTCACCTCAATCTGGGTGGTGGAGGACAAGTCTCAGTTGCCTCCGCTTCTGAGACCGTCAATCCGCGCATTTTATCACGTGGCTTGTTGTGCATGACACCGCGGAGACTCACAGCATGTGGAGGTTCATGCTACTCTCCGCGATCCAGGCGCAATTTACCATGCACCCCACTGAGAGTGAGAACCACTAATCACGACCACGAGCAGGTTACCCCACGTGACTCTACCCTCCCTAGCAACCGGGCCAATTTGGTTGCTTAGGAGACCTGGCTGGAGTCACTCAGCACGCCCTGGATTCGAACTTGCGACTCCAGGTGTGGTAGTCAGCGTCGCTGAGCTACCCAGGCCCCCTGACGTGGATTTTTTTTTTAAAAACAGGTGCATGTATAATGTCAAGAAAATAGCATTTTAGCTTAGCATAAAGCTAAATGTTTACATGACAATTTACACATGGTTTATTTCTATTTCTGCTGCTCCAAACTTACTTCTCTGTCTGCTCATGTGAATGTAACACATCATAAGAAAGTGTTTCACCGCTGTTCAAGTGCACTTTGGATCGCATCATTTATATGTATAAATGTTTTCCATCTGAAAGGACTAAATATTAAATGAAACAAATGACAATAAAATGCAAAGTAATCTCTTCTCAGTAATCTAAATACTTTTTGAATGTAACTGTATTCTAATTACCAATGATTTAAATTGTAACTGTAGTGGAATACAGTTACTTATATTTTGTATTTTAAATACGTAATCCCGTTACATGTGTTCCGTTACTCGCCAACCCTGATGGTTACACCACATGACATTTAATTAATCAAATCAATAAAGTACAAAAAATTAAATATAAAAAAATTATATAGAAAATGCATAAAATATTTTTCAAAAAATGTATTAAACCAACATGGACACTAAGTTAACCTTTCTAAGCATTTGACACGTAAGTTTTAAACCATTTTAAAAAAATTAAAAAAAAGATTTCTAATGTTTATCACCCGGACAATTTTCACCCCTGGACACCCTTATTTTGTCAATGACCCTTTTGCTTTTTCTAAATAAACGATGAGTCTAAATAATTTTTTTGTGGTGATCAACGTTATGCCACAAATGCTGTCGATTGAGCTTAAAAGTGTCCTCGATTTTTTTTCTCATTTAAAAAGTTTTATTCCTAGGAAAGGAATTATAATTTTGAAACATATGTATAAAATCATTAACACTCACATGAGATGAGATATCAGTAACCTTATAAAATCCATTTTATTCTACATGGAGAGGGTCTCCTCATGGGGGCTGCCATGTTAGGATCACATGACCAGCCGAATACTACTCGCTTAATCTCAGTATCCGCCCTGTTGTTGGACACTTTCACTCATTAATTAAAGTTGAAGCATGTCATTTCTACAGTTTGTTTTCAAACCAGATTTCTAAATACATCCACCGTCTGCCGCTGGTCAAACAAAGAGATTGTCCCACCCCCAACTCACGCCATTGGGGCGTAAACAAGCTATTTTCATAGCGCCACAGAAACACAGTGCCTAAGTTTTTGAGAAATTAACCTATAAATGGTTTACTTATAGTTGCCTCTGCATATTAGAAGGTACTGAATTTTAACACTGAAAAAGTTACATCAGCTTTAAGTTTATAATGGCTGACTGTGAATAGTGAATTTCTGTAATGGCGCTGGTAACTGAAAACTATTGCGTTTGAATGATGGAGCATCCACACCACTAGGGGTCAGTGTAAGTCCAAGATGACAAAAAAATAAAAAATAAAAAAATAAATAAAAATACTGAGTGCACCTTTAACTTTTGTTGAACCCAGGCCAGTGGCTGTGTCTCGTTTGGAAGGATGCATCCTCCGGAGGTCGCATTTGTCAGCCGCATACGTCATCGAGGCTGTCTCGTTTCAGAAAAGCGAGTAGGACACTTCGAATGCAGCCTTCGAATGCGACCTTCTTTCACGGGAATTCAGAGGATGCATGAGGTGTATCCTTCGTGGGCACTCACAACCCACAATTCTTTGCTTCAATGGAAATGTCAAAAAAAAAAAAAAAAAGACACCAATTTGCACGTAAATATGATGTTCAAACGCAAGGAATGTTACTTCCCAAGTTGAAGTACCTCAGTAGATGTGTGCAGAGTATATAATATGTATAATTATACTAATATATAATTAAAATAAAGTATTAGACTAAAAGTACACCTGTAAAATCTATTTTCTTTTCTCTTTACATCATTATAACTCTCCTAAAATGTACCTCATACATTCCCTTCCAGAGGGACTTTGTTCCTTTCTCACTTGTAAAAGGGTGGCGTGCTGTCATAGAAACCATGTTACGTTACGTTTCCGTTTGTCCTACGAAGGCCGTCTCGTTTAAACGAGGCTTGTTTAAAAGAGGACGCTCTATATATTGCAGCCTTCAAAGGACGCATCCTACCTTGCACGCAGCCTTCCAAAGGAGACACAGCCAGTGTCATGATAAATTGAGTCCGCCCCGTATATCGAGTCCCATATGACATCACGATTCCATTGGCTCAAAGAGCTAGTCATGGGTACTCTATTCAGTGCCTGATTAAAAATCGTACAAATTCAGTTTATGGTATCTGCCGTTTTAACTATGTAAATACGACATTTAATGTCTTTTAAATAATATGTTACACATAATAATATATAACTGAAGTTATAGATTGTGAAATCAAAGATGTGTCGTTGTTTGTGTTTTTCAGTTAGCCTAGACTTCAGTGACATGCTATCGGTTTTGCTCGGGCATTACAAACGGTTACCCCGATAGAGACTCGATTAACCGGGCGGACTCAATTTATCGTGACACCGGAACGTTCCTTTAAGACAGCAACTGCGCTTGCGCAGAAGGTGATACACAAATGAGTTACTTAAATACAAAAACACATACATTATTATAAAAACAAGTACCCACACACAGAGAACAAATAGAATATTTAAGCACCACACTCACCACTCAGAATTACAACATTTACCACTAAGTACCCAATGTAACAAAAACCCATTAAACACTTTATTCCACAGCTCCGAGAATGGGAAAATCAGAGAGCCAAATGGATATCATGGAGAAAACCAATAAACCTAGAAAGCATCGCTGGACCGTCGTGGAGATCGGATTGTCCATTATTGTGCTTCTCATGAGCTGTGCTCTGGCTGGACTCATCGTGCTCTACACTTCAGCTGTGAGAGGTGGAAAAAACGCATCTTGATTCCATTCATCAGGATTATTTAGTGGCATTCAAACCCCTCAAGGAAGACCCAAGCATGTTCAAGATCTTTAGAAGATATTTCAATAGTGTGTGTTTACAAGCACAATCTTACACGATTATGCTCAATAATAATCTGACAACTTTGTATATAATACGATAAACACTTTTACCGGCGGGTTTTCGGAGGAAATCCCGATAATTTCGAATCTTCCAAAAATAAATAAATAATAATAATAAAGATAAAAAAAAATAAAAAATCGCGTTTTTCTTGCGTTGTCGAGTTTTTAGGATGAGGTGATTTTTGATTGCTATCAGCTTATTGTTGTGCAATTTAATTTTAATCTCCTCGTGGAAGCTCTGTACAACTTTTTTCTTTAACTAGATATTTTAGAAAAACATCAACAACAGAACAATGAAGTACATATGTGTTTTTAATATTATTTACTTAATTATTTTATGTAGGCAATTTAAAATTGTATATTAAATAATGTTATTTAATATAACATTATTTAATTTAATATATGATCATCTCTCATGAAAGCACATTTATTTATTTTACTTTATGTATTTTTGAGTTTTAACATTTATTTTACTATGTACAGCACATTGGTCAACAGCTGTTGTTTTAGTTGTGCTTTATAAATAAAGTGACATTAACATTTATTTAAAGTATTTCAAATGTAACATCAAAAAGCATATTTTAAATCGTCTAACGGTCTCTTTTGAAAGTATATCAAAATATATTCTTTCAAATCAACACTAAAATCGTACATTTTCTTTTTGTTTCAGAGCGCTTTAACAGAAACGATTCTTCAAAAGGTGAAGCATGTTCACAGTTATTCATGAATATTACAGTTTGAATAATTTTGACAGATTTTAGCCTTAAGATTCTTATTATTGAGTTGTTTGTGAGTCTTGTCCTACAAGTTAAACCCTGTATAATCTCTCCACATTATATAAACTGGACTATACGGGTAAATTGTAGTAGCATATACACCAAAGAACCAAGACATTATGACCACTCATAGATGAAGAGAATAACATTAATCATCATCTAACAAGACCACATGTCAAGGTCTGGGTAGATTAGATGGTAAGCGAACAATCAGTTCTCGTAATCAGCGTGTTGAATGCAGGAGAAATGGGCAGGAGTAAAGACCTGAGAGACTTTGACAAGGGCCAAATTGTTATGTCCAGACGACTGGGTCAGAGCATCTCTGAAACGGCAAGTCTTGTGGGATGCTCCCGGTCAGCAGTGGTGAGTACCTACCGACTGTTGTCCAAAAAGGGACAATCCACAAACCGGCAACAGGGTGTTGGGCACCCAAGGCTCATCGATGCACGAGGGCAATGACCGTCTGGTCGGAACCGACAGAAGGTCTACTGTGGCACAAGTCACTGAAAAATTATATTGATGGTTACAGGAGGAATATGTCACTACACACAGTGCATCGCACCCTGCTGCGTATGAGGCTGCGTAGCCACAGACTGGTCAGAGTGCCCATGATGACCTCGTCCACTGTCGAAAGAACCTACAATGGGCACGCAAGCATCGGAACTGGACCTTGGAGCAGTGGAATAAGGTTGCCTGGTCTGATGAGTCCCATTTTCTTTTACATCACGTGGGCAGCCGAGAACGTGTGCGCCATTTACCTGGAGAAGTGATGGCACCAGGATGCACTGTAGGAAGACGACAAGTCGGTGGGGGGATGGTGATGCTCTGGACAATGTTCTGCTGGGAAACCCTGGGTCCGGCCATTCACGTGGATGTCACTTTGACACATGTCACCTACCTAAACATCGTTGCAGACCAGGTACACCCCTTCATGACAATGGTATTCCCTGATGGCAGTGGCCTCTTTCAGCAGGATAATGTGCCCTGCCACACTGCACACAATGTTTGGGAATGGTTTGAAGAACATGATGAATAGTTCAATGTGTTGCCCTGGCCTCCAAATTCACCAGATCTCAATCCGATTGAGCATCTGTGGGATGTGCTGGACCAACAAGTCAGATCCACGGCGGCTGCACCTCACGACTTACAGGACTCGAAGGATCTGCTGTTGATATCTTGGTACTAGATACCACAGGACAGCTTCAGGGGTCTTGTAGAGTCCATGCATCAGCGAGTCGGCGCTGTTTTGGCGGCACGAGGAGGACAAACAGCATATTAGCAAGGTGGTCATAATATTTTGGTTCATTAGTGTACAGGGCTTCATTATATATAGTCTCAAGCTTCTTACAATTAAATGCAAGCCTTCAATGTTCATCTGAAGCAGTTAGCCCTGGCTTTAGGATGTCAAACTGCACATGTAACGGTTTTGAGTGGATTATGTCACATGGTATTTCTGCTAGGTTTGAGCGAGACATTTACCTCATATTCATGTCGTTTATCTCACCAAAACACCACAGGGCTGAAATATCGATCAAACTCTGACAGCAATGTCTGTACAACCCCAGAGTGTGTGACTGCTGGTAAGACCACTTTTGTTCTGTAATATTTTACCATTTCAAAAACGTTTTTGTGTGGTCTTTAAAGTTTGTCTCATTCAAGAGTTATTAGCTCTGCTCATCCCTGCTAAAAAGCCCCAAACCCCTCTTATTTAGCCTGGACCTGCATGGTAATAAATGCTGGTCTAAGCTGGTCTTTTCAGCAGGGATGTCCATGTTTTATTCTGTGATATAGCAGCACGATTGCTCCAGAACATGGATCCCAGCGTGGAGCCATGCCAGAACTTTTATCAATACGCCTGTGGAGGCTGGATCGAGCGTCACGTCATCCCAGAGACCAGCTCACTCCACAGCGTATTCAACATCCTGAGAGACGAGCTGGAGATAGTGCTCAAGGGTAGGTTACGACAAATTTGAATAACCTTCACAGACTCACCATTTATATTTGTTTTAAACAGTATTTCACATCTTATCTTTTTTACTATCGCACAGGAGTTCTTGAAATGGAAAGTAAGAGTGATAGAGAGGCCTTCAAGAAAGCCAAAACACTTTACAGTTCATGCATGAATGAGAGTGAGTATACACATATAGTATAAATAAGGATATATCACAGACTACTATTGTACTTATAATTAGCTTTACATAAAAAAGAAGGGCTTTCAAGAATTAATTTTATGTTGTGATTAAACGAATTAAACGCGTATATAAATATTTGCTGAGAAAGGCCCTCAAATAATTATAAATATAATATGTAATAATAAATGTAATTCAAATAATTAAAATACATTACATTATAGTGGCAGACGAGTAACGCATTGAAAGACAATACAAAAAGTGGCTTTAGAAGGCAATTATTGTTTATTTCCATTTTATTTAACATAAGCCTATTATTATTCTACAGTTCACAGCAATCCATCTTCCAAATGAATTCATCAATCTGTCTGAGATAGATTTATTATAAGGGCTTGTCTAAGGATGCGTCAATGTACACATGCGTCAGATGGACACTTTTGGAGCATCTCACTTTGGTTGCGTCGCATCATAAACGCAGTGTTTTTAGGTCGCCGTTTCTAGTTAAAAGTTTAAAACACGTCTCGAGATCCCTGTATTCAGAATTGCATTCTGTCCAGGTGTGTTTGTACGTGAGAATTCGTCCTCATCCTGTGCTGTCCTTTGTGTCAAGCAAGCCTTAGTGAGGTTTGTTCTCTGTACTGCTGCGTGTTGCCTCAACAATTGGAGATTCACTTACTGCCCCCTGCTGAAAACAGGTGGTACTTGATCTTAAATTGCTCTGATGGTTGGAATATTCCTTATTACGGTCAGGGGACTTTAATTGCATTGATTGTTTTAACACATTATTTTGATAGATTTTATAATATAATTAATCGCACAAAATTAATGCTTTAAATCGACAGCCTTAAAATAAAGCTAATTATATAATCAAAAAATATATTTAATTTATATATGGATTGTTGTTCCAAATGAGGACATGCCAATATCTCCTCAAAGGAAGGTTTTGTCAGATTAACTTACTTTTATCACAAAAAATGTAATAGGGCTGTCAACAGGTATGTACAAAATGTAGTAAGGCTTAGAAACAAAATTCAAATTTTTCACTTAAATATTACCGAAGTTCGAATTATATTCAAATTTGAAAGACATTAGATCAGGTAGGGGGAAAAATCTACAAGACATCTGATTTTTTTAATCAACGTCATCTACCACGTCCACAAGAGGTCACAACAAATCAATATAAACCAATCATCACCATGTTACCCATTATTGTTTATTGCAAAGAGCATATCTGGCTGTTACCAAATGTGCATAAAATCAAAAATTCAAAAGATTTAGCCAGTTCATATCCTCAAATATTAAGTAAAGAAGTAAAATGCTTCAATAGACGGTTCTACTTAGTGTTGCACAGTAGCCTATACCAATGCCATAGTACTACCAGAGACTCAAGCTTCATAGTACCGACTGTACCACGGTGTTTTTCATTAAATACATTTGTATGTACGTACCTAATGCTTATACAGATAAGAGAGCAAGGCATTGCCAAGACACAACCGTCAAAGTTACTCCGAACCCCTCCGTCATTTTCTATGGAAACATGCGCTACACGGACGTCTTTGACCGTTGCGTAATGTCTTGTTCAGTAACGATAAATTTTTTAAACGCTGTGTCAATGTAAAAGGATATTCAACCTTTAAAACTCGTCTCGAGACACCTGCGTTCTGTTTTATTGGTTGCACCGCGTCTGTTTTAGCCCAAGAATGTTGATCATCATCAGCGCTTGGCACACAACCAAAATTGCCTTAAAATGTAGTTGTCTATATGACCTGTGTCCGACACTATGCATATTTTCATCACTGCAACTGATGCCAAATTTTTAAGACAGTGGATTTAATAACAATTTTGACTGCTAAAATTAGTTTTTAAATAACATTGTAAGATGAAGCAATAATTATTGCTCACTTGTAATGGGTGACTCGGTTATTATTATAATATGCTGGATCATCAGGTTTTGCACAAATTTGAGGAAGCATTTTTACTAGTGGTCTCAGACAGGGGTGGGGCCAGAAGGGTGGCACGGGGTGAGCTTTGACACCCCACTAACCACCCCAAGTCGGACCCCGCTCGCGTCCTTTAGATGGTGTGCAACGTCTTAACCCATCTGTGTCGCGCATGGTCCATAACAACGTTCCGCACCCAGACGAAATTACTGGATGCCACCCCTTACTGAACTCTTGCCACCCCGTGCAAAACATCCTGGACACGCCCCGGTTTCAGTTTATTGTAATTTGTGGTCAAAACCAAACATTTCACATCTTGTCTCTCTGCTGCCCCCTGTAGATTTGATTGAGCAGCGGGACTCGCAGCCTCTTCTCAGACTCATCGACAGTATTGGTGACTGGCCCGTTGCCTCTGAGGTCTGGAACAGCACATCAGGTACTGGAGATAGCGGTGACATTTACAAAGAATGACAGATTCTCAGGCTTATCTAAATGGGATAAACAGCTGTCGCTGTGAGTTGATAAGGACCAGACTGACAGAAAGACCCAGTGTTTGAAAGAGCGATGGCCGCCCTGGTCATCTGTCATGTGTGTGGTGCGGGTGGTGGGGGATAAAGTCGTGTTAAAGACATTGAAAAGGAGACCTAATGTGATGATTGGCATTAAGGCTCCTTATAGATGACTGCCACCTTGAGAGAGAGACGTAGATTACAGATTGCCCACTTTCATGATGCACTCCGAATGATGCAATCGAGTCGGTCTCCCTACACTGTCAAACTACATACAGGTGCTGGTCATATAATTAGAATATCATCAAAAAGTTGATTTATTTCACTAATTCCATTCAAAAAGTGAAACTTGTATATTATATTCATTCATTACACACAGACTGATATATTTCAAATGTTTATTTCTTTTAATTTTGATGATTATAACTGACAACTAAGGAAAATCCCAAATTCAGTATCTCAGAAAATTAGAATATTGTGAAAAGGTTCAATATTGAAGACACCTGGTGCCACACTCTAATCAGCTAATTAACTCAAAACACCTGCAAAGGCCTTTAAATGGTCTCTCAGTCTAGTTCTGTACGCTACACAATCATGGGGAAGACTGCTGACTTGACAGTTGTCCAAAAAACGACCATTGACACGTTGCACAAGGAGGGCAAGACACAAAAGGTCATTGCAAAAGAGGCTGGCTGTTCACAGAGCTCTGTGTCCAAGCACATTAATAGAGAGGCGAAGGGAAGGAAAAGATGTGGTAGAAAAAAGTGTACAAGCAATAGGGATAACCGCACCCTGGAGAGGATTGTGAAACAAAACCCATTCAAAAATGTGGGAGAGAACCACTACGCACAGACGTATGCAAGACATGGGTTTCAGCTGTCGCATTCCTTGTGTCAAGCCACTCTTGAACAACAGACAGCGTCTGAAGCGTCTCGCCTGGGCTAAAGACAAAAAGGACTGGACTGCTGCTGAGTGGTCCAAAGTTATGTTCTCTGATGAAAGTAAATTTTGCATTTCCTTTGGAAATCAGGGTCCCAGAGTCTGGAGGAAGAGAGGAGAGGCATACAATCCACGTTGCTTGAGGTCCAGTGTAAAGTTTCCACAGTCAGTGATGGTTTGGGGTGCCATGTCATCTGCTGGTGTTGGTCCACTGTGTTTTCTGAGGTCCAAGGTCAACGCAGCCGTATACCAGGAAGTTTTAGAGCACTTCATGCTTCCTGCTGCTGACCAACTTTATGGAGATGCAGATTTCATTTTCCAACAGGACTTGGCACCTGCACACAGTGCCAAAGCAACCATTATCTGGTTTAAGGACCATGGTATCCCTGTTCTTAATTGGCCAGCAAACTCGCCTGACCTTAACCCCATAGAAAATCTATGGGGTATTGTGAAGAGGAAGATGCGATATGCCAGACCCAACAATGCAGAAGAGCTGAAGGCCACTATCAGAGCAACCTGGGCTCTCATAACACCTGAGCAGTGCCACAGACTGATCGACTCCATGCCACGCCGCATTGCTGCAGTAATTCAGGCAAAAGGAGCCCCAACTAAGTATTGAGTGCTGTACATGCTCATACTTTTCATGTTCATACTTTTCAGTTGGCCAAGATTTCTAAAAATCCTTTCTTTGTATTGGTCTTAAGTAATATTCTAATTTTCTGAGATACTGAATTTGGGATTTTCCTTAGTTGTCAGATATAATCATCAAAATTAAAAGAAATAAACATTTGAAATATATCAGTCTGTGTGTAATGAATGAATATAATATACAAGTTTCACTTTTTGAATGGAATTAGTGAAATAAATCAACTTTTTGATGATATTCTAATTATATGACCAGCACCTGTATACACAATATGGCCAAAAGTTTGTGGACACCCCCTTCTAATTAACGAATTTGGTTAGTCCATTAAATCCAGTAAAGAAAAATCTTAATGTTTCTTTATGTAATGGCTTGGGATTTGTGTGCTTCCAAATTTGTGGCAACTGTTTGGGGAGAGCCCTTTTCTGTTCCAGCATGACAATGCCCCTGTGAACAAAGTGATGTCCATAAAGAAATGGTTTACTGTGTCTGGCATGGAAGAAATTGACTGGCCTGCACAAAGCCCAGACCTGAACCCCACTGATCACTTTTGGGGTGAACTGGAACAGCAACTGTAAGTCAGGCCCCATCGACCAACATCTGTTCCTGACCTCACTGATAGCCTTGTGTCTGAATGAGAGCAAATCCCTGCAGCCATGTTACTACATACAGTATAGTGGAAAGCCTTCCCAAAAGAGTGGAAGCTGTTATTACAGCAAAGGGGAAAATTGATGCCTAAGGTTTTGAAATCAAATGTTCATCAAGCACATATGGTGTCCACAAACTTTTGGCCATATAGTATATATTTGTATATATCTGAATATTTTGCAATTAGATTGAAATATATTGTTTCCGTACTTTGAATCAACATCTTAAAGTCGTGTTTATATATTTCTATCAGTTTTAATTCGATTACATGGTGGGGGTTCACAGCATTTCGCCACTTCAATATAGGACAATATTTTAATTTCAGACAAAATTATGGGACATCTTGGTTTATGTGAGCTAGTTAGCACCCTTAGCCTGGCCAGGCTGGAAGACCAGCAAACCATTTTAGGATATTGTTTTGGCAGGGTAATTCAGTACTAAAAGGTATTGATAAAAAATAGTTCAATCTATTAAAAAAATGTATTACCCAATGTTTGTTTGAGCTCTGTGCTTTTATGCCTGTTAGATTATTGTGACGTTAGTTTAGCAATATGCTAATGCTAGACTTCAATACCGAAATATTGCTATTAGATATATTTATGTATTGTCTGCAGGTAATTCAATACCGAAAGGCATTGATAAAAATAGTTCAATTTAATATAGGCTTAAAAGTTGCCCATTTTACCCAACATTTGCGTGTGCTGTATATTTTTATGCTTATTATAATATTGTGACATTAGCCTAGCAACATGCTAGTGCCAATTTAATTAGAAATCATTTGTTAGCTGAATTTCTTGTACAGTTCACATACAGAGTGCTAGAACATTCCATATAGGTCACTTATGAGATTTGATTTCAGCTAGGATGCTGCCGAAGGGGCCGTTCACACCAAACTTGTTTTTGTGTCCATCTGCACTTTTCTCCATTGTTTATTTCAGCAAGGTAATTCAAAATCAAAAGGTATTGATAAAAAAACATAAAAAAAAAATTTGTGATACAATTTTTTTTATTGATTCACACATCAAACAAAGAAAAGCAAAACATATATACACAGAATCAACATTAACTCCCACTACCACCCCTCCCCCTCCCAATCCCCAACTCCACCCCGACCCTCAACAAATACCCCTGTGGTCACACATGAGCACATACACAAAAAAATATATATAATAATCACACACATTAATAACTAGACCTCTCACTCTCTCCACTGCCCCACCCCGAGAGCCCTCCAAGGACACCAAATATTTGCCCCATTTCCCAACAAAATCCAAATTCCCCAGTCTTCTAGATGGTCCTTCTTCTAAAGCCACCACCCTCCCCATCTCCGACCATCACTCCTAAAATGGGGGCGCTCCAGCCGACTTCCATCCCCTTAAAACAACTTGTCTGGTGATCATAACACTGGTTAGGACCCAATTTTTTACTGGGACATTTACCATTCCAAATGAAGGACTTCGCTATGCTATCAAATTGCTTGAAATAACAAAGCGGGACATCTATAGGGAGAGACTGTAGCAGGTAGATGAATTTTGGAATACAATTCATTTTAATAAAATTAACCTTCCCAATCATAGATAAATGTAATCAAGCCCACCTGCCCACATCGCTCGATTTTTTTTATTTTTATTAAAGGGTCAAAATTAACTCTAACTAAATCACACAAATTTGCTGGGAATAAAATACCCAAATACTTAAAGTCCTGTTTGGGCCACTGGAAGGCGCCTGGCTGAAAAGCCATTACCGGGCAGTACGCTGTCAGAGCCAAAGCTTCGGATTTAGACTAATTAACTCAGTATCCCGAGAAATTAGAAAAGGAATTAATAATTCTGTGGAGGCAAGGCATAGATCTAGTAGGGTCGGAGATGAATAATAAAATATCATCTGCGTAAAGCAAAAGCTTATGTGCCACACCTCCCGCCACCACTCCTGGAAAATCATCCTCCTTTCTTATCGTGGCTGCTAATGGTTCCTGGGCAAGACAGAACATTAATGGGGAAAGAGTAAAATAATCTGAAATGAATCCATTCGTTTATACCGCCACTACCGGGTGTCTATAAACTAACATAATCCATCCAATAAAATTATTCCCGAACCCGTACGTTTCTAAAATCTTAAAAAGATAACCCCATTTTTTGGCGTCAAGGGAGATGGCAGCGACTGGAGTAATTTTTTTTTTTTTTCAATTAACATTTTTTATTGACTCAAACATATAACAAAGAAAAAACACAACATATATACAATGAGTCAACATTTAACCCCCACTATTACCCCTCCCCAATCACCAACCCCACCCCGACCCCCAACGAACACACCTGTGGTCACAAATACAATACATAGGTTTAAAAGTAAACCTCTCTCTCCACAGCCCCTCCCCGAGAGTCTACCAAAAACACCAAATACCTGCCCCACTACCTAGCAAACAAATCTCGAACCCCCAGCCCTGTGCTCGACATCTCCTCAAAAGCCACCACCCTCCCCATTTCTGCACACCACTCCCCATCTGACTTCCATCCCCTTAAAATAATCTGCCTGCCAATCATAATACTGGTCAGAACCCAATTTTTTATGTGTTCGTCCCCCAAATTTATGACTGCCTCATCGCCCAGAATACAGAGTCCAGGGCAAAACAAAATTCAAGTGCCCAAAACATCACATATGACACTCTGAACCTTCAACCAAAGCTCTTGGATCTTAACACCCCCCCAAAAAACATTGTGTCTCCATCTTCTGATTGGCATCACCAGCAGGTGGGTATGTCTTTAAGATCAAGCCTATACAATCTAGAGGGGGTCCAATAGAATCTATGTAAAATCTTGAATTGCATATGGCATCTCTAGATGCAGACTTGACGTTTTTTAGAATCCTAGCCCACACTCCCTCCTCCAATACCAAGTTTAAATATTTCTCCCATAATCTCTTGAGAGATGTTGAAGTTCCGTGCAGCGACCGGAGTATTGATGAAACACCTAATGTTATCAGAAGAGCTACGGCCCCGAATAAACCCCATCTGCAATGTATAAGAGATGTCACAACTTAATCGGTTAGCCAAAATATTTGACAATATTTTAACATCTAGTTGGATCAGGGAAATTGGACGGTAACTCTTACACTCACTTGGATCTTTGTCCTTTTTAAGAATCAAACTGATCCGCGCTTGCGTCATGGTTGGCGGAAGCTTTCCATTCTTTATGATTCCATATAAACTTCTAGCAAAAGTGGAGCCAGTTCTGTAGCATAAGATCTAAAAAACTCAGCGGCAAAGCCATCTGGCCCCGGAGACTTGCCTGTAGGCAAGGCCTTAATTACCTCGTCAAGCCTCCTCCAAGGTTATATCAGAATCAAGAGAATTTTTTTGCTCAGCCATCAGTTTTGGAAGTTCTAATGGTTCCACAAAGTTTCTGATATCCTCATCATTAGACGAAGATGTGGAACTATAGAGATCAAGATAGAATTCTTTAAAAGCAATATTAATATCAATGGCTGAGGTAAATATTTCACCACCAGCAGATTTCACTGAGGGAATTTTTTTTTTTCAGCAAACACAATATAGAAATATATCGATATTTTAAAAAAAAATTTAATTAACAAATTTATTATTTTACCAAATATTTGTGTGTGCTGTGTACTTTTATGCTGTGTACTTTTATGTACTTTTATATTAGAATATTAGTGCCAACTTCATAGAAATCATTTGTTAGCCGAGTTTCTTGTGCAGTTCACGTGTGGAGTGCTATTTTTGTGACACATGGAGTTGATGCCTATGTAGGTATCGTTCCCTTTATGAGATTTTATTTCAGTTAGGATGCTGTCTAAGAGGCCATTCACACCGAATGCAGTTTTGTGTCCGTCTGCACTCTTTTTCCATTGTTTTTTCAGCAACACAATATGGAAAGAAATCAATAATAAAAAAAAAGTTGAATTTAATTTAAACATTTATTATTTTACCAATATTTGTGTGCTGTGTACATTTATGCCTATTAGAGTATTGTGACATTAGCGTAGCAACAACAATGTAAACATGCATTAGACGGACGGCTTTGAGCGTTGCGCCGTGTCCAGTTGTTTTGTCAGTGTCTCGCGCAGGAGAGCTGCATATTGTGTCAGTTAAGAAATAACTTTTTTAAAAGTGCATCTCAAGACAACTGCATTCTGTTTTATGTGTTGAGCAGTCAGCGCAAGAACATGTTCAGTCTAAAGGGCTCCTTAGAAGGCAGCTGCAATGGACTCGTACACACACCACTCTGGCCCTTGCTGACAGATTTATTATGGGTTTTTAGAGAAAAGAAAAGTCTAATGTCTAATGCCAATAGAGACGTTTAACCATAACCATAACTGCCCATTGGAAAACCAAGCTATAATTATGTTTCATTACCATCTGTCTCATGTAAACAACGGGCAACTTTTTGGACTGTAAGTTTCTTGGGTCATTTTTAAAGATATTTACACTAGCTAAGTAGAGTATAAATTACTTAGAGATTAAATGGAATGCATTGGCTGTGTATAGCAAAGAGCTAATGACATGCACATTATATAAAGTGGGTCCACCATGTGACAGCATTGTCTGCTATTTTAAACGTTTATTGTTGCATAATGCATACTGTTTTACATACTATTTAAAAAATAGTAGGTAGTATACAGTGTATATTGCTCAGTTTGCAGTAAATAGTATGCGTGTATTTCATTCCAATCACAGCCCTTGATTTGCTACTTGCTACTGCTAGTCAGAAAGAGTTTGGTGGATTTCACTGGGTCTTTAATATAAATGTGTGTTGTAACTCATGATTGCACATGTATGTTCTCACAGAGGAAGCATGGAGCCTGGAGGACAAGCTGGCCATTCTGAATGCCCGGTACAGTAAGAAGGCTGTGCTCGAGATGTTTGTATGGCCAGATGACCGCGACTCTAGCCGCTACATTATCCATGTAAAGATGCAAAATGCACTGCCCAATTTACTCTTATATGTCACTAACATGGTACTACCATGGTATATTGGGCATGTACTGTAATTATACTGTAGTATTTGGGCATGTACTATGATACTATGGTTTTCTGGACATGTACCATCAACATACTGTGTCTTTTTTGGGCATGTACCATGGTAATACAATATTTTTTTTTTTTTTGCATACATCATCTTACTGCCGTTTTTTTTATTTATTTTTTTTTACATTGTGCCATGGTAATACCATGTTTTTTTTAATATATGTACCATGGCATAAACATCATATTTGGGGCATGTACAATGGCTCTACCATTGGTACTACCACTACTTACAAAAAGTACTGTGCTGCTACCATGGTACAGTGAGGTTATCAGATGGCAATTCCATGTTACTTTGATATTTTTTGAAGGGTATTACAATGGAACGTTTTGTAAGTGTGATAATACTATGTTTTTTTTTTACCATGGTAATTTTTTTACCATGGTAGTACCATGGTATTTTGGGCATGGGACTACCATGACTGTTTTGACATACACTATGGTAATACCATGTTTTTGAAAATGGACCATCATTCTATCTGTTTTTTTGGACATATAGTACGGTACAGTACAACGATGGTATCAGATGGCAGTACCATGGTACTTTGAAATATAACATGTTATTGGCCATGGTGTTTACATGGTACTCCAAGGTACTTCCCAGAATACCATGGTACATGTCCAAAAAAACATGGTATTACCATGGTTCAACCATTGGTTGTTTTAGACTTATACTATGGTACAATGATGGTATCAGATGGTAATACCATGGTACTGGCCATAGTATCTACATGGTTCTTGAAAGCTCTTCCAAGAATACTATGGTACATTAAAAAAAGGTATTACCATGGTGCTTTTTGTAAGTGTGATGCTACTATGGTTTTTTGGACACTTACCATGGTATTACCATGGTTTTTTGGACATGTATAATAGCAATACCCTGGCTTTTTGGGTATGTACCATGGTTAACCATTGTTTTTTTGGACAGATACTATGGTGCAATGATGGTATCAGATGGTATTACCATGGTACTTTTTGTAAGTGTGATAATACTGTGTTTTTTTGTTTTAGATTTTTTTGGACATGGTACCATGGTACAACCATGACTTTTTTGGCATGCACTATGGTAATACCATGTTTTTGAACATGTATCATGATTCTACCATGTTTTTTTGGACATATATATGATGGTATCTGATGGCAATACCATGGTACTTTAAAAGTTATTGGCCATTGTATTTACATGGTACTTCAAAGAATACCATGGTACATATCCAAAAAACATGGTATTATCATGGTACTTTTGTAAGTGTGATGCTACTATGTGTTTTTTTTATTTTTTTTTTTACATATACTATGGTACAGTGATGGTATCAGATGGTAATACCATAGTACTGGCCACAGTTTTTACAAGGTTCTTGAAGGTACTTCCAAGACCACTGTGATACATGTCCAACAATCATGGTATTACCATGGTATCCTTTGAAATACCTTTTGAAGAACCATGGGATTTCCATTTGTTTACCATCTCTGTTCTACAACAAAATGTTTTGTAAGGATTGGCTGCATCTCCCTTAAAATCAGCAGTGACTTATTGCTATTTATTTTACATAATAAATGCTGATTAAAATGCCATTTGGAGCTTGAGCTAATAAAACAATGTCAATGATTTTATGAAGGTTTATTTATTAATGGAGAACTCTTGGGTGATATTATGCATACAGTACCAAACAAAGCATTACGGATAATGAAGAGCAATCCAATCAGATTGCTTTGGAAGTGCTATTAAATGAGTTGCAAAATCAGAACAAATTATCTAGTCATCTTCTGTTTTCACAGGTTGACCAGCCAGCACTTGGCATGCCTTCAAGAGATTATTACCTCAGTGATGGAAACTATAAGAAGGTTTTGTATCTTTGTGACAGACATTCTCTATTGGTACGCTTATTAAATTATATAAATCAACAACTCCTCCTTTGTAAGAAGGTGCGTGAGGCCTACCTGGAGTTCATGGTTTCCATGGCGAGGATAGTGCGAGAAGACCGGAACTTGACCCAAGATGAAGAGCGCGTGTGGGAGGAGATGATTCAAGTGTTGGAGTTGGAGACGGACATTGCTAACGTGAGTTTAATAAGAGACAGACATTTGTAATGCGAGTTTAAATGGAGACAGTAAAACATCAGGAGTTTACAGCTGATTCTGCCCAGTGCATTCACAGGCTACCTCACCTGCAGAAGAACGCAATGACATCACTGTGCTGTACAATAAAATGACACTGACAGAGGTGCAGCAAACGTTCAACCTCAATGTAAGTGCAGAAAAGCAAACTTTGGTCATGCTTTGGGGTGGGGTTCTGAACCACCACAGTGTCTTTTCCATAGAATTCTGAATTAATAGAATTCTGTGCTGGAAATGGCGCTGATGGAAATTAAATATTTAAATGTTTTTCAGAACTTGTTTTCCTTTGTCTTGCTGAAGATAATTTTCCTTTCCTTTGTCTTGCTGAAGATAATTTCACAGCTAACATTTTATGTCCTAAATACACACAATTAAGTACTATTTTCATTTTTTTTTTTTGCATTTTTGGCGAAATTACAGCTCAATTGGAAATGACTCCCCATAAAAATATTCTGTTCACAAGAGATATTAACCTTGATTTTTCATTTCTACTTATATCACTTGTCTCTTATTTCATCTCAAGCATGCTCTTCACTGACACTTTTGTTGACTTGGATAACAAGTAAACTAACTTTCGAAAAAAATTTATTATTGTAAATGAAGCCACAACTGTGTGAAAATCGGCATAAAAAAAAAAAATTATAGAAATCATTTTTACACAATGTTAAAGTGGTTTGTTTATTTTGCTCTTTGTTTAGATTATCATAGTTTTAAACATGTAATAATTTGTATTTTTATAATGGATTTTCCTAGTTTAATATTGAAAGTCTGTGTAAAAGGAGGCTAAAACAGACAAATCTATACATAAAAGGCATTTGAAAAATACCAAAAATAAATGATAAAGGCCTAGTTAAAGGTTTCCAGTTCAGTTTTAATGTGACCTTAAAATCAGTTTTCAGATTTAATAAAAGTCAAGCCCTGGGATATGAAAGTGCCCGAAGTTGAAGAAACACTCATACACTCTCTGAGCACTTTATTAGGAACACCTGTACACCAACTTATTCATGCAATTATCTAATCAGCCAATCGTGTGGCAGCAGTGCAATGCATAAAATCATGCAGATACAGGTCAGGAGCTTCAGTTAATGTTCACATCATCCATCAGAATGGGGAAAAAAATGTCATCTCAGTGATTTGGAGCGTGGCATGATTGCTGGTGCCAGATGGGCTGGTTTGAGTATTTCTGTAACTGCTGACCTCCTGGGATTTTCTAGTCTCAGTCTCTACAGTTTACTCAGAATGGTGCCAGAAACAAAAAACATCCAGTGAGTGGCAGTTCTGTGGACGGAAACGCCTTGTTGATGAGAGAGGTCAACGGAGAATGGCCAGACTGGCTCGAGCTGACAGAAAGGCTACGGTAACTCAGATAACCGCTCTGTAAATTGTAGTGAGCAGAATAGCATCTCAGAATGCATAACATGTCGAACCTTGAGGTGGATGGGCTACAACAGCAGAAGACCACGTCGGATACTTTATTAGGACCAGTGTTCCTAATAAAGTGCTCTGTGAGTGTATGTGTCTGCCGAACTTGATGGTCACCATGTTTTTGCCAAGTAGGACATGGTCCTAAATCAACATTCAATATAGTTCTAACCCTAACCATTAACTATCCCTAAAATCTGATTGGTTGATATAGGAACGTTGGTCCAGGACCAACAAGGATATTGATCCACCAACATTATACTACATGTAAAAATCAAGGTCACTGACAATTGATATAAAAGTTGTTTGTTTTTCTCTATAAAGCAAAAAGACATGCTTATCTTGTACCTCTTCATGAAATTCCAGGGCTTTAACTGGACACGCTACATCCAAGGTATCATGTCCAGTGTTTTGATTACAGTGCAACCAGAAGAACCCATCGTCGTGTACTGCTCACCATATCTCGAGAAGCTCACTGATGTTCTCTCTAAACACAGTCACAGGTACAGATAGTGAGATTTGAATGCATAAACTCTAAAATGCAAGTTCATTTCAGATTCGTCATTTGGCATTTTGTCCGTTATTTTTTTTTTCACTAAAGAAAGAAACTTGCATTGTTCAGAGGTTGAGTTATTATTGAGAACTCTGACTTTCACTCATTATCTCACAGTTCAGTTTGGTTCACGATGCTGAACTCACGGTTCATGATTCTTTAAACTAAGCCTAAATCGAGAAAAGTTACGAGTTTTTTTTTATGTTACTTTAAAGGCAGATGCAGAACAGTTCATTTCCTTTAAAATTTTGCTAAAAGTACTGTTCTTAAAAGTGCTAAATGATCCATCGGAGAAGTACTGGGACTAAAAATCAGCCTAGAACAGGCCAATGGTGACACCAAATGGAAATATTTGCTAATAATTCTGCTTACTGAAAATATAGAATTGTTCGATAAATATGATGCTTACACACTGTCGCTGATTACATACATTTAAAATATTTTAAATTAAAATTATATTTAAAAAAAATAATATTGTCTCTGATTACATCTAAATATTCTTTTTAAAAATACATATTTAATAGAAGTGCATGCTTTAAATAATAATTATTTACTGATTAAATCAAATGAGACATGACAGTTGACATTAGCATATATTCCCCCTTAGCATTATTATACATAATATTCAGTATTATATACAGTAGATTAATATGGTTAATAACATTATTATTATTTTTATTTATTTTTATTTTCTCCCTAATTTGGAATGCCCAATTCCCAATGCGCTCTAAGTCCTCATGGTGGTGTAGCGACTCACCTCAATCTGGGTGGCGGAGGACGAATCTCAGTTGCCTCCACGTCTGAGACTGTCAATCTGTGCATCTTATCATGTGGCTTGTTGAGCGTGTTACAGCAGAGACCTAGCACGTGTGGAGGCTTCACGCTATTCTCCGCGGCATCCACGCACAACTCACCACGCCCTACCGAGAGCGAGAACCACATTATAGCGACCATAAGGAGGTTACCCCATGTGACTCTACCCTCCCTAGCAACCGGGCCAATTGGTTGCTTAGGAAGCCTGAATGGAGTCACTTAGCATGCCCTGGATCCAAACTTGCGACTCCAGGTGTGGTAGTCAGCGTCTTTACTTGCTGAGCTACCTAGGCCTCTGGTTAATAACATTATTAATATGATTAGTAATGATTAGTATGATCATTAAACCTCTGCCAACTTTAATTTTCTCTCTTGCAGTCAGTGCAGATCAGTCTGGTGCTTGAAACGGACATTCAATCCCTCGCGCTGAAAAGGCGCGTCTCTCTCCTGCTTCTGGTTTCACTTTCAGTTTCCGCAGTTTCAGCCGAATTCATCGTACAACAACTGTGGCTGCTAGTGTGCAATCGTATTTTAGAGCTCCTTGTGTCCAATGAAGCGATTTTCATTTGTATGCCCGCTTTATGTAGGTTTAGAATGTTGCGCATCGTCAAATTTTTTTAATCATGACGTTTCGTGCTATGATAAACCGTTACACCCCTAGTATCTGGGCAAATCTGAGCACAGTTTAGAGACATTGTTTAGATCTTTTCTGGAACTCTATAGAAGTATTTTTCTCAAAACCCTAGCAAAAGGCATGAGACATAAGCAAAGTTCTCCATTTCCTCTCCATTTAATGTCATTGTTGTGTAGGCAAAACAAATGCAATACTGAAAGATCTCATTTGTGAATTCTTTCTTCGCTAAAGGCATATAGACTTGACTTATATAAAAACGACAGTGTTACAGTACGATACAATATAGACAGCGCTAGGTAGTAATGGACTTCATGTAATCTGAATTATGTAATCAGATTACACAAATCAAGTAGTTGTAATTGGATTACATTACCTTTTTAATATGTATAATCAGAGTAGTTACCTTTTATTGATTACATGGATGGATTGTGGATTACTATTACATTACCTAACAGTATTGACTTTCGAAGAGGGGCTGGTTTCATCAAAACATGCAGTAAGTAATCCAAATGTAATCAGATTAGATTATGCAGGTTAGATTTGTAATCAGTAGCAGATTACATTTCAAACGTAATCTACCCAACACTGAAGTACAACAAGTACCCAGCAAGTACAGTGCAGTACTCCATAACAAACCCATATTATTCAAGTCTTGATGTATCACATTAAATAATCTCTAATCATGTGATCTCCGCAGGACTCTGCAGAACTATCTGTCCTGGATGCTCATCATGGAGCGGGTGAGCAGTCTGAGCCGTCGCTTCAAAGATGTGAGAGCGCACTACAGAAAGGTCAGTCGCACTGTACAAAGACAAACAGAGGAGAGCTCAGATGGCATTTAACTCTGCCTGTATTTAGTGCTTTTAAAACTGCATTCAGAGTTTGTAGATATAGTGGATCAGATATATTCTGTTTTAGGCCATTTCATTCTACAGTGAGGTTGATAGTTCTGAAAATATTTCAAATAGCATTTCAAATTTAGGGAGATAAATGGAAGCTGGAACCCCCCCACAGAATAAAAAAATTAAAAGGTAATTGTGACTCTTTATTTTGCAATTCTGAGATATAAACTCACAATTGCGAGATATAAACTTGACTCTCGCAGTCCAAACTTGAACTCGTATTGATTTTAACAATAATTTATAAACTTTTAAAGAAAGACCTACTGTGAGCTCCAAGGTTGTTAATCAGTGGTATACCCATCAGTCTGTATTATTTTAACTTTAAGTGGAATTCCTGCTAAAGAACTGCACTACCCATGATCCTGAGGGGGAAAATCCACCAATCAGAGAATCACATCAAAAGACTGCCCACTTCCATGATGCACTTTGAATGATGCAATCATTCAAAAATGATGTATCATAAACAGGCGAAATGTTCAAGATCTACACCTAACAATGTTGGTGATAACATTGTGCTGTGTGTGTTCTCTCAGGCTTTGCATGGCACTACAGTAGAGGAGGCGAGATGGAGAGATTGTGTACGTTACGTTCAGGGCAACATGGAAAACGCGGTTGGGGCTCTGTATGTACGGGAAACATTCTCTGGAAACAGCAAACGCATGGTGAGACCAAAAACACCAGTCTAGCCTTCTTCAACGCCTCCATCAACGCTTTACCTAATCAACAATTAGCTGTTTAACGTGTATGGGAAGCCAATTTAGATGCTTAATGTGATTTGAATGCTCCCAGCATTACTCAATATAATTGCATTTTTACTATAATATTTCAATTAGAGAGCTCTACAATTGATTTTCTACTAGCAAGAATTTAAATTAAAGAGCTCCTCAATTACATTCTTATTAGTAAGTACGGAGCTCTGTAATTAAAAGTATTTTTAAAGTGATTTTCTACTAGTACATTTTCAATTGTTGAGCTCTCTAATTGGAATTTTTACTAGTACAAATTTAATTGTAGAGCTCTCTAACTGGATTTCTTTTTTTCTAGGAAAAATGCAATTAAAGACCTCTCTAATTGGAATTCTTACTAGTAATAATTAAATTGTAGAGCTCTGTAATTGGGATTTGTACTGGTAAAAATGCAGTTGTAGAACTCTCTAACTGCAATTCTTACTAGTAAAAATGAATGGAAGTCAATGGAAACAGGACAAGTAAATATTAAATTGTAGAGCTCTGTCATTTAAAATGTTTACTAGTAAAAATGAGATTATAGAGCACTGTAATTGGATTTCTTACAAGTAAAAATGCTGGAAACATTAAAAGATAATTTTGCCTTCCATAAACAAGGAATGTTTAGACTGTTTCCATGATGGTTTGGCTTGCTGGTGCATTCAGTGATTATAGAATAAATCTTCCCAAAGTGTTCATCATTAAATAGACGCTTTTATCCAAAGTGACTTGTAGTACACTTACAGGGGCAATAGAGTGCAACAGCCTGGTTCTGGAAAAATCCTATATATTTTCTCCATAGGCGAACTGATTTTTAACAATAATTTATAAACCTTTAAAGAAAGACCTACCGTGAGCTCCAAGGTTGTTAATCGATGGTACTCCTATCAGTCTGTGTTATTTTAACTTCACTTTAAAGGGAAGTTCTGCTGAAGAACTGCACTACCGATGATCCTGAGAGGGAAATCCACAAATCAGAGAATCACGGAAAAAGAGCGCCCACGATGCACTGTAAATGACGCAATCGAGTCGGTATCCCTAAACTCACAAACTGCTTGTATACTTGCATATATGTGAATAATTTTCAATAAAATTAAAATATATTGTTTCTATACTTTATATTTTTCCATAGTTTTTAATTAGTTTAGTTTTTTAATTAGTTTCGAAATTCTTCATGGGACGTTAAGACATAAGACAGTCTTGTACCTTTTGTCTTTTAGTGACATCTTTTAAATACTTTTAAAGTTTGTAATGTTGTGATTCACCTCGAAGCTGGCTTTGAACTCGTTTATGAAGGATTTTGTGAAATCCCAATGGAAAAAGTGAATGGGGGAATAATACCTCCGGAACCAAGATGGCTGAAAAAGTGGGCGGGCACTGTTGCACTCTATTGCTTTGGTCAAGGGAATGATTGTGGTGGCTAATGGCTCACTTCTTGTTGGGTTAGAAGCTGCAACCTTTTAATCATGATCTTTAACCATTACACCACAGCGCAGTGTATTAACTGACCTTAATGATATTGCTATTGTTATTTTGTTTTGTTTTTTGGTGCATTTAAATGGTCTTATTCACTTTAAATGTGTCTCTCTACTGTTTTTCAGGTGGGTAATCTGATTAGACAGATTCAAGAGGCTTACGTAGAGACGCTGGAAGAGTTGAGCTGGATGGATGAACAGTCCAAGGAAAAAGCCAGAGAGAAGGTGATGGTGGCAGTCACCACACAATTTGAAAAATAATCACTGTTTTCAAACAAATTCCAAAAAAATCCCCCTATCTTCCATTGGTTGTACAAACAGATAGTCCAACCCCAAACTTTTTGCTGTGTTTTGTGTTTTGATAGCGCCTCAGAGACACAGTGTAACTTGTTTAGGTGAAATCACTTACTTGTAGTTGACTGCATATTAAGGAATAATTTTAACATAAAAAATAATTATGCACATCAGCTTTAACCATGGTAAAATTATTGTAACACATGCTTTTGAGTGGATTACTGCTTTAGTCTTAGCTGAAAGGAACTGCATTGGTAAATTACATAATGTCCCACAAATGAGTCAAAGGAACATTTTCAGTAACCCACATGAGCAAATTCATCCAATCATGTTTAAGTAAAAGAGCTAATGGAAGGACCATGTTGATGTTTCAGGCTATGGCGATATCAGAACAGATTGGTTATCCTGACCACATCCTTGAGGAGCAGAATCAGAAACTGGATGAGGAATACACTCATGTATGGAAACTGGCACAATTACTGAATCCGACAATCCAACTCAAATTAAAGGGATAGTTCACCCAAAAATTTAAATTCTCTCATCATTTACACACCGTCATGCCATCCCAGATGTGTATGACTTTTTTTCTGCTGAACAAAGAAGAAACAAAGATTTTTAGAAGAATATTTCTGCTCTGTAGGTCCATACAATGCAAGTGACTCCAGTGGTTAAATCCATGTCTTCATAAGCGATATGATAGGTGTGGGTGAGAAACAGATAACTATTTCAATCCTTTTTTACTATAAATCTCCAATTTCACTTTCTTTCACATTCTGAAAGTGAAAGTGGAGATTTATAGTAAAAAAGGATTTAAATATTGATCTTTTTCTCACCCTAAATAATTGTATCGCTTCAGAAGATATGGATTTAACCACTGGCTTTGTATGGATTACTTTTATGCAAGAAAGTCATACACATCTGGGATGGCATGAGGGTGAGTAAATTATGACAGATTTTTAGAGTGGTGGTGGCGGCGTAGTGGGCTAAAGCACAGAACTGGTAAGCAGAAGGTTGCCGCTCCAATCCCTGCAGCCACCACCATTGTGTCCTTGAGCAAGGCTCTTAACTCCAGGTTGCTCAGGGGGGATTGTCCCTGTAATAAATGCACTGTAAGTCGCTTTGGATAAAAGTGTCTGCTAAATGCATAAATGTAAATTTTTCATTTTTGGGTGAACTATTCCTTAAAAAAGCAATAAAACCTTTATTATGATATGTTTTAATATTACTTTGAATGTTACTTTGTTACTTTCTCTCTCTCTCTCTCTCTTCACACAGCTTAATTTCAGTGAGGAAAACTACTTTGAAAATATTCTGGAAAATTTAGCAGCATCAGCCCAGAAAGGTCACAAAAAGCTGAGGGATCCCGTCGACCCTGATATGTACGAAACCGACAAATAAAAGCAAGATACAACATTTGCTTTTTTTTTTAATGTTATTTTCTCTCTGAAGTTGTCTGTGTTTTTCTTGTGTTTTCTCTTTGTTTTTAGGTGGATTATTGGTGCCGCAGTGGTCAACGCATTCTACTCGCACAACAGAAATCAGATTGGTGAGTATAGTTATAAATAATGTACTTTTATTTATTTTTTTACTGTTTTTAAACCAGTAGGTCCAGCATGGAAATACATGCTGGCCTAAGCATGTCTTATAAGCAGGGAAGACCACGACCACAAACTCAAAAAGACTCAAAACTATTTTTTTTCTGGTCATATTTCTCTTAAGCTGTTAAGAGCTCTCAGTCTAAATGCTTTCTCAGCCCATTGCCATTATGGCTCTAATACATGTAGTGCTTTTTCCTTATAGATAAAACAAAGCTAGTTTCAGGCTCCAGTGCCCACAGAGCTTGTGCTTCCAGAGATGTGCTGCAGGCGTTGAACGCTCGCTATTCAGCCTGTGCTAATACATAAGATTATAAAAGCCGAGTGATTATGCAGATTTTCAGCAGGAGAAATGTCCACGTAATTACTCTTAGATTGCACATTTTAATGTTCCCGGACAATCTGGGAAACACTTGAAGCTGAATTGCTATTTTAGAGACAAGAGAGGCAGCTGCATATGGTGGCGCGATGTAATTTCGGGTTTAACTTTCCAGTATACATCACATTATTGGGTATTTCTTTAACTATGAGCACTTTCAGAAAATGTATTCTTCTCACTAGTTTAATTTGTCTAGTAACAGTGTCCCACAGTGGATATTCATGTATCTCAGGAGGATTCGGACATTTTTTGCCATATTACCAAATTAAAAAATGTATTTTCTACCACATCTGAAATGTATGCATTTTGTTAGCTAACATTCTGTAAAAAGAAATAAATAAATTAGAGTACAATGGCCCACTCCTTTGTCATCCAAAGGCTATTGTCATAGCTAGCATTTTATGTATTCCAAATACACATAATAAAAAAATACACTTGTACACTTGGCATAATTTGACAATTTATTGGAAGTGACACACAATAGAAAATATTCTGCTGTCAAGTGATATTTACTTTGATTTTTCTTTTTCACCAATCATCATCACGTTTCATATTTCATTTCAAGCATGCTCTTCACTGACACTCTTGTCTCCTTGGTAACCAAGTATACTTATTGAAAAACTTTTTATAAATGTTGGTTGTGGTGGAAATACCCTGAGGGCCAGTTTTGGGGATAATTTGTGTAATTAATGAATAATTTTCACACAATACATATTGAAATGTTTTATTTCACTCTTTGTTTGGATTATCAGTTTTAACCTGTTATAATTGATATATTATTATGGATTTTCATAGATTTCGGTTTTTGAAAGTCTGGGTAATATTTGAACACTTTTCACACTTTATAAGTTGAAAACAAAATGTTGGAAGTGACGCACAGTAAAAATATTTTGTTAACAAGTGATATTGCCTTAAAAACATTACACTTACTATTGGAAAAAACAATTATTTGTGGCAAAATGGTTAGTTGTGGTGGAAATACTGTTATTGAGGGACAGTTTTGTGGAAAATATGTGTTATTTATAAATCATTTTCACAGGCAGTTTTTGTCCCAGTGGCTGATTTTTATTCAAACAAACAGATTTCAACATTTTACATTTTGTCATGTGAAGGTCTAAAACTAGCATTAAAACTAAACTGGAAATTTTTTACCAGACTTTCATTGCTTATTTTTGGTACTTTTCAAATGCTTTTTATTTATAGATTTGACTGTTTTAGCCTTGTCCCAGACCCAGACTTCCAATATAAAACTATGTACGACTGTCCTACAATTGTGCGTCATTTTCACCACACCAAACAATGGTGCCCCTAATGAAAAAGTTGTTTAAAAAGTTAGTTTACTTGTTAAGCAAGAGGACAAAAGTGTCAGTGAAGAGCATGCTTGAGATGAAATATGAGACAAGTGAAATTTGAAGAAAACAAAGAAAAATTAAGGTAAATATCACTTGTGAGCAAACTATTTTTATTGGGTGTCATTTCCAATAAAACTATAATTTAGCCAAATTATGCAAAAAAAAAAAAAAAAAGAAATATGAATACATGAAATGCTAGCTATGAAATAAGACTTGCAAGACACAAAAGGCTACTGTTTTATTTAAAAAATATTACAAATGTTGGTTCCACTACAGAATTCTATTAAACACAAGACAGAATTTGAGATGTGCTGGAAATCACACTTTGATGGGAATTATTATGACTTTAAAAAAAATTGTCATAAATCAAAATTTCCTTTGATGCATGTACCTACACTGTTGGATGTTGTTAGTAGTAAAAATTAAATGAACTAGTGAGAGATTGAAAAATGTTTTAACAAAACTTTATAGAAGTCAACAGTGTTAAAAGTGCCTGAAGTTGAAGAAACACCCACATATTGAAATGCTTTATTTCACTCATTGTTTAGATTATCATACTTTAAAAAAAAAAAAAAAAATAGAAGTAGTAGTAAAAAAAAAGTGATTATTAATTTTTTTTATGGATTTCCATATTTTTAGATTTAAAGTCAGGGACAAGGGTAAAACAAAAGAATTAGACATGGTAAACAATACATGGTTAAAATACAGTTAAATGTGACCTTCATATAACAAAGTAGAGTATAAAAAAAGTTGAAATATATTAGTATTAATAAAAATCAACCCCTGGGACAGCTGTATTCTTTCCTGATATCTCAAAAGCTTTTCAGAGTCAATCACTCTGCATCATGCTGAATTTCACCCATTTCTACATGTCTCTCTTTTAGTATTTCCTGCTGGGATCCTACAGCCTCCATTCTTCAGTGAGAAACAGCTGCAGGCTCTAAACTTTGGTGGAATTGGGATGGTGATAGGACATGAAATCACTCATGGATTTGATGACCATGGTAATACACATTTCATCTGATGGATTGTACCAATTATCAGTTAGTTGTAGATAAATAAACAGTTCAGATTAGTTGATTATTACATTTATGTGTGATTTATTAAACACTGTGCCAAAGGTGGGATTTTACAAATCACAGATAAATTGTCCTCCACTGGACCAAAAACAGCACACAAAAGAGCAACCACAATGCTTGTCTGTTTAAAATATGAGTCTGTTCTGCAAAATTTAAATATTTGTATTCGCAGGCCGGAATTTCGACAAGGATGGGAACATGTACAATTGGTGGAGCAACTATTCTGCCGAGCACTTTGAAGATCAATCTAAATGCATGGTGGAACAGTATGGCAAATTTAGCTGGAAACTTGCAGGAGGCCAAAATGTAAGTTGATGGAAATCTGTCTTATTTCAACTTGAGTGTGTTTTGCAAACAGAACAATAATCCTTCTAGATTATAATGTTGAAAACATGTTTCCCAGAAGTCAGGCCTAGATCAATCTACATCTTGTAGTAGATGATTGCTCTGGGTTCAATCTAATTATTGGTGTTTTCATGATTATGGTAAAAAATATGGCTTAAACTCAAATGAAAATCAAATTTTATGGGGCTAGCTAGTTTTGCACCAAATGTTGGTTTTGTAGTAATTACTTATTGCTCTGCCGATGACACCCAGCTCTACCTGTCTTCCAAGCACACTTCTTCCCTTCCTCCGCCCTCTCTGTCCAGCTGTTTATCTGAAATTAAAAACTGGTTCTCATCTAATTTTCTCAAATTAAATTGGGGTAAAACCAAAATTCCCCTTGTAGGCACCAAATCTAATTTGGCGAAAACTGATAGTTTTTCTGTGACTATTGATCAGTCCACTGCTGCTTCTTCACAGGTTAACAGTCTAGGTGTCGTCCTTGATAGCACCTTGTCCTTTGAAGCCCATGTTAATAATATAACTCACTCTACATACTTTCATTTACGTAATATTAATCGTCTTCATCCCTCTCTCACATTGAACAGCACTGCCATTCTCATTCATGCACTGGTTACATCACGTATTGATTACTACAGTGCTCTTCTCTCTGGACTTCCTTCCAAAATTCTTCATAAAATTCAGCTGGTCCAGAACTCCACTGCACGAATCATTTCTAGAACCCCCTCTATTGAACACATTTCACCTGTTCTTCAGCATTTGCACTGGCTTCCGGTTAAGTACCCAATTGATTTCAAAATCTTGCTTCTTACATACAAGGCCTTAAATAATCTTACTCCTTCATACCTCTCTGATCTTTTTCATATCTATACACCTACTCGTACCCTTAGATCTTCCTCATCAACTCTTCTTGTCATACCACGTATTCGTCTGAATACTATGGGGTCTAGAGTCTTTAGTTATACTGCCCCTCACTTATGGAATTCCCTTCCTCTAGACATTCGTAACAGTGAAAGTCTTCATACTTTTAAATCTCGTCTTAAAACTCACCTTTTTAAAAAGGCTTTTTTATGACTCTGCATGCATTGAGTTCATACTTCGTATCTTCCAATGTCTTATTGAATATCATAGTATTGTTTGCTTAATGTTGTTATTGTTGATGCTTTCAAAGATGACTTTTTTGTGTTCTGTTTGTAAGGTGACCTTGAGTGTCGTGAAAGGTGCCGATAAATAAAATGTAGTATTATTATTATTATTATTATTATTATTATTATTAATTACATGGTTAATAACTTCAACCAAGCCTTTCTGGTAGCTGTGGATAAGACCTGCACAAGGAATTTTGGACTATTCTTTCTTACAGAACTGCTTCAGTTCAGACATATTCTTAGGATGTCTGGAGTAAATGGCTCTCGTGAGGTCATTCCACAGCATCTCTATTGGGTTAAGGTCTGGGTTCTGATTGGGCCACTCCAAAACGTGGATTATCTTTTTTTTAAGTCACCCCAAATCATGATGCTCCCTCCACTGTACTTCACCGTAGGGATGATGTTTTCATGTTGGTATGCGGTGCCCTTTTTACGCCATACGTAGTGCTGCATGTTCTTCCCAAACAATTCAACCTTAGTTTCGTCAGTCCACAAAACATTTTCCCAGTAAAATTATGGAGTGTCAAGGTGGTCTTTGGAAAACTTCAGGTGCGCAGCAATGTTTTTGTTGTAAAGCAGAGGCTTCCTTCGTAGTGTCCTGCCATGGACACCATGCCTGTTTAATGTAGAGGTATAGTAGACTTATGAACAGATTTTAACCAGTTCCAATGATTCCTTCAAGTCTTTAGCCATCACTCTAGGGTTCTTTTTTACCTCTTTGAGCATTCTGCGGTGTGCCCTTTGAGTCAACTTGGCTAGAAGGCCACTTTTAGGGAGAGTAGCCACAGTACTTTTCAAGATAACTTTTTTTTTTTTAACCCTTTCCAGCTTTATGCAAAGGAACGATTCTTGATTGTAGGTCTTCTGAGATCTCTTTTTTTATGAGGCATGGCCCACATCAGCAGATGCTTCTTGTGAATAGCAAACTCAAAATGTTTGAGTGCTTTTTATAAGTCAAAGTAGCTCTAACCCACACTTCCAATCTTATTTCATTAGTTGGATGCCAGGTTTGCCAAATTCTGACTCTGATTAGCATTTGTTGATGTCATTAGCCTAGGGGTTTACATACTTTGTCCAACCTACACTGTGAATGTTTGAATGACGTAATCAGTATGTACAAGACATAAAACAGATTGTGTTTGTTCATTATTGTAACTTAGAAGATCAAACCAGATTTTAAGACACATTTATATATAAATGCAGATGATTCACAGATGACATACTTTTTCTTGCCACTGTATGTACATTTCAATTTTTACTTGTATGACAAATGTCCATCAAACTGAATTGAGAAATCTTTAATCTACATTATTATAAATAAAGCATAATTGTATTTAGGTTTGAATACTTCATATTTGAGGTAGACCGATATATCGGTTTAAAATGATTAATCCGTGCGATAGTGGCTTTTTGGAACTGTCGGTTATCTGCAAAAATCTATGGCAATAGTTTTTTTATTTATTTTTTTTTATTCCTCATAAATGTGATGTGGTGAAACCAGAACTGGGGGTGCACAAGGAAGATCTAGGGGGACAATGCTCCCCCAAGCCTCCTGGTCATGGTTGGTGTCATTTTTGAATGAATGGTTGAGCTTGAGAAATGCAGTCAATGTTAAAAATGATGTAAATATAGAGTTTATAAATATGATGTAAAAATAGAGAATCTAGAGTTTCGTTTCGTATATCTAACATATCTAATAGTTGGATTTGGTGGGATTTGTGCCTTTATTGCAATAAAAAAGTAAATGGGCACCAATTTGTATGGTATTATTAGAAAATGCCACTTATAGTTTTTAAATTTGATGTCATCATAGGTCAGTGGCATCACAACATTAGGAGAGAATATTGCTGACAACGGTGGAGTTCGTCAAGCGTATAAGGTTCGAATCATTGACTCCAGTTAAATCCAAACATATGAAGTTATCTACTATATGATGGACCTCATGCACATTTTATCTTTAGTTACTATGTTTGTCTGTTTTTGTGCATGAAATTAGGCATATATGAAGTGGGTGCAGAGAGAGGGTGAAGAGTACCATCTGCCTGGACTGGACATGAATCATAAACAGCTGTTTTTTCTGAACTTTGCCCAGGTACGTCACAAAGAATTAGACAAACTTTAAGACCCCTGCATGATTTCACCTTGAAGTCAATGCAAGGTGATTCTGGCTAGTCTCGCAAAGACGGCATTGAATTAAACATAGTTAAAAGGTACAGGTGCTGCTTAACTTTTGCAAAAAATGACTATGACCTGCAATATCTCATTAAAGCCTGAATATGATTGAATGGCAGTGTCTAATGGGATTAGTGGTTAGAAAATTGACTCTTTTTGGCTCATTTCAAGAGATGTCTCATAATTGAAATAATAAAATAAAGTAAGAAACAAATGTTTTGCCTATACAGTGGGGTCCAAAATAGAGGTTAACCGATTATTCAGCACGGATATCTGCTTTTGGAACTATTTGTCATACAATAGTTCGCCAATAGGTTTTTTTTTTTTTTTTCAAAAGTGCATGTATAGTTTCCCTTAAGTGTTTGTGTGAGCAGGTGGGAGCAAAACATTTCAAAATAAGAGTCCCAGGTGTATTTTGAGTTTGTTAATAATTAAAAGTCCCTCCATTTTTTTTTTCTTTTTCTGATTATCATTTGGATTTTAATGGCACAATTTGGGATTTCATTTAGTTTGGACTCTTGATGCCTCTATGTCTACGGCCGTCACCACAAGGAAAGACTAAGAAAATGTTTTAACCACCTATGTTACCAGCAAAAATCCAATATCGGTCGACCTCTAGTCCAAAAGTCTGAGACAACACTGAAAATCTGGGATTTTTTTAATTTAATCCTGGAAATAAACAAAGTTTATAGAAACCATGTACTGTAAACACAAAGAAAAGTTATGATGTTAAATTTGTGATATTAAAGGTATAGTTCACCCAAAAATGGAAATTCTCTCATCATTTACTCACCCTCATGCCATCCCAGATGTGGATCACTTTCTTTCTTCTGCTAAACACAAAGATTTTTAAAAGAATATCTCAGCTCTGTAGGTCCATACAATTCAAGTGAATAGTGTCCAAAACTTTTGAAGCTCAAAAAAGCACATAAATGCAGCATAAAAGTAATCCATACAACTCCAGTGGTTTAATCAAACATTTAAGCAATCTGATCAGTTTTGGGTGAGAAAAGACAAAAATGTAACTCCTTTTTTACTGTAAACCTTGCCATTGCAGTCTCTAGGCACGATCATGATTTCAAGCTCGATTACACTTTCTAGTGTTTGACACATGCGCAGAGCACTTGATGACATTAGGAAGTGTAATCAATTTTGAAATCATGATTACTATACAGACTGCTGATGTCAAGATGTTCAGTGAAAACATTTTTACATTTTCAGCTGTTCTCACACCAAACCAATTAGATCGCTTCAGAAGACATGGATTAAACCACTGGAGTTGGATGGATTACATTTATGCTGCATTTGTGTGCTTTTTGGAGCTTTAAAGCTTTAGACTCCATTCACTTGCATTGTATGGACGGACATATTCTTCTAAAAATCTTCGTTTGTGTTCTGCAGAAGAAAGAAAGTCATACACATCTGCGATGGCATTAGGGTGAGTAAATGATGAGAGAATTTTCATTTTTGGGTGAACTGTCCCTTTAACAATGTTAAGTCCTTTGTAAACACGGTCAGATTTTCTTGCTTCCATTGTAGCACACAAGAACATTCTCAAATCATGCTGGATAACATGGATCATCAGGTTGTTATGCTAATGATATATGCTAATGATGTACTGTAATTTGTAATGAGAAATATTGTATAAATTTAAAAAAAGAATACGAAAAAGAAGCATTTTCACTTGTGATCTCAGATCTTTGGACCCCACTGTAAATTGTAACGCCACTGGATGCTCTGGAAAATACTATGTGTTTTTGTTAGTGAAGTCCTTCAAATGACATTTAAGCACAAGTCACGTTAGGTGAGAAATAATGTCCCATGTCTGTTTTAAATTGATTTTATGTTCCATATAAGCAGTTACATAACTTTCCCTCCAATTAAACTCTCATCTAGGGGGCCTGGGTAGCTCAGCGAGTATTGATGCTGACTACCACCCCTGGAGTCGTGAGTTCGAATCCAGGGTGTGCTGAGTGACTCCAGCCAGGTCTCCTAAGCAACCAAATTGGCCCGGTTGCTAGGGAGGGTAGAGTCACATGGGGTAACCTCCTCTTGGTCGCGATTAGTGGTTCTCGCTCTCATTGGGGTGCATGATAAGTTGTGTGTGGATCGTGGAGAGTAGCATGAGCCTCCACATGCTGTGAGTCTCCGCGGTGTCATGCACACCGAGCCACGTGATAAGATGCACAGATTGGCTGTCTCAGAAGCGGAGGCAACTGAGACTTGTTCTCCGCCCCCTGGATTGAGGTGAGTAATCGCGCCACCACGAGGACCTCCTAAGTGGTGGGAATTGGGCATTCCAAATTGGGAGAAAAGGGGATTTTAAAAAAAGTGTTAATCTCTCCATGCTGTTCATCATGGCTTATTTTTATTGAATGTCAGAGAACTGAATGCTTTCCACAGGTCTGGTGTGGTGCCTGCCGCCCTGAATACGCCATACAGTCGATCAAAACCGATCCGCACAGTCCGTTGGAATACAGGCAAGAATTTTCACTGTTTACTCACTACTTGTGAATAAAAAATGAAATAGTTACAGTGGCCTTAAACTTTTTTTTTATTATTGTTTGGCTTTAAAATAAATGACAGTTTTTGGTTTCACTGTCTATGGATCACAAGGTATTTTTATAAAATAGTGAGAGTCCCATGTTTTTTTTTTTTTTACAGGGTACTTGGGTCCCTCCAGAACTTTGAAGCGTTTTCCGAAGCTTTCCACTGTGAACGAGGAACCCCCATGAACCCAGAGGAGAAATGTAGAGTGTGGTAACTTTGCGTAGGAAGAACCTGAGGCTGTGTATATTTAACTAATAAGGCAGCAATTAAAAGAGCTTGGATCATATTATGTTGTGCTATTATTCTGCAGTGGAAGCTGCCTGTCTCTTAGTCTGATCATGTGACAGACGCAACCAAGGTGTGATTACAAAGATGTATACTGTGAACTTTCAAAAGTGCACATATAACCAACGACTTCAGGCATAGTGAATGTGCACATTGAGGGTGGTGTTTTGAAAAAGAGGCATGCTTTTTCGTCTATTTAAAGGTGTTTTTTTTTTAAGTTAAAATACTTTCTCATATCCCATCTAAATATGGAGAAATAACAACAGTATAAGCAAGCCATTTGTTGGTTCATTTCCCCCAAAAGTGTAAAACACTTTTTGAGCATCGCAACTAGTCTGACACAGCAACACTGACTCAACCAATGAGATCAGTTTGGGGCAGCTTTATGTGTTTGGTTGACCAATTGCAGATTGGGATAGTGTTCGTAAAACCTGTTTGAAAACAAGAAAAATCTTGATTTTTGCAATTTTGTCTTATTTACAGGTTTCTTCTTACATTGGATTAATTTTGGCATTAAAATATGTGTATACAATAGTTGAATTGAATTGACATTGAGCAAAAACAAGTTATTTTTCCACTTTATGTAAACAGACAAG
Organism: Myxocyprinus asiaticus; assembly: GCF_019703515.2. Lineage (NCBI taxonomy): Eukaryota > Metazoa > Chordata > Actinopteri > Cypriniformes > Catostomidae > Myxocyprinus > Myxocyprinus asiaticus. Next base: position 38,236,123 of record NC_059378.1, read on the forward strand.
TCCCTCAGTTGGCTTTCGATTCTGTCAGCTCTCCAAGAAAATATCCGTTGTGCTTGACATTTTCCAAAATCGGCCAGCAACTGGAGGCTTGGAAGCCCACATAGATTGCGGTTTGAATAGAACCCAGTCAAGGCAACGTCTTTCATTTTACAATAAACAACCTTGAAATATTTTGATGATGGAATGAGATTTTTTGCTTTTTAAGCATGCAGTGAGAAAATCAGCAAAATAGACAGTTCTTGTTGAGTACTGTTTTCCAGAAATTGGATATATATGTGCTTGCTACGTTTCACTCAAGAATCTGTATTTCTAAACGAGGGCTTAACGTTATGTAAACGGGCCTGTTTTGCATCTCTAACAATTATCTGACAACCTTAAGACTGTTAAAACCATATAGTTTCAAGCTTTATGTGTTTTTGTGTGCATAGATCCAATTTATTGCTGCCTTGCAATACTTCTCTTTAAAACGTTACACCACATAGAAAATGGCATGAAGTTACCACAATACAGGAACAAAATAGTTAGAACAGGTTTCCAAGAACCGAGACTGTTTACAGTAATAATTGCTACTGTATATACAAGCTGTTTAACATCTTTGCTCAGTTAACTATTGACGTCTTACTGTATCTTATTAAGCATGTTAAATGATTAGAATCAGACTCCGAGAGACACGTATTGAAATGTTGTGTTCTTTTTGCTGAAAGAGAAAGAATTAAGATGCTTAACACACTGAGGGGTCTTCAACCTGTCCACCTCCTGATTGGGTTTTTCATCAGCCTTGATATTCTTAGCAAAAACGGCACCACAGTATCACCAAGTAGAAACTATGTAAGCCAGCTACCACCTGATGCATTTGTTCATAAATTAACGTAATGTACTCTGTATGTTGTTGCTAATTGCCACATATTTGTGTTTATGTAGCCCTCTTTGGTAACGTTCACAAATATTTCATAATATATATATATAATATAGTAGATGTTCTTTTTTTTTTTTTTTTTTTTTTTTTTTTTTTTTGAGGGATTTGAGGGACTTATTTTTCCGTTTTCTGCCAGTGACAATGCTTACAGATCGATTTGTACAGGTATTAATTACCTCCTTGGCTTTAATCTGTTGACCATGGCCAATGAGGTTGAATTCAGTCTTGATGAACCATCTAGACTAGGTGGGACCAACTAATGGCCAAACATGATCAGCTTGGACCAGCTAGAAACCATGTAAGCCAGCTCCCACCAGATGCTAGTTTAAGTTAGGCTAGCGGTTTAGCTGATAAACCATCTAGACTAGCTTGGACTTGCTAATGTTTTAAAATTAGCAACTTGGACCAACTAAAACCATGTAAGCCAGCTTCCACCAGATGCTAGTTTAGGCCAGGCTAGTAAATTAGCTGTTGAACCATCTAGACTAGCTTGGACCAACTAATGGCCAAAAATGACCAGCTTGGACCAACTAGAAACTATGTAAGCCAGCTCCCATCAGATGTTAGTTTAAGCCAGGCTAGTAGTTTAGCTGATGAACCATTTAGACTAGCTTGGACCAGCTAATGACTACTAATGAACAGTTGGACCATCTAGAAACCATGTAAGCCAGCTACCACCAGATGTTAGTTTAAGCCAGGCTATTAAATTGGATAATGAACCATCTAGACTAGCTTGAACCAACTAATGTCCAAAAATGACCTGCTTGGACCAACTAGAAACTATGTAAGCCAGCTCCCACCAGATGCTAGTTTAAGCCAGGCTAGTAGTTTAGCTGATGAACGTCTAGATAAATTGTAACCAACTAGAAACCCTGTAAGCCAGCTACCACCAGATGTTAGTTTAAGCCAGGTTAGTAAATTGGATAATGAACCATCTAGACTAGCTTGGGCCAACTAATGTCCAAAAATGACCAGCTTGGATCAACTAGAAACTATGTAAGCCAGCTCCCACCAGATGCAAGTTTAAACCAGCCTAGCAGTTTAGCTGATGAACCATTTAGACTAGCTTGGACCAGCTAATGACTACTAATGAGCAGTTGGACCAACTAGAAACCATGTAAGCCAGCTACCACCAGATGTTAGTTTAAGCCAGGTTAGTAAATTGGATAATGAACCATCTAGACTAGCTTGGACCAGCTAATGACCAGCTGGACCAACTAGAAACCATGTAAGCCAGCTCCCACCAGATGCTAGTTTAAGCTAGGTTTGTTGTTTAGCTGATGAATGATCGAGACTAGCTCGGACAAAGTAGAAACTATGAAAGCCAGCTACCACCAGATGCTAGTTTAAACTAGGCTAGTAGTTTAGCTGATAAACAATCTAGACTAGCTTAGACCAAGTAATGACTATAAAAAGGACCATCTTGGACCAACTTGAAACTGTTTAAGCCAGGCTAGTATTTAGCTGATTATCCATTTCTACTAACTCTGACAAACTAATTGCTAAAATTGACCAGCTTGGTCGAACTAGAAACTAGAGGAAAACAGATATATCGGTTTTGTCGCTTAATCTATGCCGCTGGTTGATTTTTGGTACTATCGGTTATCTACAAAATCTATGCCGATAGTTTCCGATTTGTTTGTTTTTTATTCCTCCGTGTTCCTCTGATAATTAAGTTTTTTAAATTGAAGCGAGGGCATGCAAAGAAAAATGCGACTATATGGAAACGTCCCTCATCGGCACATACATCGTGTCTCCAACTTCATATATTTTGATAATAATAATAGATAGGCTATAAAAAGCTTAATTTGGTAAATATTAAAAATAGAGCTTTGTAACAGAGACAATTCTCTCTCATTTCAAAATAAGAGTCCCCGGTGTGTTTCAGGCTTATTAAGTGTTAAAAGTCCCAGGTTATGCATCCATTCTTCATTTTCTTTCTACAGGTGCATCTCAATAAATTAGAATGTCGTGGAAAAGTTCATTTATTTCAGTAATTCAACTCAAATTGTGAAACTCGTGTATTAAATAAATTCAATGCACACAGACTGAAGTAGTTTAAGTCTTTGGTTCTTTTAATTGTGATGATTTTCGCTCGCATTTAACAAAAACCCACCAATTCACTATCTCAACAAATTAGAATACATCATAAGACCAATAAAAAAAACATTTTTAGTGAATTGTTGGCCTTCTGGAAAGTATGTTCATTTACTGTATATGTACTCAATACTTGGTAGGGGCTCCTTTTGCTTTAATTACTGCCTCAATTCGGCGTGGCATGGAGGTGATCAGTTTGTGGCACTGCTGAGGTGGTATGGAAGCCCAGGTTTCTTTGACAGTGGCCTTCAGCTCATCTGCATTTTTTGGTCTCTTGTTTCTCATTTTCCTCTTGACAATATCCCATAGATTCTCTATGGGGTTCAGGTCTGGTGAGTTTGCTGGCCAGTCAAGCACACCAACACCATGGTCATTTAACCAACTTTTGGTGCTTTTGGCAGTGTGGGCAGGTGCCAAATCCTGCTGGAAAATGAAATCAGCATCTTTAAAAAGCTGGTCAGCAGAAGGAAGCCTGAAGTGCTCCAAAATTTCTTGGTAAACGGGTGCAGTGACTTTGCTTTTCAAAAAACACAATGGACCAACACCAGCAGATGACACTGCACCCCAAATCATCACAGACTGTGGAAACTTAACACTGGACTTCAAGCAACTTGGGCTATGAGCTTCTCCACCCTTCCTCCAGACTCTAGGACCTTGGTTTCCAAATGAAATACAAAACTTGCTCTCATCTGAAAAGAGGACTTTGGACCACTGGGCAACAGTCAACAGTTCTGCTTCTCCTTAGCCCAGGTAAGACGCCTCTGACGTTGTCTGTGGTTCAGGAGTGGCTTAACAAGAGGAATACGACAACTGTAGCCAAATTCCTTGACATGTCTGTGTGTGGTGGCTCTTGATGCCTTGACCCCAGCCTCAGTCCATTCCTTGTGAAGTTCACCCAAATTCTTGAATCGATTTTGCTTGACAATCCTCATAAGGCTGCGGTTCTCTCGGTTGGTTGTGCATCTTTTTCTTCCACACTTTTTCCTTCCACTCAACTTTCTGTTAACATGCTTGGATACAGCACTCTGTGAACAGCCAGCTTCTTTGGCAATGAATGTTTGTGGCTTACCCTCCTTGTGAAGGGTGTCAATGATTGTCTTCTGGACAACTGTCAGATCAGCAGTCTTCCCCATGATTGTGTAGCCTAGTGAACCAAACTGAGAGACCATTTTGAAGGTTCAGGAAACCTTTGCAGGTGTTTTGAGTTGATTAGCTGATTGGCATGTCACCATATTCTAATTTTTTGAGATAGTGAATTGGTGGGTTTTTGTTAAATGTGAGCCAAAATCATCACAATTAAAAGAACCAAAGACTTAAACTACTTCAGTCTGTGTGCATTGAATTTATTTAATACACGAGTTTCACAATTTGAGTTGAATTACTGAAATAAATGAACTTTTCCACGACATTCTAATTTATTGAGATGTACCTGTAATTATGATTGGGATTTTGATTGAAAAATAAACTACATCTGGGATTTTGGAATTTTGTACTCTGGCCTCTATGTCTGTGCCGACTAAGAACATGTTGTAACATTCTATGAATCAATTTTTAAACTATCATCAAATATTTCGGTTATCAGCCTTTTCCACCACCTTAGTCCACTATAGGTCAACCTCCACTAGAAACCATGTAAGCCAACTCCCACCAGATGCTTTAGCAGTTTAGCTGATGAAACCATCTGCAGTAGACTAGCTTGGACCAACTAATGACTATAAAAAGGACCAACTTAGAAACCATTTGAGCCAGGCTAATAGTTTAGCTTGGACCAACTAATGGCTAAAAACTACCAGCTTGGACTTGAAACCATGCATGCATTATTCTTAACAAACTTCATTAGGTCTCGGTGCGGGTTGGTAATTTTAGCAAGGTAGGTGAAGTCGTGCCTCCTAATTTCATAAATTGATCAGTTGCATAACAGAGATGAGGGCTAATGGGGTGGCTAGAGTTTGTGCAAGAGCCGAAGCGTAACGGGCAAAACGACAGCAAACAGTTGAATCTCAGATGGACACATCTCTCATTAGCTGGCTTCGACTGTTATTTTCCATCTTGATTAAGCCGTAAGGACAACAGAACTAAACAGAAGGAAGTAAAAATAGACAAGATCAAACAAACGTCAGACTACCACTGTAGTAGAAATGGAGTCTTGCGCATAGATGTTCTTGGAAAGCTTATATAGTCAATATGGGGAAATATCAGGTTGCCTTTGGTTATTGATTATGACTGTTATCTCTCATGACAGAGACTTTGATCATGAATGTTCATATCTGCCTTTGAAGCTTCATTGCCAGCCAATCTAAACCTCAACACCACTGAAATGGCATGTACTGTTTTATGTACAGGACACAAGTGATAATTTGAATGCAAGTGACTATTTGGTATTTATTGAAATGTTAATACCTAGGGTTCAGTTATAACCGTTGTAGTGGAAAGGGTTTTACAAAGATAAAATGCCAAATAAAATGTAACCCCAGATTCATTAGCATATATGTTTTTCAATGCGATACACTGCCAAAAAAGAAATGCAGCCCTGTTTAAAAAAAAAATAATAATAATAATTCAGAATTGGATGTATTTGAGCATTAACAAGGGCAAATATTGGCGCTGGCAAGTGATTTATGAAGAATAGTACGTTTTAACTGAATAATGCATGTTTATTACTATCTACGTGCAGTATTGCAAAGTTTTAATTAGTCACAGTAGAGAATGTGCATATTGGTTTTATTTATTTAACATTGTTTAGTTAAATTTACTTGGAAATGATGAGAATGCTAACAGTTGTTACTCTTACAGATGCATTAAATATATTAATATTTACATGCACAAACATTATCAAGACTTTTGATGGTTTGATTATTGAGATATGATAATAATATGAGGATTTATTTGAACTACATGTTATTTGTACTGAATTAAGTCAACATGAAATTAAAATGTACACTTCTTTTTTTTTTCTCAATTCACGTTTCGGGTCTTATTGTGCACGACTAGTGCATGTTATTCCAAATAAAAAATATATTTGTCTTTTTAATCTTTTATCACTTAATGTTTTTTACCAGATTTAATCACTTTCAACCATTTAATCAGTTCCTGTTTTATTATTAAATGTCCTGTTTTAATCTGAATTATGTCACATTACAGAAGTGAAATGAGTTGTGAACATGTTTCATGTTTACTTTGAACAATATCTCTGTGCCAAGGATTGCTGAAAATGATATTTTAAAAATAGCTTTTTTGTATCTTGAGAAATTCTCAAAATCACCCTCCATTATTGTCTGTACAATCGCCATGAAAAATTGTAACTGTTGAAAATAAATATTTACCTACAGTATAAACACTTTTGGCAAGTGTGAATTGTAAAATAGCATTTATGTGCATTGTAGTGTCTTCATTGTGTTGATGATTCTGAAGTGAACTGTTAGAAATAAGCTTATCATGATTATAAAATCAGGAATTGAAATGCCAAGAACTATTCAGACACAAGGATGATCCACAATGATTCTGTGATTTTTCTGGTTCATTGGTGAATTTCACAGAAACATGTCCAGGTCACATTTAACTTCCAAATGAATGGGGGGAAATACATTTATTTTGGGGTGAAATACAAGCTGTTCTTGACAGGTTTCGTGAAATTCAACGTCTTGTTAAGATTTGCCACATGACCACAGATGCTGCTATTTGAATATGTCTGGGGTTGGTCTTATTCTGTATAGCCTTGCTGACTGTTGAAAGATCTCTTACATAATATTCATTGAAAATATGTTATTGATATTATATGGGGTCCATGTTTGATTTAGAGACCATAAATACTTTCTATGTTAATGCTTTGTAATTATATTGTTCTGCAACGATCGATTGTTCAAGCAAAAATATATCGCTTAAAATTTGATTTATTTACCTTCTCAGAAATATTGTCATATATAAGAAAATATATCAGCTTCAATAAAACATATAAAGCAACAGATGTATTTTTGGGATCTGTTTTTTTTCAAGACATTCATTTTGAAACAATACAAACATGTCAAATGATGGCCATGGCCAATTTTCACCATTAACCTTTTCAGACACGAGCGTGACTGCTGTATGGATTTTCCATTTCACTTTTTGATTTGTAACTAGTAGTACCTAATAAACAAGCCAAAAAAAAGAGCAAAAAGTTTTCCTCAAAATGTATGTCCATTTTTAAATAAAACCAAGCTATATAAAGTTTTTTCATCAAAGTGTTTGTTTCCAGGAGTGTTGGTTATTCATGTTTTTGAGATGTTACAGACATTACATCAGAAATTAGCATAAATAATTCTTATTCAAAGTATTGGCCAGCATCATCCAGTCACTGCCAACCATGTAAAAATAAAATTATACATTATAAATTCTGAATCTATATACTGATTACCATTATTCTATGTCTGCCAAACATGTTGAGTGTTCCAAACATCATCTGCAGCCTGAAACCGAACTTTAAATAGGAAGTTTGGATTGAATGCACATATAATGCATATATAATGCACCGTTGCTCCCTATTTAGTGAATGACTCTACCTCCAGTGTGCTGTCTGTCTGCACTGGTCTCAGAACAGTTTGAAATGCACTTTATTTTCATCCTAACTCCATATAAATCCTCTGAAAGCAACATTTGCCAGCTTTTGGATGAATACATTTATTCTCAATGTGAAAATGCACAGTAAATATAGGAATGCATTTACGAATGTTAATGAATAGAACCGAATTGTACAGCGATAACAAAATATAACAAAATTAATATTAAAACGAAGCGAAATGTGTTAATGTTGACAGTTATTAACAATAACATGTTTTGTTTTTCAACATTTGATGGAATAATGTCCCAAAATACACATATGTGGACATAATGTTTATCAGCGCGCTGATGCATGAAAAATGAATGAATTTGTTAAAGTGGCATATCAAACGAAACTACAGATGTTACTCTTTACACCCAAACAGGTTTCAATGAAAAAAAATGTAAACAAGTTTCTTACCAGAGTATGAAGGTAAAATAGTGCCTAAAAAAAGGTTTGTGAAAGCATAAATCAAATTGCAAGCGTAAAAATAAACTGCATGTGCATAGAACTTTTTGTAATGGTGTAAATCAAGTTGCAAGCATAAGAAACAAATATTAGCAATACTACAATGCTTTGCATAAGTGTAATTCATGTGTTGTGAATCTGTAATTGCATAGTAACACAAAGTAAATTTGGTGTGTATTCTTCCGACTTTTTTTTTGCACTTACACTTTTGGCACCGTTTTTGCGCCTAAACATGGCCAAAAACATTGCAAACCTGCGATCACCGATATGCAAGCCAAGAAAGGGTGTCATGAACAGCAAAACAGATTGACCGTGTAGAATCAGTCTGTATGTGTAAAATAAACTACTGCAAACATGTAAATGACTTGTGTTTGTGGCATAGATAATTTCCAGAAATAATCCGATATAAACTGTTCCGTCTTCCCTTTGTTGCACTCGCACTTCTGGCACGAATCTCTCACTGAAAAGAGAGTTTTGCAAGCGCGAGGGGGAAGGCGGGTCTACCTGCTTCTAGTAACCAATCAAATTAGGTTTTCCTTGACCAGTTTAACCCTTAAATGACAGCCTAGAGTCTTGTGAACAGTATTCAGTCAGTTTAAATTAGTTTAAATTATGCACTGCGTATAGCGAAGCCAAAAAACAACGCCCACACACGTGGACGCAGGGTCTTGAATGTTGGATTGCAATGTGAAGCATTTCTGTTTTCTACAGAGGAACTAAAAAACTACAGCATAAAATGAGTAGAATGTGTAGAGCTAGGTCTACTAAAAACCAAAAAAAAAAAAAGACTTCTGAATTTCATTATATAAATCTTTGAATTTTAATATATCTTGAACATTTTTATTCACATTCTTCATTTAACATCACATTTGGTCAGTGTTTTTGGAAATTTTCATAAATCATAATAAACATAGAATTTTAAAGAATCTCAATAAGAAAGGAGTACCTACTAAACCTAATACAAAGCATATGACAAAAAACAAAACTTGTAAACCTGTTTTTGTGGTTGATTGACTTTTACCAGCTTAAACCATTTCAGTCCAGAAACAGCAGAAGTATTTGAGGATCAAGGCAGCAGGATTAGTGTTCAATTATAGAAGCCCTCGTTAGACAACTATTGCAAGAACTTAATTACTACTTCACAAAAAATTATCGACATATAGTATGACATATTGGGGGGTGATTAGGGGGGGAAAAAAAATTACATTGACTCCTGGTTATCCAAAGTCTATGAATAATGTGGTCTTGTTCAGTGCCGTCCCCTGAAGAACACAGAATCCTTTATCTTGTGCAGACTTCATCATTGCACTGTAAAGAAGATAAAACATGAGATGAAATATGAATGGCTGATGATGTATCAAATTTTGTGCACAACATTAATAAAGGTCAGTTTAATGAGTCGAATCAAATGTTGTATCTGTCCCTAAAAGGTTTCCAGCATGATGCTATTGAAGAACCTTTTTAGTTCTCTGGTTCTTTAAAAAAAACTTCCATGTACTGGTGCTTCAAGGAACCCAGGAGGGCTTCCATTTTTCTCTGTCAACAGATGATAAAACCAATGACAACCTGAGCTAAATAACCTATAATACTGTATAACATAACTTTAAACCACATAGCAATATAAGAACCATTTATAGTGGGAAAATTGCTCTTGAAATGGGTTTGTTGCTGAATCTAAGGCACCGTCAAGAACCATTGAAGGTCCTATAGTGTTGAAAAGATTAATCAATAATTGGTCCTCCAAACCCAACTGGTATTCATGGGAGTGCTACAGAATGTACGCCATGTGAAAGTAACCCCCCCCATTCCAAAACCAGAAGAGAGGAAGTGGTATCAAATATGAAGGATCTACAATAAGTCGCCGGTGGGTACTTATTGGGTAAACAAAGACCTGCGACACGTCCTGTTATTCAACTTCAAAGCCACATCTATTCTGAAAGTACCACGGTTTAATTTAGACCAACAACAGTGATGTTTTGTTTAGCTATATGAACACAAATACTCAATCACCTGATACAGTTTGTGCATTTAACAAATTATGAGCGTAATCCAATGGTTGAAGACAAAAAGCAGATTGTAAAGATATCAGTGTGGCCATTTTGTTCTGGAGAAAAGATACAAGTTACCCATGGGGTTTTAAAGTAAGAAGACATCACTTTACACATCTGGTGTGAGTTTTTTTGAAACCATGATGGCAGATTTGGACTCTACTCCCGCAATGTCGAAAGATCAACAGTTGAATACATTCAAATTAGGTAATTCTGATCTTCCATTACATGTCTCTCATCGAGACACTCCCTTGTCAGATATACTGTTGCTCTCGTCGCCCAGTGACGACATTGTGTTGGAGCACCTGGGGCCCTTGTCCATGTCTGGTGGGCCCTTTCCTTCCGAAGGTGATTCAAGTAGACTCTTGGGTTGATCGACTTTGAGACAGGATGTTGAGTGACACCATGTTTATTCTTTGGATGGAGCAAAGGTCTAGTTCTCCAAGGGTGTGGTGCTACAAAACAGATCCTTTTGAAAAGTTTCTAACACTGAGTGCATTTACATGCACACCAATTTGCTGATTTCTACAAAAAAAAAAAAAAAAAAAAAAAAAAAAAATCAGCGTATTCAAATAATTTGGCATAGCAAGAAAACCACGTTTAGACATTTAAAATCTTTAGATTATGCGTTTCTGACGTAAACACTTTGCACACTGGATAAGCTGGTAAGAACACCAGTAAAGGTGTTTACATGAAACACAAAATCAGTTTAATGGGCAAAGTCTACATGTATCGATTGGTTTATGATTAAGCATGACCTTAAAACTTTTTTTTTTCTCGTTTTCTGCTTAAGCATAACTGGTGCAAGAACGTGCATATAAACATGCACAAATGATAATATACATTCGAAAATTTTTAACTACTCTATGAAGGAATGACACATTCTTTAAAGAGTTACTTGGGCATTCAAATTGTTGTCAAAATGATCACGAACAAATTTCAGAACATCTGTTAGTGTTTACGCTGGTCCATATGCTATTAAGGCCAGAGTACACTTTGGTTTTCTGCGTTCTGTATCGGCTCACGCACAGTCGAGAAAAACCGGACTGCATGCAGACAGGAAGAATTTAAAGCAAAAAATACTTAAATATTGATCTTTTTTTCACCCACACCTATCATATCGCTTCTGAAGATATGGATTTAAATCACTGAAGTCATAGAGATTCCTTTTACTGCTTTTGTGCTTTTTGGAGCTTCAAAAGTTTTGGTCACCATTCACTTGCATTTTATAGACCTACAGAGCTGAGATATACTTCTAAAAATCTTCGTTTGTGTTCCGCAGGAGAAAGAAAGCCATACACATCTGGGATGGAATGAGGGTGAGTAAATGATGAGAGCATTTTCATTTTTGGGTGAACTATCCCTTTAAGGGTTACACTTATGCCATTACATCATTTGTTGGTATGTTTATTTTTCGTCGATGGAAGTTAAAGTCGTACATTGTAATAAAAGAGTAAGGTTCACTACAGATTTTTTGCTTCCTAGATTGGAATAAGATGAACTGTGCCCACTGTTTTGAACACAGTTATTTTATCTACTTCATATGACTACAGACCTGTCGCCCTGACATCTGTGGTCATTTGAAATCATTTGAGAGACTGGTGTTGGCCCACCTGAAGGACATCACTGGACCCTTTCCAGATCCCCTTCAATTTGCTTATCGAGCAAACAGGTCTGTGGATGCAGTCAACATGGGATTGCATCATATCCTGCAACATCTGGACAGACCACGGACATATGCAAGGATCCATTTTGTGGAATTCAGTTCGGCTTTCAACACCATCATCCCAGCTATTCTCCGGAATAAATTACACCAACTCTGTTCCCATGTCTATCTGTCAGTGGATTACCAGCTTTCTGACGGACAGGCAGCAGCTTGCGAGACAGGGGAAACTCACTTCCAGCACCTGTACAATCAGCACTGGTGCCCCCCAGGGATGTGTGCTCTCCCCACTACTCTTCTCCCTCTACACCAATGACTGCATTGCCAAGGACCCCTCTGTCAAGCTCCTGAAGTTTGCAGATGACACCACGGTCATCGGCCTCATCCGAGATGACGATGAGTCTGCATACAGAAGGGAGGTTAAACAGCTGGCTGTCTGGTGCAGTCAAAACAACCTTGAGCTGAACATGCTCAAAACGGTGGAGATGATTGTGGACTTTAGGAGGAACAACCCAACACTGACCCCCCTCACCATTCTAAACAGCACTGTGGCAGCAGTGGAGTCATTCAGGTTCCTAGGCACTACCATCTCACATGACCTGAAGTGGGAGACACACATTGACTCCACTGTGAAAAAGGCCCAGCAGAGGTTGTACTTCCTTCGCCAGCTGAGGAAATTCAACCTGCCACAGGCGCTGCCGATACAGTTCTACTCAGCAGTCACTGAGTCTGTCCTCTGCACTTCAGTAACTGTCTGGTTTGGTTCAGCTACGAAATCAGACATCAGACAGTTCGGACTGCTGAGAGGATTATTGGTTGCCCCCTCCACCCCTTCAAGAACTATACACTTCCAGAGTGAGGAAAAAGGCTGGAAAAATCACTCTGGACCTCACTCACCCTGCCCACTACCTTTTTGAACTGTTGCCTTCTGGCCGACGCTTCAGAGCTCTGAGCACCAGAACCGCCAGGCACAGGAACAGTTTTTTCCCTCAGGCTATCCATCTCATGAACAGTTAAATTGCCCCATTGAGCAATAACTATGTGCAATACACAGTTTAGTCTTCATATATTTATCCAACACATCCAACCTCTTCTGCCATTTCATTCCTCTGAGAGGGAAAAAAAAAAATAAAAAAAACAATTGCACTGTACATAACAGATTTGTATTAGATTTGCAATACCCATGTGTGTGTGTGTGTCTGTACGTATGTGTATAATTATTTTTGATTTTTTATTATCTATGTCTTGCTGCTGTTTTTGTATTGTTGTACACTGGAACCTCCTGTCACCATGACAAATTCCTTGTATGTGTAAGCATACTTGGCAATAAAGCTCATTCTGATTCACCTCATCTTGAGCTTGACCAGGAAAAGAGAGGCTAAGAGTTCCATTTCCTACAGGACACCACCGTAAACCCCCTTACATCAAACCGTGCATGACGTCTGTGCAAAACCCCTGTATTAACCAGCAACCAAAATAGCATCCTGGGGAAACAGCCATTGGTTTTAGTGCATTTCGTTGTTAGATGAGCGCTACTGTAATTTCACGCCCAGGTGCCCCATGGAACCTCAGGCAGGCTGATATCACACTAATCCAGCAGACGTTATCACTGGAGATCAGTCTTACAACAAGACTTTGTTCTACTCCACAATCACTTCACTTGTTTAAACATCCACTTACATAAGGCAATGCATCTGTGTTTAAACTTCAAAACAAATTAGGCTTATCTTTACAGATAGCTATTTGTTAAGTTGTTCGCTGAAACACTGATTCTTTATGTCTTGTGGAAGCCTGGAAGGTTTTAACTGCACATTTTGCCCTTGTTCTGGTCTATTCAATGCAATGAGGTGAAGATATTATTTCAGTGAAATTAAGCAATACACCGAGTGTCCTCGTTTCACAATGGATTAAATGTTCTTGTGTTTGTACGGATCATTGAAAACCACATCAAGATTGCCATTGTAAAGTATCCCAACACAATATGCAATAAAAATATTTACAATGGCTTCAAAAATGCATTTATTTAAGAGCCTGGTCAAATTTCTTGAGTATTACCTACACTGATCAGCCACAACATTAAAACCACCAGCCTAATATCACGTAGGTCCCCCTCGTGCCGCCAAAACAAGCTCTGACCCGTCAAGGCATGGACTCCACGAGACCTCTGAAGGTGTCCTGTGGTATCTGGCACCAAGACGTTAGCAGCAGATCCTTCAAGTCCTGTAAGTTGCGAGGTGGAGCCGCCATGGATCGGACTTGTTGGTCCAGCACATCCCATAGACGCTCAATCGGATTGAGATCTGGGGGATTTGGAGGCCAAGTCAACACCTTGAACTCTTTTTTCATGTTTCTCAAACCATTCCTGAACTATTTTTGCAGTGTGGCAGGGCGCATTATCCTGCTGAAAGAGGCCACTGCCATCAGGGAATACCACTGCCATGAATAGGGCTGGGCGATTAATCAAATTTTATTTTCAATTACGATTTTGGCTTCCAACGATTATGAAAACAAGATAAATCGAGATAAAACTATTATTGTGCCACATTCCGTTTTGCAATGAAACACCACGGTGTTAAATCTTTAAAGCATCCTTTATTAAAAGTTCAAATAATAAGGAAGCGGGTTATGAAAATAAACTCAGAAACTGGCATTTCTCTGTGCAGTCAGCATCGCATCTATGAGTTGCGTGAAGTGACGGGGGAAGAGATTGAATCTTCTTCTGACTGATGCACACACTGGTGCGGGGGCGCTCGTCACTCACGTTCGTTTGCTGCAGCTAGATTATAACGTGATGGCTCGCGATGAAGTGAATCATAATGTGTCATGTTCACTCTGTGCATCTTATGCAGAAAATCGGCGATACACAGCTCTATTAAGAAGAGAAAGTTTGTTTTTTATGAGTTAAAGATGTATCGAAGTGAACAAAAGGTGAGAGAGTGTAGACTTGGCCCATTATACACTGGAACAAAATATGTTTTTGATTAGTCTTTTTTGGCTTGTTTTCCAAAATAATATCTAAAACTCCTTTGAAACAATGTACATTTACATTAGGAGCTATACTGCAGAAGAAAAAAAAAAAATGATCTGAGAATGTTGAATACAATATTTAATCAAGGCTTGACATTAACGCTTGTCTGGGACAAGTGGATTTTAAGGGACAAGTGCAAGTGAATTTTACTTGCCCGACCAGACAAGCAGACTGATTAAAACGTCAATAACGAAAAAATAACCGGCTATATTTGTGATAGCCTAGGCCTGTGTCACTTATTAGAAAGTTCATATTATTATTCTGCTGTTGAAAATAATCCAGAGTGCGTAATTTTATAATTCGTTAGCGAACTAGTAACAGCTGTGCCCTGTTTGACTGACAGGTGGCGCATGTGTGTGTGCTTAACATGCGCGTGTTCCAAAAATGCTCTCGCTAATGCGCACCTGAACATGTCAAATACGTTTCAAAATTCAGCCAAAATGTCTTGGTGAGGTATTCATGTAAACACAGAGAGTGATGTCTAAAGTGAACGTAAACAGTGGAGAGAAAAAAGTGGATTTGTATTAAAATGTCGGACTTGTAAGTATAAATGTAAGCTAATAGACCTGCTGCTGTCTAGAGTGTCATTATAATAATCAAACAACCATAACAAGAAAACACTCACTGCTCTTGACTGGGTAACTTTAGAAGCTTTAAAAAGTATTAATGTATTATAATCATACAGTAAAGACCAGTAGTAGTTTTATGTTGCATTTCATTCTGAATGTTTCCTTGAATACTTGATACTGCTGTTAAAAACTTTTAAAGTAGATCTCATTCCATTGAGCTATGAGGACCTCTGCTGTAAATGGCAATGGAGGCTTTTCTTTATTTGACTACCATGCATAACATAAAATTATCATGTGACAATAGCCTCCTTCCCTACCCAGTGCAGTTTACATTTCATGTTCAAAGAAATCCACTGTTAAAAAGAATAAAAATTTTAAAAAGTTCAATAAACGCATGATGTTTCCAAAGTCAACGAGTAATCGTGTTAAATAATCATGATCTCAATATTGACCAAAATAATCATGATTATGATTTTTGCAATAATCGAGCAGCCCTAGCCATGAAGGGTTGTACGTGGTCTTCAACAATCTTTAGGTAGCTGGTACGTGTCAAAGTAACATCCACATGAATGCCAGCACCCAAGGTTTCCCAGCAGAACACTACCCAGAGCATCACACTGCCTCTGCCGGCCTGCCTTCTTCCCATAGTGCATCCTGCTGCCATCTCTTCCCCAGGTAAACGACGCACACAAACCTGGCCGTCCACCTTCTTCCATTGCTCCATGGTCCAGTTCTGATGCTCATGTGCCCATTTGTAGGTGCTTTTGGCAGTGGACATGGGTCAGCATGGGCACTCTGACCGGTCTGCAGCAAGCTGCGATGCACTGTGTGTTCCGACACCTTTTTATCATGGCCAGCATTAGGTCCTTTACCGCTCCAAACCCGTTTGACTTTCTTTAGCCTCAGTTACCATTTACTTTCATTGCACCTTTTTTCATACAATAAAAGTGAATGGTGACTGAGGCTGTCAGTCACTAACATTCTGCCCAATAGGGATGTGCAAAACTACCAATTTGTATAATTAACTAGTCAAAATAAACCAAATTTTGGCACCCATTCACTTGCATTGTGAGGACTTACAGTCCAGATGGGCTAGCCTTCACTCCCCACCCGCAACAATGAGCCTTGGGTGCCCATGACCCTGTCACAGGTTCACCGGTTGTCCTTCTTTGGACTGCTTTTGGTAATAACCACTGCATGGTAATACTTAAACATCCCGCGTTATGCAACAAATCTTAATTTTTTCAGGTCATTATTTGGATTTTGGTTAAACTGCATCTGAGATTTTATTAATTTTGGACTCTCTCTCTCTCTCTCTCTCTGCCATAGTAAAAATATATATTTTTATTTTTTACATTTTATAAATCGATTTTAAAAACTAATCGGCCAATTAATTGTTTATTGGCCTTTCCTAACACCTTTGTTATCGGTATTGGAAAAATCCACTTTCGGTTGACATCTAGTAGCCATTTTAAATCTCTTCCCATATTGTACCAATAATCAATTCAATAGAAATGGATATTAGGAATGGGCTGTTTGACCAAAAACCAAAATGTCACAGTATTAAAAATTTTATATCAAGGTAACATAAATTCAGGGTGAGGAAATGCCACCAAAAATAAAATAAATTCCCTAGAAATTCAAAATGCGGGGGCAAAAAATACCAATTGTAATTAATTCTTCTGGGGTTTTTTTTTATTTTTTATCTGCAACATCCGATATAGTTCTTAATATTCTATTATAATCATAGTTATACATATGACATAAAATGAGTCGTTTATTTTGAATAAATATTTAGGGCAAGAACAAAATATTCTCAATCTTGAATGTTTGTATATATGAATTGAGTAACTTGAATTCAACTGATGAAGCACAGTTTGTTTTAAATTGTTAGAAAAAATGCCCTTATAAAAAAGGCAAAAACATTTCCCCTTGGAAATATACTTCAGGAAATGACACTGAAGTATATATGACGATACAGATATTTTTGCAGGAAATTCAATTAAGAAATACTTTATACATTTAATATCCATGTGACAATGCCTATGTCTTAAACCTTTAAGTTCTGAAGGTGTTTTTCAAGATTTCCTGTTTCAGTGGCATAACCAAAATTACAGGCTTTATAACTCCACAAAAACAAGGAGGGTCAAGTGTTTAGTATCATTGTAAAGAAAAATGTTCACCTTTTTTTTTTTTATATAGATGATACATTCTGAGACTCTTAGCCTAAGAAACTGTTGAAAAAAAAAAAAAAAGAATAAATAAAAAAAAAAAAAAAGAATTGAGCCAAAAATGTACTTTTATATCTCGGGTGTAAATAAGGTGGCTCCGAAAAACTGCTTTTGTTTTGTTCCCAATCATGTCAACTGTCTCTGAAATTTTTTTTTTATATGACAAAGCAATCAAAAGTTATAGCATTACAAAAATAATTAAATCATAGTGTCCAAAAACATCTCCAAACAAATAAAACATAATTAATACATAACTAATTACACATGCAAGCGCAACAATGACTAAAGGTTTGCATAGCATGCAGAGATTATTTTTATAATGAGATTATACAGAATGAATTTCATTCTGTGTCATTTGAGTAATCATTTAGTCTGTCATTTGCATGGTGCCTTCTCCTGGTGGCCATATGCAACATAGTGCTTCATGTGGATTATCTAATGATCTATACATCTGATTACCTTGTGTGTGGTCTAGTTCGAAAGATAATCACCTCCTCTATGTAATGGTATGTGTTATGTTCCGTTTATTTTTCGTGAAGTTATAAGTGAAAACGCGGCATATAAGCAACACCAACATAAGACATACTTAGCTATTTGTTGTATTCTACTCTTTAAGAGCTTTCCAACAATATCTGACACATGGCTATTTGATGAATTTGATGTTTTTATTGATTGCAATAATATGTACAATGCAAATATTTTTTTGAAATAATCAAAGCGGAACACTTCTGATTTGTCTGCAAATTTCAAAGCACTTGTTCAGTTTTGGTCATAATGCCTACATGCAGTGGAAAGTACAGCTTCTAAGATTTCAAACGATACATACACTATATTGCCAAAAGTATTCGCTCACCCATCCAAATAATTGAATTCAGGTGTTCCAATCACTTCCATGGCCACAGGTGTATAAAATGAAGCACCTAGGCATGCAGACTGCTTCTACAAACATTTGTGAAAGAATGGGCCGCTCTCAGGAGCTCAGTGAATTCCAGCGTGGTACTGTGATAGGATGCCACCTGTGCAACAAGTCCAGTCGTGAAATTTCCTTGCTACTAAATATTCCACAGTCAACTGTCAGTGGTATTATAACAAAGTGGAAGCAATTGGGAATGACAGCAACTCAGTCACGAAGTGGTAGGCCACGTAAAATGACAGAGCGGGGTCAGCGGATGCTGAGGCACATAGTGCGCAGAGGTCACCAACTTTCTGCAGAGTCAATCGCTACAGACCTCCAAAGTTCATGTGGCCTTCAGATTAGCTCAAGAACAGTGCGTAGAGAGCTTCATGGAATGGGTTTCCATGGCCGAGCAGCTGCATCCAAGCCATACATCACCAAGTGCAATGCAAAGCGTCAGATGCAGTGGTGTAAAGCACGCCGCCACTGGACTCTAGAGCAGTGGAGACGCGTTCTCTGGAGTGACGAATCACGCTTCTCCATCTGGCAATCTGATGGACGAGTCTGGGTTTGGCGGTTGCCAGGAGAACGGTACTTGTCTGACTGCATTGTGCCAACTGTGAAGTTTGGTGGAGGGGGATTATGGTGTGGGGTTGTTTTTCAGGAGCTGGGCTTGGCCCCTTAGTTCCAGTGAAAGGAACTCTGAATGCTTCAGCATACCAAGAGATTTTGGACAATTCCATGCTCCCAACTTTGTGGGAACAGTTTGGGGATGGCCCCTTCCTGTTCCAACATGACTGCGCACCAGTGCACAAAGCAAGGTCCATAAAGACATGGATGAGCGAGTTTGGTGTGGAAGAACTTGACTGGCCTGCACAGAGACCTGACCTCAACCCGATAGAGCACCTTTGGGATGAATTAGAGCGAAGACTGTGAGCCAGGCCTTCTCATCCAACATCATTGTCTGACCTCACAAATGCACTTCTGGAAGAATGGTCAAAAATTCCCATAAACACACTCCTAAACCTTGTGGAAAGCCTTCCCAGAAGAGTTGAAGCTGTTATAGCTGCAAAGGGTGGGCCGACATCATATTAAACCCTATGGATTAAGAATGGGATGTCACTTAAGTTCATATGCGTCTAAAGGCAGATGAGTGAATACTTTTGGCAATATAGTGTATTTTATGTTGGTCAAGACTGAAGTTTTTAATATTTTGAGAAACTCTCTCTTTTTTTTTTTTCCCGGGGGTCTTGCGGTGGGCCAATCCGAGTTTAAAGGGTTAAAGGTACTTCGTCTAATTTAATTACTTTGTTCTTTAATTGATGAATGAATGCTTCTCAAAGTCTGGAATCAGTCTAAAAACTGTTTTTTTAACACAAGTTAAAGAAAACAAAAAGACTCAAAACAGTAAAACTAATATTATAAAACAAATAGTTCAGACTCTAAATTCTGAATGGATGAGCCATATTCAAAGCTGTAGTAAAATAGCTGAAATACACACACCTATTGACTTTAATATTAATGCGTAAAGTCGCAACGCTCTCGGGCAGCTATTTTTCTATGTAAACAAGCGGCATACAAGTGCAGGTCCTATTTACATGAATTGGGAAAGACCGAATCTCCAAAATGGTTGGTCAAGATTACGAGCAAAGAACATATTTTAAACCTGCAGTAAAATCTGACAACACTGGTATCTTGTGCTTCTTAACCTCAGATTACGCCAAAAAAAATAAAAGTAATTTTCCCGGCTTGTATAGCTAATGCGTATGCATGTTCTTGAGTTGATTGACAGATGATGTCTGTATCTAAAAGGTGATTGGCTCTTTTACCTATAAGGCGGGACTTCCTTTTCTACATCCGTTGACCGTTGGGTGTGCAAATTTCTCCCAAATTGGCACACCATTCATTTTAATAGAAGTGGCTCGTCTCTGCTATAGTCCAGTATGAAAGACATTTGACCTTACAGTTACTTCCTGTCTTACCTGTGGCTTTTCACCAGCTTGGACGTTGGCTGAGATCCCAAGAGCTTTAGCAATGTCATCAAGAGATGCATTGTCCGCTGGTGTTTTCTGCACGAAATGCAACAGAACCTTCTCTCCACCTGAACAGACAGGAAATATTGAATGTTACATGTCCACAGACCCACATCACTACTCATTTCCAAAAAGTGCTGCCTTTGAAACAAAATATCTTATTTTTTTCTTTTCATTTTGAGGGTGAAATGCGACATAGATATGTTCTTCAAAGGGTTAGTGAGAACACACACATACAAAATCAAGGTATCACAATGTTAATATCTGCTGCAGTCAGATTTCTTTACATTTTATACAGCTGGTTTAGCACAACGCATGTTTGCATGTCCTAGAATCGTACTGCCCTCTAGTGACAACACCACAAAGGATAAGTCCTAATGAATTAACTAATGTTAATGAATGGAATCTCATTGTTAAGTGTTACCATCATATGACTACAAGACTGGACCAAACTCAAGTTACAACTCAGAGTTATGAAAATACATGAACATGACATCTCTAAAGTAGACTGTGTGAATGTTTTGGACTTTGTACATTTACCTTTAGCGACTATAAGCATGCCTCCGCTCTGCAGAAGATCTCCGCTGAAGTTGCCATGAATTCCTTCTGCGCTAGCCTTCAAACCAGAAGGGAAAAAAAATCACAAGATGTTGCATGGATGGATAATGGCCCTCCATTATTAAAATTATGTCTACAAACAAGTCATTTAATTAAAATAAATCACAATTTATAATTAGATGACAACTATTAAATGATGGCTATTAAAAGATAGTTCACCCAAAATTGAAAATTCGGTCATCATTTACTACTCCAAACCCACATGACTTTCTTTAGCCTCAGTCACCATTTACTTTCATTGCACCTTTTTTCATACAATATAAGTGAATGTTGACTGAGGCTGTCAGTCAGGGATATACGGATACTAAAAGCAGCACTTTAACATAACTAAAAAAAATACACTAAAAAATAAACAGGCTAAATAACATCTTATTGCAAAAGGCTATCAAAATAAGATATAAGAAAGCCTCCAATACAGTGGGGCACAAAACCGTTTATGCATATCCTGAATGCAGAATGACGTGCTTCATTGTAACCGGAGTGCTTCAGGGCGATCCTCGCTGCACATTCAAAAGTGCAGAAATGCAAGATATTGCGGATACATGTATAGTTCAGTACATCAAGCAGTTTAAACCTTTTTTACTGCAACTATTTATTTAAGCAGTGTCAGACAGAATCAGCAAAAGACCTTAATCTCTCCAAAACACCTCACAAATATGGGAACATTACTCAAAGCAGTGGATTTATCATACGACAGTGATCATCTTGAAATGTATTGTTGATTTGGCGCTTTGATTGCTGTAACAGCAGCACATAAAAGGACTAAACCTAAAGCATTAAAAGAAACGAAACATCTTTCAGAGGGTTTTATTGTGCTGACTGTTATTCACTGTTAAGCACATTAAGCTATCATCACGCAAAAACGTTCTCCGAAAAGTTGCGTCCCCAACCCTAATTTTCATTTTTGGGTGAACTTTTTTTTTAAAGGGATAGTTTACCCCAAAATGAAAACTATCATCATTTACTCACCCTCAACCCATCCCAGATGTCTATGACTTTCTTTCTTCTGCTGAACACAGAGTTTAGAAGAATATTTCAGCTCTGTAGGTCCTCACAATGCAAGTGAATGGGTGCCAAAATTTTGAAGCTCCAAAAAGCACATAAAAACAGCATAAAGTAATCCATAAGACTCCAGTGGTTCAATTTATGTCTTCAGAAGCAAGATAATAAGTGTGGGTGAGAAACAGATCAATATTTATGTCAGTTTTTACCATAAATTCTCCTCCCTGCCCAGTAGATGGCGATATGCGCGATTCGCCAAAAACAAAAGAATGTGAAAGTGGAGAGTGATAGTAAAAAAGGACTTAAATATTGATCTGTTTCTCACCCAAACCTATCATATCACTTCTGAAGACATGGATTTAACAACAAAAGTCTTATGGATTACTTTTATGCTGCCTTTGTGTGCTTTCTGGAGCTTCAGAATTTTGGTACCCATTCACTTGCATTGTATGGACCTACAGAGCTGAAATATTCTTCTAAAAATCTTTGTGTTCTGCAGAAGAAAGAAAGTCATCCACATCTAGGATGGCATAAGGGTGAGTAAATGATGAGAATTTTTGGGTAAACTAACCTTTTAAGATATGTCAGTTCGTGTTATGAATACCTTTGAGGCAATTTCTCGTACTTTCTTCCCCATAGCAGCTGGTACCACATTCATGGCGTTGTACCTGCATAGGGGAAACAAAGATTTTTATAAAAGTGTTGATAAAATGGTCCATGTGTTTTTGCACTTTGCGACAACATATTATACAAGCAAAAATGCATAATGACAAAGTCACTTTAAAAAAAATACATTTGTTAGGCTTCAACTAAGAAAACAAAAGATATACTCTTCTAAATGAAGACATTTGGACACTTGTCAAATGTTAGTAGAGTTGATAGTTAATGTGCTGCACCTGTGGGAACCTGAGGGATTGAACTGACTTCATACATCCATTAAAAATCACCTTGACACCAGTAGCTTTAAAGTTATTTAGCATCATTTGTTTGCGGATGCCACTTTAATATTTGGTTATCTAATGCAATGACATTCAGACATTTTTAAGAGTGTGTTGAAAATCCATTACACATCACAAGTTTATCCTCATACCTTTTGAAGCCTAAATCTTTGTAGCACTGTTTCATCTCATCAATGTAGATGTCTAAAACAAAGAAAAAGTTAAAGATTCACAGCAACAGGATAGTGGCCATGGCACCTTTTATCAGTTTACTAACCCAAGGTAAACACAGTAACAGGTCATAAAATGACAGTAAAATATAGATATTTAAACAAAACTAAACCTACACAATGAGCAGTTTAAGGAGAGGTGATTACTGATTTCTGGGATGGGCTTAAAACAAAAAGATAGAGTGCAAAATATCATTTTTTAACAGGATAGTTCATCCAAAAGTAACTTACTCACCGTAATGTTGTTCTAAACCCGTATGACTTACTTTCTTCCGTGTAACACTTTTGAAGAATATCCTGGCTGCACTTTGATACAATTAAAGTGAATATGGACTGTGGCTGTCAAGTTTAAAAATGATGCCATATTTCATTTGAGCGCTCCACGGAGGGGAAGATTTTAGTTAATAACGACTTCAGTTTCGGTCTGTTCTTTACACAAAGCTGTCGTATGGTTTCTGAAAACTTAAAATATTGTGCACAAGTCATATGAATTTACTTCTGTTCTGTCCCCATGAACATTTTCAATTTAGTGATTCTAAGTAGTTATGTTATGTGGTGCAATTATGACTTCTACTGGTGAAAGATGGTATTATATACTCTGACTGATTTAGTAGACTGATTTAATTGTGCACCTAGTTCCAGCATGGCAGGGAAAGAGCATAGTGGTCATGGCTGCTGTTTATTCTTAAATACAGTTGGTTTTGAAGGCATTGTCGGTATGTTGCAATAAATTAAGTATAATTAAGTAATGAGGACTGATTCATGTAAAGTTGTTTGTTATTTACGTGCAATTTTCTACAATTTGTTAATGGGCTCTGCTCATTGCTGCATTTCTTAATGTGGGCTAAGCTACATGTGTAATTATCTAAGAGCATTTGTTAGCTATAATTGGATATATTTGTTAACTTTATGTATTTACTATGTCATCCTTGTATTTTCTGGAGTTTTACCCATTCAATTGACACCAGTAAAGAGGTGACGAAACTACTTCCTTTGTCTGTTGTCTTTTGGAGGCGTTAACTGACTAAACTCCAGAGGCCAACTCTCAGTTGTTCAGAAAGTTACAACCTCATGGCGGGGAGCTAGTCATCACAGTCATCTTCCTATTTTCAATATCCAAGTTGAGTTCTAAGTCAGAATCGCAGAGACGCAGATCCAATGTATCATGCTCATCCCGGTGCTCTCACAGCGCATCAAATGTTGTAGCTACTGCTGCAATGGCTCGAGCAGAGGCTCAAGCAGCCAAAGCTGAAGTTGCATTTGGCAAAAGAGAAAGTCAACTTTAAGTGTAGCAAGCGCAACTGGAGGCATCATTAGAAACACTTCGGCTTCAAAAAAAGAGCTGCGGCCAAACAAGCAAGAGCAAAGGCCTTAGAAATGGCTGTAGAGCAAGAAAGCAGGGAGAATACATGCAAAATAGAGCTGCCAGTAGAGGACACAAATGATTGAACAAAAGCATATCTAGAGGAACATGCTGAATGTGTAGAGGATCCACAAATTCCAGTCCTTTATGGTCCATTTTATGATGATGTATGTGTCGATTCACAAGCTCTGCATAACCATAACACTAAATCTCAGATGCAAAACGATTATGATCAGCATAGCTCTCCATTGCATCATGAAATATCACACAAAGCACAACTTGCTTGCACAGAGCATGTGCAATGGCCAACCATTTCTCAAACTGCATATGAAAACTTTGTGACTCCAGCACAGTATGACAATCATTACTCTAAGCCATCTTGTGAAGCTTATCGCCCACTACAGCAGCATTCCAAAGCAGAGATAAGAGGAATGCACATAGGCAGGTGAGAATCAATTCTGCACAAACACACGTGGCCACATGCTCGCAAACTGAACTGCACCGAAGTAACTTGCATCCAAATGAGCAAATGTCTGATCTTGTCAGGTTCATTGCAAGACGTGAATTAGTGTCCACAGGGCTTATGCAGTTTAATGATCGACCATAGAGTTTCAGGGCATGGAGGGCATCCTTCATAAACGCCAGAGATCTTAGCCTCTCTCCCAGTGAGGAATTGGATCTGCTTGTGAA
This sequence comes from Myxocyprinus asiaticus, assembly GCF_019703515.2. Classification (NCBI taxonomy): domain Eukaryota; kingdom Metazoa; phylum Chordata; class Actinopteri; order Cypriniformes; family Catostomidae; genus Myxocyprinus; species Myxocyprinus asiaticus. Next base: position 38,261,488 of record NC_059378.1, read on the forward strand.
ATTGTTAGGTAGCGAGTCAGCAGAGCATGCAAAACGTGCATCAGAGCACATCAATCATCCTCTACAAGGGTTTAAACTAATAAGGGATTGACTATATGAAACCTATGGTTCACCAGAAATGATAGAGACTTTTCTATTTGAGAGATAGGAGAGCTTTCCCAAAATTTCAAACAAAGACAAAATCGCAAACTTAGAGAGCTAGGAGATTTGCTTATGGAGGTCCAAGCAGCCAAGGATGATGGTGATCTTTTGGGTCTTTTCTATCTGGACACACCCCGTGGCATAAGTCCAATAGTACAGAAACTGCCATTCAATCTGCAGGAGAAATGGCTCACTGTTGGTTCTAAGAACAATGACCCCGACTACCACCCCTGGAGTCACGAGTTTGAATCCAGGGTGTGCCGAGTGACTCCAGCCAGGTCTCCTAAGCAACCAAATTGGCCCGGTTGCTAGGGAGGGTAGAGTCACATGGGGTAACCTCCTCATGGTCACAATAATGTGTGGTTCTCGCTCTCAGTGAGGCACGTGGCGAGTTGTGCGTGGATGCCGTGGAGAATAATGTGGGCCTCCACATGCGCTACGTCTCCGGGGTAACGCGCACAACAAGCCACATGATAAGATGCGTGGATTGATGGTCTTAGATGCAGGGGCAACTGAGATTAGTCCTCCGCCACCCAGATTGAGGCGAGTCTCTACGCCACCATGAGGACTTAGAGTGCATTGGGTATTGGGCACTCCAGATTGGAGAGAAAGGGTTCCTTTCCACCCTTTAAGTACTTTGTTGACTTTGTGTGTCAGCAAGCGAAAATACGTAATGATCCAAGCTTCTGCCTCACAGCTGGCCAAGAAGAACCTCACAGACCAAACAGACAGGTACCCAGACTTGTGGCTGTTGCCACACACACACACACTACGCCGGTCTCCCCTGAAAATACATCAGCTGCCAGTTGGCTCAAAAACAAAGTACATGTAGATCCAGCAAAACAGTGCCTGCTCCACAATAAGCCTGCTTCCCAGATGTAGGGGATTCAGAATTAAATTAAAGAAAGGAAGGAAGGAAGGCATTCTTAAAGCAGCATGGCATATGCTACAAATGTTGTAGTTCCACCGCACATGTGGCAAAGAATTGCGACTCATGTCTCCGCATTTCATCCAGGGCTGGCACCATGGTCCTCAGAGTCAAAATCTTCTACTCCATAGAATGATGGAGAAACAGGTGGCATACCTGTTGAGACTGGCATTTCCTCAGCTTGCACAGAGGTATGTGGTAATAACTGGCTTTCATGCTCATGTTCAAAGGTCTGCCTATTGAAAGTATCCTGATATATCCTGCTGGCAGCCCAGACGAAGCAGTGAGGATGCATGCAGTTTTAGATGATCAGAGCAACAGATCGCTTGCAAGGTCTGAGTTTTTCAACCTTTTCAGCAATGAAGGCTGTAGTGCACCATACACTCTCAAAACATGTGCAGGTATGTTTGAAACAGAAGGCAGACAAGCACATGGGTTTCTAGTGTAGTCAGATGATGGAGCAAATGACTTCCATTGCCAGTGTTATTAGATTGCAATGAGATTCCAGACAATCGTGAAGAGATTCCCACTCCAGAAGTGGCACTTCACCATACTCACCTGAAACCTCTAGCAAAGAGCATACCAGAACTTGATCCACAAGCCGCCATTCTCCTTCTGTTAGGCAGAGATATATTTCTGCCCAATGCACCATATGCACAGAGATTAGATTTGGGCTGGGTAATTATTGGAGACGTGTGCCTCGGGAAAATACATCAGTTCAAACTTACCACACCAGCATTCTAGACAATGGATGGCCTACTCTTTTCAACCCATGTCCTAATATCTACAGAGTGAGGGAAATGTTCTAATGGTTCTCATCTTATGCCTCACAAAGATCCACTCAAAGGAGAGATTCAAAAGACATCAGAGTGGGATGTCAGTGAACAAAGGATGATGAAAAGTTATCTGTCCATTGAGGATGCACTTTTCTTACAGATCATGGAGAGAAAGCTCTACCAAGATGAGGGAAATTCTTGGGTTGCTTCACTCCCATTCAGACAGCCAAGGCCATATCTTTGAGTTAATCGTTCTCAGGCATTGGAATGCCTGAAGGACCGCTGTAGCGAATTAAGGAGGAAACCTGAGAGATGATTTCATAGCCTTCATGGAGAAACTTTCCAAAGTGACCATGCAGAATTAGCTCTTCCACTAGATCCGAATGAACAGGCCTGGTACCTACCTTGCTTTGGAGTGTCCCACCCTAAGAAGCCTTCACAAATCAGAGCAGTCTTCAACTAAAGTGCTCAGTACAAAGGCTTCTTGCTAAATAAAATTCTCTTAACTGGACCTGACCTCAATAACGGTCTCCTTGGGGTTCTCATGCGATTCAGGAAAGAGACAATCACTTTCACTGTGGACATACAACAGATGTTCCACTTCTTCAAAGTCTGACAAGCAGATAAGAACTTTGAGGTTTCTCTGGTTCCGCAACAACAACCCAGACAATGAAGTGATGGAATACCGCGTGAAGGTCCATGTTTTCGGGAATAGTCCCTTTCCTGCGGTAGCAATTTACTGCCTTCAGCACGTAGCTCAAGAGGGTGAAGAGGAGTTTGGTCAAGATGTGCGGCAATTCATTGAGAGAAATTAATTGAGAGAAATCCATTTTTACATGGATGATGGACTAAAATCATTACCTTCCCCAGAAGCAGCAATTGATTTACTAAAGAGGACACAGAACATACTGGCTTGCTCTAATCTGAGGCTGCACAAACTGGCTTCAAACAGCAAAGATGTTATGGCTGCCTTTCCATCAGAGGATCACGCCAGCTCACTGAAGGATCTGGATCTAAGTGCCAACCAACTTCCAGTGCAGCGAAGCCTTGGCTTGCTTTGGAATTTGGATTCAGTCTGTACGATCCACTCGGGTTTGTGGCTCCTGTGACAGTCCAGGGCAAAGCTCTTCTTAGAGAGTTTACTCAAGACTCTTCCAAATGTGATGCTCTCTTACCTGTAGATAAGCAGAAATTGTGGGAGGCATGGAGAGATTCTTTACAGGAATTGCAGCATCTGCAAATCCCAAGCTATGGGCCTATTTCACTGGCAGCTACAAAGTTTAAAGAGCTTTGTGTCTTCTCAGATGCTTCAGAGAGAGCAATTGCAGCAGTTGCTTACCTCAAAACAGTAGACGCAGATGGGAACTGCCACACTGGGTTCATCACTGGCAAAGCAAGATTAGCTCCGCAACCAGAACACACAATACCCCGACTAGAGATCTGTACAGCTGTTTTGGCTGTAAACATGGTGGAACTGCAGAGATGGATGTTAAATTTGATGCGATTACCTTCTATACTGATAGTCATGTAGTCCCTGGATACATCTAGAATGAGAAACGTAGATTTCATGTCTATGTAAGCAACAGTGTCCAGAGAATCCGTAGAAGCACCATCCCAGAACAGTGGCATTATGTGAGCAAAAAACAATCCAGCTGACATTGCAACATGACCAGTACCTGCAGCTCAATTGTGGAATACCATCTGGTTCACTGGGCCAACATTGCTGCACCATGCCAAAACTGAGACCTTTCCCAAAGAGCCATTTGGACTTGTAAATCTCAATCGAGATTCAGAAATATGTCCACAAGTAACAGTGTTGCATACCACTGTCTCCAAGCGATTTGAACGCTTTTCTGACTGGAGACATTTTACTAAAGCTCTTGGAAGACTGATCCATATAGCTCGTTGCTACAAAAGAGGCCAGGATAACACAGCTGAGGATGGCAGAGTTGCAGATTTCCTCTGAGTGTTGACATACTCCAGGGTGAAGAAGCTGTCATTCATGCAGTGCAGCAAGAGGCATATGCTGATGAGTTGCAGTGCCTCAGACACAATGAACAACTTCCCAAAAATAGCCTACTTCAGACCTTAGATCCCTTCCTTGATCATAAAGGCTTGTTGAGGGTTGGAGGTCATCTTGCAGATGCGAACCAGGGAGCTGAAGTAAAGAGACCTCTTCTTTTGCCTGGACGGCACCATGTAGCACTGATCCTAGCACGCCACTTTCATGAACAAACATAACATCAAGGATGTCAATTTACAGAGGGTGCTATCCGATCTGCTGGCTACTGAATAGCAGGCCTCAAGAGGTGTGTGGCCAGTCTTAATCATGCATGTGTCATGTGCCACAGACTTAGGAGAGTCTGTGAGACTCAGAAGATGGCAGATCTGCCTATCGATAGGCCGAGTATGGATCCCCCTTTCACACATGTGGGGCTAGATGTGTACTCATGAAGTACTCACACCCTTATGGCCGAGGTCACTGCTATTATAAACAGCAGCCCACTGATACCGGTGTCAACTGACCCTGCAGATCCTTTCATCCTCACAACTGCCACATTACTTACCCAAAAGACTGACCCCTGTCCAGTCCCAGATGGCAACTTTGGACAGTCCGACTTGTATAAGCAACAATGGCGCAGAGTGCAAAGCCTTGCGAACACCTTTTGGGATCTCTACAATCTCAAAGAAAATGGCATTGCCACCAGCCCGACATTACACCTGGCAGTGTGGTTCTGTTGAAGGATTCTCAATCTAAGAGAAATCAGTGGCCTTTGGGAACTGTCACAGAAGCATACCCCAGCCGGGATGGGCAAGTTTGAAAGGTGCAAGTACAAATCATTGGGAAAGAAAGGCCCAAGCTGTTTCAGAGACCAATTAATGAGTTAGTCCTTCTCCTTCCTGAGAAAACAAAGTCAAGCACATTTCAGGTCTAAATTTAAAGTAAAAGAAAATGTGGTATCCCTCGGAGACCAGACGGGGAGTGTTCTGTCATTTTCAGCTTAGCTATTCTAATTAGTTATGTTATGTGGTGCAATTATGACTCCTGTTGGCGAAAGATGGTATTATATGCTCTTACTGATTTAGACCTTTATTGATGATGTCGTCATAAATGTGCACCTAGTTCCAGCATGGCAGGGAAAGAGCATAGTGGTCATGGCTGCTATTTATCCTTGAATAGTTGGTTTTGAAGGCGGTATGCTGCAATCAATTAAGTATAATTAAGTAATGAGGACTGATTCATGTACAGTTGTTTATTATTATTTACATGGTATTTTCTACAATTTGTTAATGGGCTCTACTCATTGCTACATTTCTTAATGTGGGCTAAGCTACATAATTATCTAAGAGCATTTGTTAGCTATAATTGGATATATTTGTTAACTATGTATTTACGATGTCATCCTTGTATTTTCTGCAGTTTTACCCATTCAATTGACACCAGTAAAGAGGTGACGAAACTACTTCCTTTGTCTGTTGGCTTTTGGAGGCGTTAGCTGACTGTCAACTCAAGCAAGGCGTTTGAGGCAGAGGGCAGAACAACTTTTATGACACTTATGGTGCATTTTTGTCATTTCGGAGATTGACAGCCCCAATGCTCTCAGTATATGATGACAGAATTAACATTTTTGGATGAACTATTCTATTTAGGGATGCACCGATGTATCGGCTGCCGACATTTTTCGGGCAATTATTGACCAAATTAAAGCCATCGGTATATCGGTTATAAGCATGAACACGCCAATATAAAAACATTTATTTAGATTTAATTAGAAACACATTTTGTGTGAAAAACTATGTGAATTCAAATGCACAATCCAGAAATAATAACAGCGACTAGGGATGCACCGATATGAAAATATTTGTCCGATACTGACACTGATTTTAACAAATAATTATTGGCTGATACCGATGCCAATACCAATACTTTGTCATCAGATCACTGTTTTGCTCAGGAATTATGTTTTAGAAATGTACCAAGAGGTACAAAGACTTTTGTTCTAACAATAAATAATTTCCATTGAACATGGATTGGATCCATGAGGGCCACAATGAAAGATAAATAGAAGATAAAACAATATTGAAAAATAACTAAATATCATAGCATGATGCTTGATGTAAAAAAAAAAAAAAAAAAAAAAAAAAAGTTATTTTATACTTCTAAAAACACTTTTGCACTTCTGTTTTTGCAGTTCAAAACAACAGAACTCAAAACATTTTACATGTTTTTACTGTATATAATAAAACATCACAAATTCACATTATGCAAATTATGTTTGGCAATTCCACGGAAATGTCAACAACATTAATTAAAAATAAAAAGTTTCCAAAGGAACAACAGGTCCCTTTTAAATTCTATAGTGGTGTAATGGATAATGCCATCCAGACCGCTAGAGGGTGCCGCTTGCTTACACAATGCTGAATGAAGCGCTAACTGAAGCGTTGATTGCAGTCCACTTTTAAACGCAACCTTTCATGCATTTGTAATCACGCAAGACCTTATTGCGATTTCAAACTTAATCAATAGTGCAGCATCCCTAATAGCCACAATATGTAGAAGGGTTGGCACTCCTAAGAACATGTAATATTTAATTTTTATTCTGTCTCGTTCTCACGTTACTGTGGAAAAACTGCATAAATGGACGTGACAGTTGTGAAAACGACACTTATCTATATGTATCATTATCTACATGATGAGGGAAACCATCCAAATCGCTTTGAAACCAGCAGACTTTGACTTCTGAGATATCTGTATTATATCTATAAATTCTGTTAAAATCGGTATCGGTGCATCCCTACTTCCTTTAACCATATTTGACCATAAATACAAATATACAACCACCCAAGTGACAAATCCTCACCTCCCTTGAAGAATCCCCCATCCTTGAACTCCTTCACTCCCATCTCTTCAGGTCCGATGCCGATCAGTGCGACACCGTTAGCTTTCAGGTCCTTTTCCAGTTTACTGACCTCTGCTGCCATCCATCGGCACACCTGACAACCAAACCTCCGCAGGAAGAAGAGAATGACTGTCTGGTCACGCCAAAGTGAACCGATTTCCACCATCTGAGAAAAAGATTACGAGACAGTAACATCAATAAAGTGGTCGGTAATGACATCAGGATAGTCTCTGCCAGTCCAAAATCTATGATATTTTGCCGCAAATTCCACTGTCACTTTGATATATGACTAATCTAAATACTTTATTAGCCTAGTGTTTGTTCGATGTGTTACAGACTGGTGAATCCTACTTCTTGTTGCTTAGGCATTTAAAAAAAAAAATATTCCGATTCAAGTCCTTTTAGTATTTGTGAATATTTTTGGACCTATGCAGTGCATGGTAATATGAATACATCTCAATGTTAGATTTTCAGGACTTTTTTTGATACTTTTGTACAATAAACAATTTTGGTACCATGTTGGGTCACCACTTGATGGCCAATATAAACGTGGATCCTGAGATGAAAACCACTGGAAAATAATATATTGAGGATCTGATCAGATGCTTACCAACGTGATTTAAAATACAGTGTACAAAAATATGTAATTGCAGGTACCTTAAAATGCACATATGAAGAAAAACGGAAGGAAAACCACAAAAGAAGCCCAAATTAAGTTTAATAGATTCAGATTATTTGTTGTTCTGCATTGGGTAATCAGTTCTCACAATGCATTTAACGTCATATGGCAATACAGACACCTGCAAACAATTAATGAGTCCTCATTCACACCTGAAGTGTCAATAATGTTTTTATAACACATCAAGACTTTCCTGAGAGCAAACCTAGCACAGAGACATGACATTAAAACATGAATTAAATCTAAATAGCTTTTTGCATCTCAACTAAATAGTCCATAAGAATAAAAAGAAAACTTTAAATAAATTCGAAATGAAGTGCAAAGACTTAGCCTGAGTCTCTCAATCGATATGAAGTCATAACAGGAAGTTAGTCACTAATCTAAAACAGCAATTTAATGACTAATTCACATTTCAGATCAGGAAATCTAGTTTATATTTTGTATACTGTATGCATAGAAATTTCTGATTTGATTTAAATAATGACAGCTGCCATGAGAAAATTTCTGCCACTCTTCTCTTCCCAAAACAAGCTATATTTTATTTCAGTTAAATTATTACCTCTCCAGTCGTGCTGTTTTTCAGCTTGTTGGCTCCTAACTTGGTCAAATCCACGGACGACATTTTTTAAGTGTTTAATTTTCGTCTTTAGGTGAGAAATTCGTCCTTGCTTCCTTCAGTAGACACTTTACACAAGCACAAACCATAAACACGCGCTTCTGTTATATACACACGCCCACTTGTATAAGACATGCCGTGAGTGACACACGTATCGACCAATCACAGAATCAGGAATCCCAACCATGCGGTTGAGGGGCGGGGCATATTACATAAAATTGACAATGGCCTCTCTGTGTGGTTATCACACTTTATCTGTTAGTGACCATCAATTATTTTCTTAACAATCTGAGAATGTTTCTCTTAATTATGTATAAATAAAAATATAATTAACTGTACTTTTTCTGAAGCTAAAGGCCAAGTTTAATATATATTGAAGGATAATGTAGGGTGTGGCTTATCTTTACCTCAAAGGTCAATAATTTGACAGTTTTCTTGTCTTTCTCCACTCGAATGTTGTAATCATTGACATTAAGTAATCAATACAGAGCAAGGAAGAAAAGCTAAGGTATTTTGTTCAATGTGCGTGTATAGTAAATCATTTATATCAGAATGGTGTTGTGTTACTCCCACTGATCAGTGGTTACTCCCTAACACACCTTCCCCCAATAAAATAAAAAAATAAAACAAAATAAATGCAACTTTTATACATAAATAAATGTTTAACTTATTTTAACAAAAATGTATTGTTGTAATTGCAGAAGTGTGTGATTTGATATTAAAAAAAATTAAAAAATTGTGCTGCTTTTCAGAAGTAAATACAAATAATATGGTGAGAATGAATTAAGCTTACATGTCATATACAATATAATCACTTGGTCCTAAAACCTTTCTCAAACAATAAATAATTACTAACAAATGCAATCGTGTTTATGTTAATCTGTAATGTTATACCCCTTATTTGTCTTAATTCTGAAAATGTATGCACTTATTCAAACACTGTATATACAAATCATAATATATTTTATTGTTTATATTATATTTACTGCATATCATTTTTTTAAAATATATTATACATTTTTATCATTGTATTTATTTTCTGTATAATTATATCGATTTGTATCTGTTCATTGTCAAATGCAAAAATAGTTAAAATAAAATAATTAGCAATTGTATACATTTATAAATAAAATCTAAAATGATTAATAATATACTATATACTATACTGTGTGTGTGTGTATATATATATATATATATACACATATACACACACAGTGGCATGCAAAAGTTTGGGCACCCTTGATGCTGTGAATAGCTAAGCGAGCAAAAGATGGCCTGATTTCCAAAAGGCTTAAAGTTAAAGATGACACATTTCTTTAATATTTTAAGCAATTTTACTTTTTTATATTCATCTTTTACAGTTACAAAATAACAAAAAAGGAAAGGGCCTGAAGCAAAAGTTTGGGCACCCTGCATGGTCAGAACTTAATAAAACCCCCTGGTAAGTATCACAGCTTGAAAAAGCTTTTTGTGGCCAGCTAAGTGTCTTTCAGTTTTTGTTTGGGGGATTTTCGCCCATTATTCCTTGCAAAAGGCTTCTATTTCTGTGAGATTCTTGGGCCGTCTTGCATGCACTGCTCTTTTGAGGTCTATCCACAGATTTTCGATGATGTTTAGGTCGTGGGACTGTGAGGGCCATGCCAAAACCTTCAGCTTGTGCCTCTTGAGGTAGTCCATTGTGGATTTTGAGGTGTGTTTAGGATCATTATGCTGTTGTAGAAGCAATCCTCTTTTCATCTTCAGCTTTATTTACAGGTAGTGTGATGTTTGCTTCCAGAATTTGCTGGTATTTCATTTAATCCATTCTTTGAAATGTTCCCCATGCTGCTAGCTGCAACACAAGCCCAAAGCATGATCAATCCACCCCCGTGTTTAACAGTTGGAGAAGTGTTCTTTTCATGAAATTCTGCACCCTTTTTTCTCCAAACACACCTTTGCTCATTGCAGCCAAAAAGTTACATTTTAACTTCATCAGTCTGCAGGACTTGTTTCCAAATGCATCAGGCTTGTTTAGATGTTTATTTGCAAACTTCTGATGCTGAAATTTGTGGTGAAGATGCAGGAATGGTTTTCTTCTCATGACTCTTCCATGAAGGTCATATTTGTGCAGGTGTCGCTGCACAGTAGAACAGTGCACCACTAATCCAGAGTCTGCTAAATCTTCCTGAAGGTCTTTTGCAGTCAAACAGGGGTTTTGATTTGTCTTTCTAGCAATCCTATGAGGAGTTCTCTTTGAAAGTTTTCTTGGTCTTCCAGACCTCAACTTGAACTCCACCGTTCCTGTTAACTGCCATTTCTTAATTACATTATGAACTGAGGAAACGGCTACCTGAAAACACTTTGCTATCTTCTTATAGCCTTCTCCTGCTTTGTGGGCATCAGTTATTTTAATTTTCAGAGTGCTAGGCAGCTGCTTAGAGGAGCCCATGGCTGCTGATTGTTGGGACAAGATTTGAGGAGTCAGAGTATGTATAAAGCTTTGAAATTTGCATCACCTGGCCTTTTCAAACGATGATTGGAAACAAGCCATAGCCCTAACAAGCTAATTAAGGTCTGAGACCTTGGTAAAAGTTATTTGAGAGCTCAAATCTCTTGGGGTGCCCAAGCTTTTGCATGGTGCTCCTTTCTTTTTTTTCACTCTAAAATTGTAAAAAAAAAATAATAATAATAATAATAATAATACACGTATATTGCTTAAAATGTAGAAAAGAATGTTTCATCTTTAACTTTATGCCTTTTTGAGATCAGTTCATCTTTTACTCACTTAACTATTCACAGCAACAGAAATTTTGACCAGGGGTGCCCAAACTTTTGCATGCCACTGTATATATATGAATCTACAATTATTAGCAAAGAAATACAAATAATAATTCAAATAGGGTACAACGAGTCTAAAGGCCCCTAAAGGAGTAAAAGACTCCTTTGATTTTATTTTCTCCCAAAAAATCCCCGCCTGTTGCAGGTGCCAAAGGCCCCCATAAAACACATTGGGGTTTGTGTGTGTGTGTGTGTGTGTGTGTGTGTGTGGTATTTTTAGTGTGAGCAAACTGATTTGTTATGAAGAATGTTCAAAGTGGGCTCACATTCACTGATCCAATCACAATGGAGATTAATATATTCATAGAATACTTATGTTATAAAAATCCAATTTTTTTTTTTTTTTTTTTTTAATAATTAACAGGAAATGGTTGACTTTTTATGAAGTAGTTATTCTGAGTAAGCGTTATCTTAATTTGTTACTCAAAAAGCATCTTGCTGTCTCAAAATTATTTGCATTTGTTGACAAATTTTGGACTATAACTTTTGCCCCATATCTACAGGATATCACTGTAACCCCCCTAAAAACTGAATTTTAATCAAAACAACCTTCCGTTAGTATTTCTTTTCACAGAAATGATGTTTCTCCATCAATATTCAATAAAAAGAAATAATTGCTTTCAATCTTGATACACTTTGTGACCAGAAATAATTTCCTTAAGGTGTGCCTTTAGCCCTGTTGTACCCTACTATAAAAACAAAGTGAATGAAACAAAAAAATAATTATAATAGGCTACATAATAAATAATTTTTGCATTAAAATAAATACATAAATATCTTGAAAACCATATGGTTTTTAAAGTATTTTAGACTGGTATCAGTTTTCAATGGTGCTGATGCTGCAGATTCGCGCGCGGGAGGGGAGGTGATGCCGTGACGTCACGTGGGGAGAGCCGATGGATGGCAGGAGGAGGGACGCGAGACGAGGGGAAGACCGGAGGAGCAAGATAAAAGCTGAGAAATGACTGCGCCAAAAAGGGCGAATAAAGATGGATCCATAAACAGGCGCGTCAACATCATGTACCGTTCAGTCCGGTGTTTTCAAACAGGCTCGAGCGTGTGCAGCAACATATGAAAAACCTCCCCGATAAAGGTAACGTTTTTGTTTCTATTGCACGCGCTTCACAAAGAACAAATGAGTGGAATAGGTTGTTTTAGTTGTGCCGTTGATTTAAACCGCATATTGTGTGTTCAAACAGAAAATATAGACATGTTTTCCTCTCCAAGCATCCTCCTTTTCATTAATAATTAAACGTTACTGTGAATCAAGGATCTTCTGTTCATGCACGTATAATAGAGAGCTATAGAGATCATCAGAAACGTAGTGCATTCTTTAGAAGTGTGTTTTGAAAGAGGCTTCACTTGTGCCTTTTGCTTTCTCAGCAATGGTGAGACCACATGTGCAATGCGCATCTTGACAGTGGAGCTTGGTTGCAGTGTCGTGTGCACGAGGAAGTGTCATGCTACTGTCCTCCTTGAAGCAATGGCGCTCCATCACGTTTTTCTGTGTTACTTTGTGCGTAATTGGTTTTGAAGCCCCCTGTTTTGATGCCTGGCACCATTTCGTTACATAATTCTCTTGTTTTTGCTGTCCTATCTCAATGTCACCATGACCTAAGCGTGCTTTGTGGTGCTGACAATGTACAGGAGTTATAGACTGCTTTTCCTTGTCTAATGAAATTTTCATCAACACTCTATCCCCTCTGGATTTGTCAGTGTGAGTAGGAACTTGTGGGAAGAGCGCTATGTCGTCTCCCGGAATGGGCACGCCGAGCGACCCCCTGTTGTCCAGTCCTGTAGGGGGGAATTTCGGGACCACCCAGGATGCCACTTGGAGGCCGACTCTGTCCAAGACGTCCAGTTTCCCAACGTCCACCACACAGCACCTCAGTCACAGAGCAAACAACTTTCAAAGGCACCCAAAGCGACGGAAACTGATCAGACCATCTCCACCTCCACCGCCGAACACTCCGTGTCCTCTGGAACAGCTGGATCTGAGCGAGCTGCCTCCAAGACGCACTTTCCCTGAGCTTCTGTTCAACGGGTGCATTTTGTTTGGTATCGAGTTCAGTTACGCAATGGAAACGGCGTATGTCACACCTGTGCTTCTGCAAATGGGGCTGCCCGACCAGTTCTACAGTCTTGTATGGTTCATCAGTCCCATTTTAGGTAAATGCCGATTAACTACCATGAAAAATGAAAATTCTGCATTTATTTACTCACCCTCATGTTATTCCAAACCTGTAAACCAAGCCAGTTTTTAGCAAGTTAGATTTAAAAGGGGAAAAAAAACATAATTAATCTGAATTATCTGAAATGATCTGAAACACAAATCTCTATTAAATGTTCTTAGGATTCCTACTACAACCAATCCTTGGGGCGTGGAGTGACAGATGTACCTCTCGCTTTGGCCGCAGGAGACCGTTTATCTTTGCTTTGGCGATAGGTAAGCAGTTCAGATATCGCAAGCCTCACAAATTGCATTTGTATGCTTGGTAAAGGTCTGCACGGGCCTTTAAGCGGATGTGTGTAACTTTTTCAATGTTAAAATACTTTCACTTATCCCAGCTTAATATGCAGAGACAGCCATAAGTAAGCCATTTGCAGGGTTGGGGAGTAACGGAATACATGTAACAGGATTACGTATTTAAAATACAAAATATAAGTAACTGTATTCCATTACAGTTACAATTTAAATAATTGATCATTAGAATACAGTTACATTCAAAATTTATTTTGATTACTGAAGAGATTACTTTGCATTTTATTGTCATTTGTTTCATTTAATATTTAGTCCTTTCAGATGGAAAACATTTATACATATAAATGATGCGATCCAAAGTGCATTTGAACAGCGGTGAAACACTTTCTTATGATGCGTTACATTCATACGAGCAGACAGAGAAGTAAGTTTGAAGTAAGTTTGGAGCAGAAGAAATAGAAATAAACCTTGTGTAAATAATTAGCTTTATGCTAAGCTAAAATGCTATTTCTAATCATTTTACATGCACAAGTTACCAGGCACGATCTTATTTTATAAGAAAATTCACGTTGCATCGTAATTTCTTTTTTCTAGTAAGATCTTTGATATTAGGGCAAAAATCATATTCTTGATAATAATTTTTGTATTGTTTTCCTGTAAAAATATCTAAAAATCCTTAAAACAAGATCAGTTTGATTGATCTTGTTTTAGAAACAACACTGCATAAGATATTTCGGTTTTTCAGAGAATGTATTTTTAACATGTGTATTTTGTCTTACTGTACTGGCAGAGTTTTTATAGTCAAAACAAGTGAAAAAATCTACCAGTGCTGAAGAAGTAATCCAAAGTATTTAGAATACGTTACTGACCTTGAGTAATTAAACAGAATACGTTACAAATTACATTTTACAGCATGTATTCTGTAATCTGTAGTGGAATACATTTCAAAAGTAACCTTATCAACCCTGGCCATTTGTAGGTAAATTTTCTCGAAAACTGTAAACACTGTCTCTGTGGCACTATAAAAATTCCTCTGTGTATTTTGAGTGACCTGTCCATACCGACACATAGTGTTGTCACAATAGCAAAAGTATGATCCTATATAATCAGTATTTTTTTCAACCCACAATTCTGTGTTTTCCATTTTATGCTTTAAAGTTTAATTCAATTTCATCATCAAAATGGTGTCTAATCAAGTGAATAAATAAACATTCAATCAAATGAAAATAGAACTATTACCTTTCAACATACCATTGCACTTTTTAATGAAATGAAGCATAATGTAAAATGTAACATTGAGAGATATTCCTTAAATATAATATTAATATTACTACAGTAAATATTACATTATTATATAAAGTAGTAATATATTTCTGTTGCGATTTCTGCAATTTTATGCGTCAAGCTTTTATTTTGAATCAAGGTTTTATTTTGACGTGAAGGTTTTTCTGTTTCTGTGTTTTTGACGGTAATTTCACACCTCTGGATAAGACATTGGTTATATGGCCCAGTGTGATTATTAAAGCGCAAAATGCTGCAATCTCATTATATAAATATATAGTCTGCATGTGCTGCACACTTCACAGTGAATGTCATTCTCTTCTGTCATCTACTACAACAAGCACAGCGTACATGCTCATATAATATGGTATTTTTAGTGTATGAAAAACACACTAGGACATATCACAATTTTAATTTGATTAACTGTTTATTTCAGTGTAAAAGGTGTAACAGAGCATGCGCTCAATTAAGCATGTAAGCATTTGAAAACAGTCTTGTGTCAGTTAGACATCGCCCAGGGACTGAATTGAGTTGGTGCTCGGTACTACTAGTACTGCAAAACACTGATATCTTTACATATTTTTTGTATTTTTGGATTGCCTAATTACGGAAGTTCCGTTACTTTTGACATCCCTACCATCACAATAATATTGACTCAACCAGTGGCGTGAGTTGGGGGCAGGACTATTTGTTTGTTTGATCAATAGCAGACGGGGAATACGTTTATTTTTGCAATGCCGTTCGGTTGCGCAGAAATTACACACTTCAGCTTTAAGAAATCAGTTATATAGGCCTATTTATTTTTTCATTAATTGCAAACCCAAACCCAACCCGGAGCTGAAGTTATACTTGGAAAAACAGACCCAAACCTCGCCCAAAACACAACGGTTTTTCGGGCCTCGTCAGACTCGGGTCGCATTGCAGACCTCTAATTCTTGGTAACACACTGCTGTTTGACATTTCACTTATAGTTTTAAAGGAATGTTTTGGGTTAAAATCACATCATTTGTGGCATAATGTTGATTATCACAAACAATTAGGTTGCAATGACACCAAAACCGTAATAATGGAATTAATGGAACTTTACACAGATAAGCTTATTAAGCTATTTTATGACACTAAAATTGTATTAACACGTATAATGTTTATAATAATAATAATAATTTTGAAACAGTATGTTTTTAAAAACAAACAAGGGATGAGTCGATATTATTTTTTGCTACAAAATGCGGTCGATTGAGTTTAACTTGTATTGAACCTGGAATAATCCTATAAGTTTGACTTGTTTATCTTGTAATCAGTTATCTGCATCACTTAGTACACTTGCATCCTGACTTGCAATTGAAAGCACGGTCCTAAATATTTTACCACTACATGTGGTGTTCTCTAGGGGCTCTGCTGGGCCTAACGCTAGTACTGAATGGAAGGGACATTGGATCAGCAGTGGCAGACACCTCTGTCGATCACAGGTGGGGCATCGTGCTGACAATATGCGGAGTGGTTCTGATGGACTTCAGTGCGGACTCCGCTGATAACCCCAGTCATGCGTACATGATGGATGTGTGTAGCCCAGAGGACCAAGACCGAGGACTTAATATACATGCTCTTCTAGCAGGTTAGAATATAACTTTGAGATTTACTGTTAATTACTCATTAAAAGCTGTTATCACGTGTTCTTGCAGCTCATATGGAAGAACATGGTGCTAGCTATGTCAAGGACTTATTCAATAAAACAAAATTGTGAGAGTGTGAAAATGTTTCAACAAGACTTTACTACTTAGAATTCCATATATGTCTAACCAAATTCCTGTTCCTTCTTTAATTTAACTCAGGTCTTGGAGGTGGTTTTGGCTACATTGTGGGTGGCATCAACTGGGACCAAACTGAGTTTGGAAAGTCAATGGGTGGCCAGCTCCGGGTCATATATCTGTTCACCAGCATCACTCTCGCCACCGCCACAGCCATGACTCTCACAAGTATACCTGAGCGACCTTTGCCCCAGTCCCAGCCTCAATCGAGAAGCAACCGAAACCTCAAGAGCCCCAATCTTCCGCTACCGCCCTCCCCACCTCCTCCACCTGGAGCAGCTGCAGACCAAGATGACGAAGATGATGAGAAAGCGCTATACAGCAGCCAGTTCTCCAACTGCCATTACCAAGATCCATTGGGTCGATCGAACAGCGCCAATGCACGACTCTATGCAGGCCTTACCAGTCCCATCACGCCTCTGAGTCCTTTGACGCCCAAATACGGCACCTTTATCAGTCGCGACAACTCGCTCACGGGCATCAACGAGTTTGCTTCCTCCTTAGGTACCTCCTACATAGACAGAGTGTTGATTGAATGCTACACTGGACAGCAGACTCCTCAGCAACTAGAGCCAGAGGCGATAGCCCTACCTCTGCCGCCAGGGGACATACCCCCTCCTCAAGGGCATCAACCAATTGAATCGCTTGAGGCTGTACAGCAAAACAAATTCTCACAGCATAATGGAGAGCTGTTACCAACTGAAGAGTTGCAAGCTAATGAGCAAAAGCAAGCCATTGAACCTCCACGCCAGCTTAATGAGGGTCAGCAGGCTGCCTCGGGGTCGCAGCAAGACACCTCAGGGATACTGAAGCGCCCCCAGAGTCTGGCCTTAATGGAAGACCCGCTAATTGCCCCAAGCAGTGGCTTGGAGAACGGTCGGAGACGCACTGTCACCTTCAGTCAACAGGTGAGTCTGTAGGGTTATGTGTAGTGGTCAACCGATATATCACAGAGGCAGATCAATTGGCCGATATTTGGTATTTTTAAATCATCGGCATCAACCGATAAATTTTCCCGTTTGGCCGATTCATTTCTTAAGCCGCAACTTGCACTCTTAAGCTCACCTGCTTGCAGGTGAAGGAGGCGTCTGAGATATGTAAACAAGCAATCACAGTTTGTTTTGTTGTTACGTGCCATAGTGTTACAACAATAGTAGACCGTTGTCTCATTAAACGATACATACATCTGAGATAGAAATGCATGAGCTCATGATGTTTAAAATACTTTTGTTTCATTCTCTCTCTTCTCAACAGTTCCCTGTAACTGTTAACTGTCTTGTCTAATGATAAAAAGGCTTCTATCTATCATATCAAACTTCTATCATATATTGTCTGCAAATATGCGGATACCTCGTTTAAACAAATTTAATTCACAAACCTCACAAAACATTTGCAAATCTGTTCTCTGTGTGGAGCACGCAAATATATTCCTCTTAAGCACGTTTTATGATCGTCTGGATCAAAACTGTCTCTCTCTGACTCACGGATGTTGCATGACGGTCAGTCCGTGACACTCCAGGTTGAGTAAACTGGAAGCGGTCTGGAGATTGCTGCGCTCGATGGATCTGCACGAGAGCGACAGAGCAACTTTAAAGTAAAAGTGCTTCACGTGCGCTACAAGTAAATGGCATATTCACTGTGCATTGTTTGTGCAATTAGTTTGACTCTGCCTTTTTGTGAGAAAATGGGATTGCTAATGCGCACATACGTCCGCTGGTCTACTATATTGTTATTTCCTTCTTTCTAATATATTACAATTTCTTTATGTGCAAACAATTACTCAAATGGGAAGACTAAACAGAAACCAGGAGAAACTGCTATCTAACATCTAAAACACACAAAATCTTAGTTTTTAAAATTTTTTTTAATGATTATTATTATTTTACAAAGTTAAACTTTTATGTGAAAGTTTGAGTAAATTTAATGCTAAATAAAAGTAAAAAATTTTTTAGACAATTTATGTATATGTAATTTATTAATACATTAAATTGTGTGATATATCGGCCTGTCAGCCACACTGCTTTCTGGATATCGGCATTGTCATCAAAAAAACAACCCACAACCCATATCGGTCGACCTCTAGTTGTCCATATGGATTTTATAAAAGCCTTCATAAAGGGGTTGTAAGCCATGAGCCAAATCAAACACCTCCGAGGTGAATCACAACATTACAAACTTTAATTTGAAGCAAAAAATATTTTGTTAAAATCAGGCAAAAAGATCAAGGTACAAGACAGCATACTTAACATCTTTAAAGAGGGAATGAACTAGAATTCCATGAAGAATTGCGAATGATGTAACTGAATGAAAAATGATGTTGCGATGAACTAGACTGTTGTGCTATATTAGGGGGAGGGGACAGTCTCACTCTAGAGAGCATTTGATTGGACAAACATTTGCCCATGAGTGCAAGATGAGTCATCAATATTTTTGGTCCCTTTTCCTGGAAGAGAGAACAGTTTTTAATTTAAGTGAATTTAATTTAATTTATTTCACGTATTTAAATGTGCTTAAGGTTAATTGTCAACTTGTTAAGGAGGTTTATTGTCAAGGTTAATAGAGTGCAACAGTCTGGTTCTGGAAGTAAAAATCCCATTCATTTATCCCATAGACGAATTGATTTTCAACGAAAACGTATAAAATTTTAAAGACACCTACTGTGAGCTACGAGGTTGTTCATCGATAGTATATTCTTCCGTTGAAGCCATCCGTCTGCGTTTTCTCAACTTTATTGTTTAAATATCGTGTTTGATAGTGAAATTCATGGTAAACAACTACATTACCCATGGTACAGCAGAGAAAGATCCACCGATCAGAGAACCATGGCCAACGAAACCCGCGAAATGTGCCTCGGTGTGACCGCGCGTTCCCACGACGCACTGTGAATGACGTCGGGTCAGTCTCCCTTCGCCCTTAAACTACTTATCTATTTGTACATATCAGAATATTTAGCAATAAACTTAAAATATATTGTCATATAATCAACGACCAAAAATCAGTAGTTTTAT
Organism: Myxocyprinus asiaticus; assembly: GCF_019703515.2. Classification (NCBI taxonomy): domain Eukaryota; kingdom Metazoa; phylum Chordata; class Actinopteri; order Cypriniformes; family Catostomidae; genus Myxocyprinus; species Myxocyprinus asiaticus. The sequence goes on from NC_059378.1 coordinate 38,280,925, forward strand.
ATATTCCCATCGTTTTTTATTCCAAGACATCATTCGCAATGCTTCATGGGATTGTAGTTTGTGCCCTTATAAAAGATGGTAAGTACACAGCCTTTGTCTTTATGTCTGATTTTCAAATAGTTTTTTGCCTCAAAACAAAGTTTGTGATGTTGTGATTCACCTCGGAGCTGGTTGGTTTGGTTCATGGCTCACAACACTTTATGAAGGATTTTATTAAAAGTCGATGGAAGAAACCAATGGGGAAAATACTTCCGGAACACAGACGGCTGAAAAAGTGGTTGGACACGGTTGCGCTCGATTGTCAAGGAGTATAGTTGCAAATAGATGATCTTTAGCTGATAGATATACAGTACACTACTGTACAAGCACAAAAAATAGTTAACAATTTTTTTTTTTAAATCATTATTTAATACATCATTATTACATTTTACATTTATGCATTTGGCAGATGCTTTTTATCCAAAGCAACTTACAGTGCCCTTATTACAGGGACAATCCCCCTGGAGCAACCTGGAGTTAAGTGCCTTGCTCAAGGACACAACGGTGGTGGCTGTGGGTATTGAACCAACAACCTTCCACTTACCAGTTCAGTGCTTTAGTCCACTACGCCACCACATTTTAAAATATCCCTGATGTTCCAAACCCAGATGACTTGATTTCTTCAGTGAAACACAAAAGGACATGTTTGGCAGAATGTTTTTATTCTCAGTAAACATTCACTTTTATTGCATATTTATTCCATACAATGAAAGTGAATGGTGACTGAGGCTAACATTCTGCTTAACATCTCCTTTTGTGTTCCATGGAAGAAAGAAAGTCATAAGGGTTTGGAACAACATGAGGCTGAGTAAATGCTGAGCGAATTTACATTTTGGATGAACTGTCCCTTTAAGTACTGTAGTGCGTTTTTAACAGACTCTTGGAACTTGAGCATGTTTTTTTTTCTCTCTTTTTTTCAAGGTGGCAAATATATTGCTGAATGGAATGCGCTATGACAGTGATCTCAGTGGCAACAGTGAAACTGTAGACAATCAAATGTCAATGAAGCTTCTCTGTACCGCCATCTGCAGGATGCCTCCGTGTTTACGAAGTTTGTGCACCAACCATTTCCTGGGTAATATAGGTTTTGAATTTCATTAGCCTCTGCTACATACAAAATGTCTGACGATCATGTGAATTTCCTTGTGTTTTAACAATGAGTAAATGTTCACATAAGATAGAAAGAGGGTCTGATTTAAAGGGTTAGTTTTGTTTGTAAAATAACTGATTGTGTTAACTGCATACCACCAATGCTACATATTAATGCTACTTGTCCAACTGACCATAAGTATTGCTATTAAAGGTGCTTGCTGTAAAAGAGAGGTGTGCTATTACTTTTCAGACTTTTGGAAATCTTGATTGGATTTAAGATTTTTGTCTGGTGGATGATAAAATGGGCGACAAATCCCATAAACTTGAAACAGGGATCAGGGTAAAATGAAGGGAACAGAATGTCATAGAGACTTGGGGGTGGACTTTTTTGATTTTGGTCAATAAACAACCATCCAGAAAACCTTGGCAACAACATAGAATCACACTTATGGTGTCTTCCAGACAACTTGGAACTCTGAATTTTCCTACCTCCTACTTGAAAATAGCCTAGTCGTTTATTCGATTTGTGAAGTCGGTGTAGATTGATCAACACCAACCTCAGTGAGAAGTGTAATTTGATGTCATTAACGCCTAATAATATATTGATTTTCGTTGTGGCTTTCAGGTTGGAAGTGGGAAATTTCAATGGAGGTAATCCCACCTCTGACTTCATCTGGAACAACCCTTTCAGAAATCGAGAGTTCATGGCAAATTCGCCACTGATCATTTTCACATGCAAATGAGATCAGCAGTTACAGAAATACTCATACCAGCCCATTTGGCACCAACAATCATGTCACGGTCCAAATCACTGAGATCACATTTTTCCCCCATTCTGATGGTTGATGTGAACATTAACTGAAGCTCCTGACCCGTATATGCATGATTTTATGCACTGCACTGCTGCCACACTATTTGCTGATTAGATAATCGGATGGATGATTGTTGGTGCCAGACGGGCTGGTTTGAGTATTTCTGTAACTGCTGATCTCCTGGGATTGTCAGGCACAACAGTCTCTAGAATTTACACAGAATGATGCCAAAAACAAAAAAACATCCAGTGAGTGGCAGTTCTGTGGATGGAAATGTCTTGTTGATGAGGGAGGTCAACAGAGAATGGCCAGACTGGTTCAAACTGACAAAGTCTACGGTAACTCAGATAACCACTCTGTACAATTGTGGTGAGAAGAATATCATCTCAGAATGCTATTCTGAGGTTGGTGTTGTTTTGGCGGCACGAGGGGGACCTACATGATATTAGGCTGGTGGTTTTAGTGTTGTGGCTGATCGGTGTGTATACACAGATGAGCCAAAACATTATGACCACTCATAGGTAAAGTGAATAATGTTGATCATCTCCTAACAAGGCCACATGTCAAGGTCTGGGTAGATTAGATGGTGAGCAAACAATCAGTTCTTGTAGTCAACGTGTTAAATGCAGGAGAAATGGGCAGGAGAATAGTTATGGCCAGATGACTGGGTCAGAGCATCTCTGAAATGACAAGGCTTGTGGGGTGCTCCCGGTCAGCAGTGGTACCGACACTGGTCCGAGGTGGGACAAACCACAATCCGGCAAAAGGGTGTTGGGCGCCCAAGGCTTATTGATGCGCGAGGGCAAAGAGGCTTCACCTTGCAACTTAGAGGACTTGAAGGATCTGCTGCTAATGTCTTGGTGCCAGATACCACAGGACACTTTCAGGGGTCTTGTAGAGTCCATGCCTCAGCGGGCACCCGGAGGACCAACAGCATATTAGGCAGGTGGTCAGAATGTTTTGGCTTATCAGTGTATATAGATATACATATATATATATATATATATATATATATATACACACTACATTGCCAAAAGTATTCGCTCATCTGCCTTTAGATGCATATGAACTTAAGTGACATCCCATTCTTAATCCATAGGGTTTAATATGACGTCGGCCCACCCTTTGCAGCTATAACAGCTTCAACTCTTCTGGGAAGGCTTTCCACAAGGTTTAGGAGTGTGTTTATGGGAATTTTTGACCATTCTTCCAGAAGCACATTTGTGAGGTCAGACACTGATGTAGGACGAGAAGGCCTGGCTCTCAGTCTTCGCTCTAATTCATCCCAAAGGTGCTCTATCGGGTTGAGGTCAGGACTATGTGCAGGCCAGTCAAGTTCTTCCACACCAAACTCACTCATCCATGTCTTTATGGACCTTGCTTTGTGCACTGGTGCGCAGTCATGTTGGAACAGGAAGGGGCCATCCCCAAACTGTTCCCACAAAGTTGGGAGCATGGAATTGTCCAAAATCTCTTGGTATGCTGAAGCATTCAGAGTTCCTTTCACTGGAACTAAGGGGCCAAGCCCAGCTCCTGAAAAACAACCCCACACCATAATCCCCCCTCCACCAAACTTCACAGTTGGCACAATGCAGTCAGACAAGTACCGTTCTCCTGGCAACTGCCAAACCCATACTCGTCCATCAGATTGCCAGATGGAGAAGCGTGATTTGTCACTCCAGAGAACGCGTCTCCACTGCTCTAGAGTCCAGTGGCGGCATGCTTTACACCACTGCATCCGACGCTTTGCATTGCACTTGGTGATGTATGGCTTGGATGCAGCTGCTCGGCCATGGAAACCCATTCCATGAAGCTCTCTACGCACTGTTCTTGAGCTAATCTTAAGGCCACATGAACTTTGGAGGTCTGTAGCGATTGACTCTGCAGAAAGTTGGCGACCTCTGCGCACTATGCGCCTCAGCATCCGCCGACCCCGCTCTGTCATTTTACGTGGCCTACCACTTCGTGGCTGAGTTGCTGTCATTCCCAATTGCTTCCACTTTGTTATAATACCACTGACAGTTGACTGTGGAATATTTAGTAGCGAGGAAATTTCACGACTGGACTTGTTGCACAGGTGGCATCCTATCACAGTACTACGCTGGAATTCACTGAGCTCCTGAGAGCGGCCCATTTTTTCACAAATGTTTGTAGAAGCAGTCTGCATGCCTAGGTACTTCATTTTATACACCTGTGGCCATGGAAGTGATTGGAACACTTGAATTCAATTATTTGGATGGGTGAGCGAATACTTTTGGCAATATAGTGTATATATATATATATTATAAAAAAATATATATTTAGATAATTATAATGCATTAGATTTTTGTGGCAGAGGAGTTAAGCATTGATAAGACAATACAAAAAGTGGCTTTAGAATCCAATGTATTGTTTATTTGCATATTATTGAACATGAGCCAATCATTGGCCTACAGTTAACAGCAATCCACTTTGCAATTGAATTTGTCAGTCAGTCCGAGATTTATGATGAGGGCTTGTCTAAGGATGCGTCAGTTTAAACCTGCTTCAGACTGATGCTTTTGGAGCATCTCACTTTGGTATATTCATACCATTTCTAGGTTGCTGTGTCATGTTAAACGTAGTTTAGTACTTAGAAAAATATGTCTTGAGATCCCTAAATTCAGATTTGCGCTCCATAAACCTGTTTTGAACGCATTCTCGTGTTGTGCTGTCTGCTGAAGGGTTGGTTTGTTCTCTGTATAAGCTGCGCATTTCCTATATAGCTGAAGTTCCGTTACTGTCTTCTGGAGAAAACAGATGGTACTTCAAGCTTGAATTGCTCAGGAATCTTCCTTATTATGGTCCGGGGACATGATTAATTGCATATATTTTTTTAACGCGTTATTTTTTTATATAATTAATTGCACTGAATTAACATGTTAAATCAACAGTCCTAATTTTTCTCAGTTTTGGCACAATTCAGCTGCTGTAACCTGTTAAAATCTGTTTCACATTTCCTCCAGGCTGGTTATCATTTGAAGGGATGCTGCTCTTCTACACTGACTTTATGGGGGAGGTGGTGTTTGGGGGAGACCCAAAAGCCCCCCATGATTCTGAGGCGTACCAGCTCTACAATGCTGGCGTCAGTATGGGCTGCTGGGGGATGTGCATCTATGCATTCAGTGCTGCTTTTTATTCAGGTTAGTAATGTGTGACCAATACTGTATGATCTCAACATGCACAAAGACTTAAAATCAGGGGTCATCAATGCATGCATTCCCAGGGTTCAGAGGTCAAGTTCCAATCAAACAAGACATTTCAGTCCATTGAATTGATTTAGCTAGCTAAATGAAAGCAAAACACACTTTTAAGGCCGGAAAGTTACTTTATGCAGGTACGCGTAAACCGATACAAGCGCTTGGCCAACACATTTTCAACGCACGTTCCTGTTGAACATGCTTAATGTGCGTCTTATGTTACTGTCGTGGTAAAAAAACCTCAGTACTCAAGGGGGCGATAGAGTTACCTTCAGAAGTTTGTGAAATATGGTATTCAATTCAAACACCATCGGTGCATTCCATTCTGAAGGGCTCATCCCTATGCTCTAATCCCTTCGGAGGGTTTGCCCTTCAGAGTGAGAGCTTCGGAGGGTTGAGGGCTCAAAAATATCAGTCATTCGGAATGCACTTCAGCGTCATCTATCCAAGCCAAAGGAGCCGCTGGCGTCACACAAATGCTGATGCTATTAAACATCACCTGCACCACATCAGAAATATTTACACATGATTTTGCCTCACTAACTGCTTTCAAAATGCAAACAGAAAAGGAATTATTTAAATCTTTATGATTTTATGAAGAAATTTAAGCTTCACATTGAATAAGTTATGTTTATCTATTTTAATAAAAAAAATAAACCAAAAAAAAATTGTACAGGGCGTTTATTAAATAAATAAAATTCCACTGTGTATAATTATTTTATTTAAACTGCTATAGAATAGATCCAGATAATTTACAGTAAATCACAAGCATTAGCCAATTTCAAAGAAAAAGCCAGGTGTTGAAAATAATTGTAAAAAATTCATTATAATAATTAAAAGCTTTAATAGACCATGGAGATGAAGGGATGTCACATGTTTTTTCGTTTATAGACCCAGATTGCAGTTGCAGCTGGTTAATTTACACTAAATTACACTTGGCAAACCTCCAGAATTGTGATGTATTCTCCGGTTCCCGTCCGCTTGGCAGCAAAGTGTCCATCAGTTGAACCCCACGGAAACGCCCGTTTTGATCCCTTCGGTTTGGAACAACCCTTCAACATGACGGTCACGATCGTTCCCCCTTCTAAGTGCCCTTCGGAGGTGTATTTATCCCGTTTGGAACGCAGGGCATGACAGTAGTTGACTTGAATGTCTGCTAGAGCATCCCTTGTGGCAGCATTGAGAATGCAACGCATACTTGCGTTATGTAATTAATTGTGGTCTGACACATTTTGGGTACGTTTCGGCATTTAGTTCGAACTGAAAATTTCAATTTTTGACCATGATAAAAATTGCATTTTAAACAAAATGTCAGTCACATGCTAAAACGGTGATAACCCGATTTTGCTTATTCTATATTGGAATTACTTTAATCTTTTTCCCTCTCACAGCCATTCTTGAGAAACTGGAGGAGCGGTTCTCTTTGCGTTCTCTGTATTTTTTTGCGTACTTGGCCTTTGGATTGGGCACAGGACTTGCCACGCTCTCCACCAACCTATATGTGGTGCTGTCGCTTTGTGTCACCTATGGAGTTCTCTTCTCTTCTCTCTGCACGCTGCCTTACTCGCTGCTCTGTGAATACTACCAGAGCCCTCAGGTGAGAGGAAAGCAAAATGAAAATTCTGTCATCATGTCTTCTGAAGCCATACTCTCACTTTGTTTGAAAAGCAGGCCAAAATGTAAATTGTCATCCACTGAAGATCTTGCCTTTGCTGTGTGTTTCTCTGCAGTTCTGTGGCTCATCAGAGGACGGGACCAGGCGTGGTATGGGGGTGGACATCTCTCTGCTTAGCTGCCAGTACTTCCTGGCACAGATCCTGGTTTCTGTGGCGATGGGCCCACTGACATCGCTGGTGGGTGGGGCCCAGGGCGTGATGTACTTTTCAAGTCTGATGTCATTTGTGGGTTGCCTGTACTCCTCACTTTGCGTGGAGTACCAGCTGCCACCACCCGAGGGTGAGCCTTCCCAAAGGGAGACCCAGCCACTACTGGTGCACATCTAGATCTGTTTTCTCACACTGTACACACGTATAGAAAGGGTCCAAAATTCGCACTAAAAAAAATGGGATGTGGCCCATTTTTTTTACGAATTGCAACATAACGCATGGTTTTATTGGGAGGTATGAACGATAGTTTCAAACCAAATACATGCATGATCTTACATCGATTATGCTTAATAAACCGACAACGAGCATGTTTACAGGCACAGCAATACTGTGGTAACTATCAAAAATCTGCCTTTTTTTAACGACAACGCAAGAAACCAGCATTTACATGAGATTTTCAAGAATTCTCTGCTTTTGACAGCAAAAATGCTTTTGTACTTGGCAAATATCTACACGTGCCGATCGTTTCTTCTTAAATGGTTTATGACCTTATGATAAAGGAAATGACATGACCTGATATGTTGTCGGCCTATTAAGTATAATCGGTGTAAGGTCATACATGTGTAAACGTGCTCAAAGTGTGGTCATGTAAATGCCTTAAAGAGCACATATTATGGTTTTTAAACATGTCTAATTTTGTTTCAAAGGTCTCATACAATAGATTTACATGCATCCAAGGTCAAAAAACACTTTCATTTGCTCATAATTTAAATTGCAGCATTACCTTTTTCCCCCAGTGTCAAAAACGACTCGTTCAATGATCCGTTCAAAAGGATTCATTCTAAACTCCTCCTTTCAGAGAGCCTACTCTGCTCTGATTGGTCAGATGTCCCAGTTTGTTGTGATTGGTCTACCGCTTAGTGTAGTGTTTGAGGGCGGGTCAAAGCTGTTCACGAGCAGCCAGTGAAGACCAGAGGCGGGTTTTTTGTTACCAAATTACGTAGGCTAGTGCAGGAAGTAAGTCTGGATCTACTAACGACTCGTTTCAAGTGTTCAGAATCGGTTCTTTCTTTTGGGAGTCAGTAACTCCATTTGTCGTGCACTTTGATTTTTGAAACTTTGCAGACTTTTTTACATTCACAAACAGCTATATAACACACTACATGAAATGTAATATTTGAAAAACCATAATAGGTGCTCTTTAAACACGTTCCTTATTCAGGGTAAGGTCATAAACTAAGTAAAAACTGATCGGTAGTTATAGTTTTTTGAAAAAAAAATCCCACCACCCTGATTTTACATTGCATGTAAACCTCTTTACCACCGTTCTTATCAGCTTATCCAATGCGTGCAAGTGTTGTGCGCATTACTGTTTACGTTTTGACGTCAAATGGAGAGAATTATCAGATGATTTCAAGTCTCATGCAAACACCGTTTTCTTGCGTTGTCTGATTTTTTGAATAAGCTGATTTATGCTGATAACTCAAATCAGCTTATTTAAAATTTCTTCAACAACCCATCGGGAAATCATCAGGTTATGCTGTGCTTTTGATGTCAAAGCGCAAACAGTTATGCACACAACACTTAAACGCATTGGATAAGCAGGAAAGAATGGCAATAAAGGTGTTTACATGCAACAACAAAATTGTGGTACTTGGCAAAAATCTATGCATGCCAATTGTTCTCTTAAACTGTTTATGACCTCACCCCGATAAAGGAAATGACATGACCTGATACGTTGTTGGCCTATTAAGTATAATCAGTGTAAGGCTGTGCATGTAAACATGCTCAAAGTGTAGTCATGTAAATACCTTAAACACGTTCCTTATTCAGTGTAAGGTCATAAACAGTTTAAGTATTAATTGATCGGCTCATTGCCCTGATTTAGCATGATATGTAAACCCCTTTACCATAGTTCTTACTGCCTTTTCCAATGCGTACAAATGTGCGCATGACAGTTCGTGTTTTGACATAAAAAAGGAGAGAATAACCTGATTATTTCAAATCTCATGTAAAAATGGTTTTCTTGTGTTGTCGGATTTTTAAATAAGCTGATTTACGCATACTATCTAAAATCAGCTTATATAAAATTTCTTCGACAACACATCGGGAAATCATCAGGTTATGCTGTGCTTTGACGTCAAAGCACAAACAGTCATGTGTGCACATACGATAAGCCGGTAAGAACGGCGGTAAAGGTGTTTACATGCTAAATGAAATCGGGGAGAATGGGCATAAATCTACATGTGCCAATCAGTTTTTGCTCTAACCGTTAGACCTTACGATAAAGGAAAGTCATTTAAACCGTTTACATGACCATACATGTATTTGGCTTATTAAGAATAATCGGTGTAAGATCGTGCATGTAAACGTGCTCAATGAGATTCAGATAAACGACTTTTACCAAAGTGGAACATTTACCATTAGACGTTTATAAGAAGGGCTTTTCTTTTATTGTCATAACTCCAAATCTCCACATAAAAAACATATTTTACCAAAACGAACATTTTAACAAAATCATGACGTTTTTGTTGTCGCAGTCTTACTGGTAAATGACACAATGATCTGCACTTTTTGCCACAAATATGCAACGGAGAAACAGCTAGTAAATCCTTTGTCAAAAGGACAAAAAAAATTATACATAGAGTAGGGTCTGAAAGACTGAAACCATGTTGAAAATCTGGAATTTTTTTATTTATTTAAACCTGTAAATCAAAAAATAAATAAAAATGTTATGGTTTTAAACATTTTAACGAAACACTTTCTATTTCAATAATGTATGCACATTTGTGACATTGAGTATGTTAACAGCTCTTTGGAATGTTCTCAAATAATGCTAGAATAACACTGATCATCAGGTTAATAAAAAAAAGGGGGGGGGGGGGGGGGGACACCAAATAGGAGATCTAAAATTCATGTACATTTTTTAAACTCATCTTACATATAACAAATAATGCCAAATAGAAACTTTTTCACTAGTAGTCTCTGCCTTTTAGACTTTAACTGAAACAATTTTCTCAATTCCCCAGCCATTGGAAGATGTAGCAAAAAGTTAATTTTGGACCCTGTACACACACACACACACACACACACAAACAGTGCAGACTCCTTCCACTTGCTTCAGATAAACCTTCCTCATTTTACGCCACACGTTCGTATTACTGGAGATGTGAGAGGGTAAAACTGCTGCATTTTTACGACTATGCATCCCACTCAGACTGAACCCCTTAATGTAAGCATGCTGCAGTGATGACTGCATGACAGCGAGCTTGGTAGGAGACAGCGATGTGTAAGTGTGTATGTGTACGTGTGATGCTTAACTAATTTTCATCTTGCTTGTACATTTGTGAAATGTGTTTTTTTACTGTCATTTCCTCGTAAAGGAGAAAGCCAACACTGGCTCTCCGAGGAAATGTTTTTGGTCAGCTAATTGTTACATTTCTTTGCTTTTAATAAAAGTAAACCCCTCTCACATATCCAAAGCAAATGTACGCTGTATTCCTATAAAACATGTAAATGAACTGTTGCTGTCAGATTGTTTGCATGTACAGCCACATTGATGCCTTACTTCAGGCCTCTGTTTCAAACTGTACGACAGTAAACAGAGAACGTGTGTGCGTGTCTATTGGTTCTTTGGTTTTTCACACACTATTTTTACACTTATTAGAGCCTATAATTTGAATACATTGGGAATATGCACATGCACACACTTTGATACAAATATTAGCTTTCGCATGTTTGCCATACTGTAACATGGCTTGACACTGGTGGACGCTCCAATGACATCTGTAAGAAAAACAAATCACAAATTTATGATTCCCCTTTACTGATCCATGTCATGGAACGCACGCTCTCACGCCTGCTTCGCTGTGGTCTGGCATGATAGTTGTAATGTCGTTCTTGTCATTATCAGGCAGAGCGGACGTAGAGGCTGGGGTGTGAGTGACCGCAATACGGAAAACAGACGCCCAGTGCGGAAGAACAGACAAAACGTATTGTTTGGCGACAAGCAACAAATCTGGACAACAAAAATGGACTCTCCACCAGAGCGCTCTCAGAATCGTGTGCCTGTATTGCCAAGCATATTTTTGTTTTGTATGTCTGCATACCTCTATGGGGTGACGTTTTAAGCTTTGCAATACATGCAGCACAAACCATCAAACTTTTAAAAAACACATGTTCACCAGGTAGCGAGCTCCAATGTATAAGGAACTGAATCTAATTAATTTTCCTGTTTAATCTACATAAGCATGTACAGATATGGAAAAATAATGTAAATAAGTGCCGTTGTACAGGTAAGTGCTCTAAGAATTAAATAATTGTCACAGGACAGTTTTGTGGGTTCTGATTTTACAAAGACCAAAGTGAGGCTGGTGGTGCCAACCCTTATTTGGTACAAACAGCAACCTTGCCACCAGAGGGTGTAGTAACATCACATATTGATGCCAAATTCAATTCTAAATGCAATGTAGCTGGACTTCCTTATCTGAGAAAAGCTACTTTTATTTATAACCTAGAAAGACTCCAGTTGAGGTCACTCCTTACAAATACTTTTGTATTTAAAAGGAAACTGGGGTGGAGGGGCTTCACCTTTCGAACTCGGCACATGTTTAGTCTTGTTTAAAGGAGCTCCACAAATGTTTTGCAACCCACAATGGAACGTGTAAAAACAAACGCTTGGTACTCATTTAAAAAGACAAGACTGGTTTTATTTATAATCCTGAACCAAACTATACAAAGCAGTGGTCATAAAGCAACCAAAAAACATTAAAAAAAAATATGGATTTGCTTTAAGGACTGTAAGAACACCAGTACCAGCATACAGTTCTATTATAGATTGCTATCATTCTGCACTTCCCATATTAAACACAATGATAAAACAAAAAACCCCAAACTGTACATAAGGATAGAACAATGCAATCCTTTTAAATGCATATGGAACAAAAGACCAAACTTATTTAAAAAGGGGTTAATTAACATGTCAGAGGCCAGAAAAGGAAAAAGGAAACCCTCTCATTCGTATGAGCCATCTGTTCTGTTAACTGATCTGCCAAAGCGAGGGATTCAATTCTAGCAGCACAATCAGGTTAAACGTTGTCTATTAGCCCCTGCTTAAAACGTATCTTTGGTCTTTACTGGATAAGAAATGTCACCCTTGAAAATGACAGAACCTTAGACTTTCAGTTGCTTGTGTTTACATCAGCTGGTCAAATAACAGAGTAGAATGTGTGCTTGTTGAGACATGTGCTTAAAATAAAACTTTTTAACGTTTCTTCTAATACAGGGTCCTAAAACGTTTGGTCCTACACCAATAAATAAGGTCTTACAAAAGGGGACGGGTCATGATGTTATGGGCCCTTAGTGCAATAAAAAGGTCTTGTAGCGGCAGAATAATGTCGGAAATATACAGAAAAGCACAAACTCTACAAGGTCAGACCGAGCTACTGAAGGGCAGCGAGAACTCTTAAGCTTTGACTTCAGCCTCTGTGGAGTCGCCGTTCTCCTCTGTCTTCTGTTTCTTTGTTTCGACTGCCTCCTAAATGAAACAGAGCAAAGATCAGACAAGGGAAAGATGCTGGAAATGCTTGTGTTTGTGTCAAGGTTTCGCTTTTTCAAATTCGATTATATTTTTAAAACTACTTTCATTCAAATTAATCTTATTTAGTTTGTTTCAGAGGTCGACCGGTAGGTGGATTTTGCCGATACTGATATCTAAGGTGGTGGAAAAGGCCAATAACCGATTAATCGGCCGATAGTTTTTAAAATTGATTTATAGAATGTTACAACACTTTGTAGTCAGCACAGACATTGAGGTCAGAGTACAAAATGAATAAAATCCCAGATGTAGTTTGTTTTTCAACCAATAATAATCAGAAATAAAAAAGAAGCTTGGGTACATAACATGGCACTTTTAACACTAAACAAGCCTGAAATACACACTGGGGACTCTTATTTTGAAATGATAGAGACATGGCTCTGTTACAATGCTCTATTTTTAATATTTAACAAATAAATAATTATTATTATTATTCATAATATATTGGAGACATGATGTATGTGGTAATGAGGAATGTTTCCCTTTGTCAAAGTCACATTTGTCTTTGCATGACCTCACTTAAATTAAAAAAAAAAAAAAAAACAATTATTAAATGAACATGGAGGAATAATAAAAAAATAAAATATCGGCAACTATTGGCAAAAATCTTTTTCAAAAAGCAACTATCGGCACCGAATAATTGGTAAAACCGATATAACGTTCTACCTCTAGTTTGTTTCACCAAAGGATTGCGAGTTTCAGTTTTATTTATTTCATGCAAATTTCTAATTAATTTTTATATATTTAAGTTCTGTTTTAGTAATAAATCAGTTAAGGGTTCAACAGAACATTTCCAGAATTATTTACATCTAAAATGGATTTTGCATGACTACATTCCCATTTTTCAATCATCGAATCAATCTGTATTACATGCTTTAACATGTGGTCACATTTACCTTTGCATGGCGAAATTACGCAGGCGGACGTTAAGCATGTGTGGAAAAAACGAATTACCAATCAGCCTCTTGTTAATGCTGCACTTTATACCCTGTGAGAGTAAAACCAGCCGCTAAAATGATATCCTTATCCATTGTGTATATTCAGTGTAGCTGTGTACGAAGCCCCACTCACACTGAGGTCACTGCCAATCCAAGCACCTTCCTATTGGTCAATGTTGCAAATTCACCTGTCAAAGTTCACCAAACTTGAAGTCCACGTGAAATTCGCAAGGGAAAATTAAGGGCTGAAACAACTAATCGATAAAACTGATAATTATCGATAATGGAAATCATCGAAAACAAATTTCATTATCGATTAGTTGGATATTTGCAGTAAGCATCAAACCAATCGCAATGGAGAAAGGGAGCGCAATCGTTTTGATTAAACTGTCCAACATCATACCACGATTTCAGTTTCAATGCAATCAATTGTGCAGCTTTCATGGATATCAGACTGAAGTCTCAGCAGTCAAGGTGTACCGGTTTTTAAAGCATTTTCTCCTACTTATGTAATACAGTGAGCACCGGGATGAGTCTTTTCAGAGCGAGAGTGAATTTGCATGGGGTTTACAGGTGACTGTACTATATTAAACTATGTAATGCTGAATATAATGTATAATAATTATAAGGGTCCTGATATTTGAAAGTCCTCCTGATAGCGCCAAATGTAATGTCTGATTCCACTTGTAAATGTATACTATGGCAAACATTTTACTGAATAAGCATACACAATTTGAAAAGAATGGTTTAGAAACATGTAATCAATGAAAATACTATTTTAAAACTATAATATTAAAATACTTAAATGTTTGCAATCAGTGACTGTGTTCAAGCATGTGGATCTAAAATAATTATGTATTGTTCAATTGGGCAGAATTATTAATATTTCTATTTTCGTGAAACTATTGCCCTCTGCTGGGCTGATTTTTTGTCCCACTCCGTGCCCTATAGATGATTTTACTATTTAATGATGAGCATTTTTTGTTCAGTTTTACAAGTAAAGGAGCTAAATATATATAAAATTATTATTATGTCCTGAAAGTAATAATAATAATCAATTTAACTTTTCATGATTCAGGCTTTGTTCAAAGTTTTGAGAGAGTAGAATTGTGAATTCAGTCATGTAAATCAAACCAAATCCTTCCACACTTTATCATATCAGTTTTTTGAAAAATCATATTTTAATAAAATTTCATTTTTTTATCCGATTAATCGAAGATTAATCGATTATCAAAATAATCGTTAGTTGCAGCCCTAGAAAATTATTTGCCCCCGAAAATCCATTGCGTGAAATTCACGGCCACACGGGTTACCATTGAAATTACTGTATTTCGCCCACAGAATGTCGCCGTGTGAAGGTAAATGTGACTGCGCCTATATTCAGGATTTCCTTTTACCAACTAATTTATAAATTCCCTTTTCCAGTTGTTTGCATAACTGGATAATAGGGCTCGGTATATATCGCCTGGCACCTCACAATACGATACGTATTGCAATACACGTTAAGATTCTATATACTGCGATACATCACAATATCATAATTTGATTAGATAGTGAATCAATTCCATTTTCAATTCATTTGGGTATATTTCAGTTACATTCTGATGTCTGATGAAGAGCATGTAGCTCGAAACATCACCTTTTTGACTCATTGTGAGCTCATTAAATTGATTTAGAAGTAACAGTGCGCCAACTTTGCTGTATATTACATGATATGAATACACGAATAGTTCGATAGCACAAATATCGATATATGGATCTAAAGTATCGATACAATATCATGAGAAAAAGCATTGCGATATATCAACATTTGATTGTATTGACAAAGCCCTACTGGATAAGTATAAAAAAATAAAAATAATGTTTAACTCCCGATGAACAATTTTTGGCCAATTGAATATTTTAGAGCAGTGCTTAACTATGAAAATGTATATTTACTATTGAAATTTGCACAACTTTTCCACAACTTCTTAGGATTTAACCAATTCCTATGACTTCTGGCCTGGAAATTGGCATTATAAAATTCCCTGATATTTCCAGGATTTCCTGGGCCGTGAGAACCCTTTATGACAATAACTGTTTTATATATATATATATATATATATATATATATATAAAAATAATAATTTATTCCAGTTAGTTTTCCAAACATTCTTTAAGTTTTGTTGAGGTTTCAGTTACTTCGCCTTGTTTTATTTCAGTTTACGAATCTGCTTGAGGATAACAGTTTTGTCTTAATTTTACTATTTATGTAAAGATTGATAAATTCTTCCAGAATGTAAACCTGGAACAGTAACCCACCTCCTCTTCTGCTGGACGTTTCACAGGATGTTCATTTGCCTCTTCTTCAGCACCATTATCCTCCTCCTCCTCCTCCTCCTCTCCTGCTGCCAAAGAAAATCAGAAATGTTCTTTATTAGTTTGAGCTTTATTGTCATATAACCATATGCAGATGCATACAGTTAAACGAGATATCGTTTCTCATGGACCACAGTGCATACATGAAACAGAAACCTTTTTTATTGGTTTCTCATGAAAGTGCATCGGTCTGAAAGTTTCTTTACAAGAAAATTATGTAACAATGAGAAAGACTCACCCTCTTTATCCTCACCACCCTCTTCGTCATCCTTGGTTTCTTCTTTATGTGAATCACCATTAGTCTAAAGAGAACAAACACAATAAGTGAAACAATTTACTAATACCAAGGCTGTTATTTCACTAGATGAGTTGGGGATTTATTAACAATGCAAGTCAATTTTGTTCTTAAGTTATGACTAAGCTTCCTTAAGAACATTTCCAAAGTTGACTGGAGGAACAGTTCTGTAAATTTCACTTTTGGGGCCACGTGCTGCTTGTGATAAATGTCTTCAAGTAAGTTGCATCTGTATCAGCTCTCGAACCCTAAACAAAGAGCAGCGCACTGAATGAGGGGGAGGAGGCCCTCCAACACCTGCGCGACGAGCTGGTACTCGGGGACAAAAGCCACAAGGCCTGTTGAGAAATATTTCAAGCTTACTGTTCCATTTCCATTGGCAGGTGCTTCTTCACTGCCGTTTTCCTTCGCAGCCTCCTCTTTCTCTTCAACTACCTCTTTCATTTCTTTCAGTTCCTGCAAAGAAGCAAAAGTTTCTCTGTTAATAGACACATCCTTTTTGACTTAACATAAACAATGCCGTGTGGGCTCATTACACGCTGATAGCTCCACTATTGGAGCTTTCTCATGTTAGTAAAGGGGAAAAGTTGTTTCTCTGAGTTTCTTCCCCACCCACCTTCACAGATGAACCACAGACCACACACACCAGCTGGCTCATGGCCTATTAAAATACATTAAAAGGCAAACCAGGGGCTGATGTAGCCCTGTGAAAACTAACCATTGTGGTCAGGTTGGCTTTGTACACACAGACATACAGTGTGTGTGTGTGTACATATATATATATATATATATATATATATATATATATATATATATATATATATATATATATATATACATACACACCCCCCCCCCCCCCCATGTAAAAAAAAAGTAGTCTATACATTTGTAAACTTTTAGATTCAACAAATCGTAAAAATTGTGTTACATTTATTACAGATTTTACCTTATTTAAATAGTGATATACAATTATATACCCCACTGGTCCCGTCAATTCATGTTCACTCGTTCATGAATTAAATCGGCTGTTCGGGCATATCGAGGTCGCTTAAGGTTGTTTCGTGCCTCCTTGCTAGGGATGTATGGATCTATACTAAAGTACCGATACTTCCGATACTGATGTGGTATCAAGAATATCGATCCTCACATAAAAATATAGATTCTGATGCTTTTGTTTTTTAATTATTATTTTAAAAGTGATCTTATAATTTAGATTACATGAATATTAATGCATCTCATAAGCTTCGAAGTGGAAAAAAATAATTATATGAGCAAACTGTTGCATGGCACCGGAACAATTTTTTCTTCCGCTCATCTTGACGCGCAGAAATGTTAAAACACACTAGACAGCACTCAGTCATAGCACTCGATCAAAGAGGGAGCAGTGCTTTCCTGAGGTAATGACAGAAAAACAGCATCTGAGCATCTGGAGTTATTCACACTAAGTAATGACAAAACTAGACGTGACATGTATAATAATGGGCTTGTTTGACTATTTGTACAGGTTTATTTAAATTCAGAGTTATTAAAACATTGATAATGATCTTTAATCCTCGTTAATAAATGATACCCTTATGAACATTTACCATGGATTTAATGTAGTAATATTGTATTAACCATGACTAGTAACCACGACTGTAGTAACCATGTTTTTTTTGTCAGTAACCAAGATTTTGATACAATTAACCATGGTTTTACTACAACATTACTGTTGTACCAAATTTGGTTACTTGGTTTTAGTAATAGTACCATATAATAATATCTATGGTTAATTTTGAGGTTTTATATGTGGCTTAAACTAACTAAATTTTAAAGGGTAAACAAAGCAGCCTAATAATTTTCTGTTTAGGCCCATAAATATATATATATAATAAATTTAAGTAATGATAAAGTTACCCATTGTATCCTAAGAATTAGTAAAAATTCAATTTAATAGAGGTATCGGTATATTGGCCTAAAAGTACTTTGGTATCGGACCAAAAAGAAAATAAGTGGTATCGCCCATCCTTGCCCGTTGCATCTTTATTTTCCCTGGAGGAATCGTGCATGCGCATGCGCACTCACGAGCCGAGATGGAAACAAAAGGAGAAAGAACGCGCGAGCACGCCCCTCAGAGAGACGGGGAGGAGGGGGCGGGGCGAGCACTTTATTCCCGCCTATTTGAGCGGCGAAGATCAAGAGCCTTGATTTACACACACACACACACACACACACACACACACACAAAAGAAACGTAAGAAAGAAAAAATGAACGCAAGAAAAAAGAAGCGGCAGATGGTTCTCGTTTTCACTCCCCCCCGAGACCCTTTGCTGAACAATGTTGGAAATATATGTCAAATTTAAAGTATTTTTTTAATTTATTTTTTTTACATTTAGTCGCGGTTCACTTTAATAGTTAATTTACCCGCGACTAAATGATGCTGACAGGATTTTTTTTTTTTTTTACTAATATCGCCAGACAATACGGAATTTCTTCGAATATATATAATTTTCAGACAAACATACCTTTGCGGTGATCTCGGGAGCGGTGGTCGTATCAACTGCGGTATCAGCCATGGTGGTTTAAGCAATATTGTAAAGAAAATTGTCCGAAGTGTGGTGAATGCGCGGAGAGAGGTGTGATGAGGTAGCAGATGGTCGGACGTCGGGAGAAGAGTGAGAACTGAAAGGCGCGTTGAGCGTAGCGGCAACCTTACCGACACCTGATTGGACAGGTGCATAACAACGTCAATCCTTCCTTAGAGCTGATTGGTGAAGGCACTGTCAATTGTCAACTGAAGTCCCGCCCCTTGGTCCGTCCCACTTGTAATGCGCTCTTCCTTTGCTATTGGTGGAATATTTGAGTTGATCTTTTACCCGGTCGTTTAAAAATGATTTTATGAGATGTGTTGAGGAGGTCACGATTAATCCAAGCGATTCTGGTGACCTCAATCTAAATTCTTAACCGCCATACTTTGTCTTGAATCCTCAAAAAACTGCCATAATAATATTATATATTAATAGTATTTTCCACTTTCACTGACTTAGATTATTTTTACCAACATCAGTCCTGATCACAACTACCAAATATTCATTAATTTTCAGGATCTTAAACCTTTAAATCTCAGTTTGTTTACATAATGCCACTGTTGTTTTTTACACACACACACACACACACACACACACACACACACACACACACACACACACACACACACACACACACACACATTTCTCAATACACACATACAAAACACACTCTGGCATCCATACCAGCACACCCACACAATTAGAACTGCATCATTTATTCAACTGGCCTGCAGTGCTCTATAATACAGCAAACAGGAAATAAGAAAAAAACATGTATTTGCTCCATAGGCTAAACATGAGAAATGTGGCACCATCTGGTGGAAAATATAAAAAATTTTAATTTTGAAGCCAGCGTGGAGTCATGTGACGCCATGCGAGGTTCGGACGTGTGAACAGCGAGCTCTGTGCACTATGCTAGTTTTGATTCTTTTTGTGTCATAAACCAGTGCGATTCGATACACCCTGATCCATAACTTTTCTAGGAAGACAATATGTCAAAGAATTCAAAATCCTCAGGCACTTACGTGCTCAAGCTGATGCCCCTCTGGAGGCCACGAGCCAGGGAGTTGATTTGGCCGGAGAGGTGAAAGAAATTCTTCGAGAATTGCTGAATGTGTCGGCAATGCTGACGAAGGTCATTGCTGACTTGGAGGATCTTGCTGCAATACGTCGATCGATCATGGCCATGGAGACAAAATCCACTGAGGTGGTTACAAAAGTGGGGGATGTTGAGAAACGGATCAATTAAATGGAGTCATCGGAGAGGGAATTAGCTGCTAATCCGCTAGCGACCAAGGCAGATTTGGAGCGTGTCTGGGAGAAGTTGGAGGATATGGAGAATCATAACTGGCGGAATAACGTCCAAATTGTTGGAATTCCTGAGGGAACAGAGGGTCAGAATATGGTGGAATTCCTGGATGGGCTTTTTCCGAATCTGCTTGACATAACAGGCCATAAGCTGGAAATCGAGTGAGCTCACAGGGTCTCGGCTCGGCAATCCTCTGAGGGAGACAGGCCCTGATCAATTCTGGCCAAATTTCTGACATCATCCGATAAAGATCTCGTGTTATGCGAGGCGAGGAGTAAAGGAAGGCTTTCTTGGAAGAACCACAGCATTTTCTTGTTCGCAGACTTTTTGAATTCGACAAGAGAGAGACATAATCGATTCAAGGAATGCAAGAAACTCTTACATCAACGGAAGGTCAACTTTGCACTGATGTTCCTGGCCAAATTGAGAATAGATACTAAGGACGGCCGTAAAGTATTTACATGTCCCCAGCAAGCAATGTCCTTCATAAAGCCAGTGACTAAGTTATTTTGTGGTTCTCATGTTGCAGCCAAGTTAACTGACTCACCGAACATCTACTTGATCGTTCGAGGAAGCTGGGCACCTTTTTTGTTTCTTTTTGTGCTGGTTCCACCTAGTGGCCGGAGTTTGTTTTGTGTAGCAGCACTCCTTCGGGACGGTGTGGTGGATGAATCAGCATGTTCTTTGTGCTTACGCCTCCTATTGGTTGGAGTTTGTTTTCTGGAGTAGTTCTTGCAGGACATCGGAGGGATTGGGTCATTTGTTGCACTTAAGTAGCAGTTGAATGGGCTGGCTCACTGAAAATTCGTTTGACTGTCCGAGGAAACTGAACGGCCTTTTTATTTATTTATTTATTTATTTTTTATTATTTCTTTTTATTATTTGTGTGTGTGTGTGTGTGTGCTGGTTCTGCTAGAAGCTGGAGTTTGTTTTGTGGAGGAACACACCATCGGGACAGTTGTGTGGATGAATCTACACGTTCTTTGTGTTTATCCCGCCTATTGGCTGGAGTTTGTTTTATAGATTATCTTCTACTGTGTAATTCTGTTTTACAAAATTTGTATAGAAATACCGGACTTGGTCAATCCAATGGCAAAGTTGTCGCGGGGGCTCTCGTAGGTGTACATGGACTGTTTGAGTTTAGAGGGATGGACACCAGTTGGCGCTGTCGTGTGCGGGGTTAATGTGCACATTTTTCTTTTTTCTGTTTGTTTGGTTCGGGGTTTGATTGTTGCACTAATGTGGAATGTGGTCTTTATAATTTTATTTTTGACACACAATCTGTTTTTTCTAAAATGTAAAAATGTAAAATGTTAATATGAGTGGATTGTCTCTCTCCACGTGGAATGTGAATGGGTTTTGGCACCCCATAAAAAGAAGGAAGGTTATTTCTCTTCTTAAGCATGAGAAATATGATATAGTGTTTCTTCAAGAAACGCATCTTTCCCCGCATGAAGCTGAAAAATTTGGGAAGATATGGGGTGGGCATGTTTTCTTTAGTGCTGGCTCAAGTAAGAGCAGAAGAGTCATTACACTGATAAGTAAACATCTACAATTTAAATGTCTCAAACAGATTAAAGATAAATTAGGAAGAGTCATTATTGTTTTAGGAGAAATTCAGGGGCAATGTCTGATTTTGGCTAATATTTATGCATCTAACGCTGATGACCAGGGCTTTTTTATAGATCTTGAAGGGATGTTGCAAGCCGCTGGCACCCCTCATGATATAATATTGGGAGGAGACTTTAATCTTTTGGTGGACTCAGTCCTTGATCATAATGAAACAAAAGTGTGTAAGCCCCCTAGAGCAGCATTGACGCTTCACAGGATGTGTAAAAATCTTGGTCTTACAGATATTTGGAGACTTTTGAACCCATCCGGTAGGGACTATACATTTTTTTCATCAGTCCATAAGATATATTCTAGAATATATATTTTTTTTATCTAAGTCTCAGATCACCCACTGGTGAGTTTAGAGATGTTGCCACATACAGAGAAAAATAAATCATATAATTAATGCTTTAATGTATCCCTTTTGCAAAATCCTGAATTCCAACAAATGTTAAAGGCTGAAATCAGTGTTTATATGGAGACCAACTGGTCCTCAGTATCCTCTGTGGGTGTGGCTTGGGAGGCACTTAAGGCGGTTCTTAGGGGTTGGATCATACAGTATGTCTCATTCATCAAAAAATCCAAAGCACGAGAACTCGTGGCATTGGAAGGGAATATTGAAAGTGCAGAGGCAGAGCTAAAGCGCCGAATGTCCTCTGATGGCCTCGATGGTCGTCTGCATTGACCCGACTGAAATACATATAATACTATTTTGTCGCGGAAGGTGGAGTTTTGGCTATTCAGGGCAAGACAGTCATACTTTGAGTTGGGGGACAAAACAGGGAAGCTTTTGACTTGATATATGAAGCAGAGAGAATCTTTTTCTACCATTCCCTCAGTGAAAACTGCTAGTGGTGAAATATTTACCTCAGCCATTGATATTAATAATGCTTTTAAAGAATTCTATCTTGATCTCTATAGTTCCACGTCTTCGTCTACTGATGAGGATATTATAAATTTTGTGGAACCATTAGATCTCCCTAAACTGATGACTGAGCAAAAAAATGATCTTGATTCGGAGATAACCTTGGAGGAGCTTGATGAGGTAATTAAGGCCTTGCCTACAGGCAAGGCTCCGGGGCCAGACGGCTTTGCCGCTGAATTTTTTAGATCTTATGCTACAGAACTTGCTCCACTTTTGTAAGAAGTTTACACGGAATCATTAAAGAATGGAAAGCTTCCTCCAACCATGACACAAGCCCGCATCTGTCTGATTCTTAAAAAGGACAAAGATCCAAGCGAGTGTAAGAGTTAATGTCCTATTTCCCTGATCCATCTAGAAGTAAAAATATTGTAACAAATTTTGGCTAACCAATTACATCTCTTATACATATAGATCAGGTGGGGTTTATTCGGGGCCACAGCTCTTCTGATAACATTAGGCGTTTCATCAATATTACGTGGTCAGTGGCAATGATCAGACTCCGGTCACTGCCATCTCATTTGATGCCGAAAAGGCGTTTGATATGGTAGAATGGGATTATCTTTTTAAGATTTTGGAAATATATGGGTTTGGGAATAATTTTATTGGATGGATTAAGTTACTTTATAGACACCCGGTAGCAACAGTATAAACAAATGGATTAATTTTAGATTATTTTACTCTGGATAGGGGCACCTAGCAGGGTTGCCCTCTTTCCCCATTATTATTCTGTCTTGCCCTGGAACCATTAGCAGCCGCGATAAGAAAGGCAGATGATTTTCCAGGGGTGATGGCGGGAGGTGTGGCACATAAACTTTTGCTTTAAGTAGATTATATTTTATTATACGTCTCCGACCCTACTAGATCTATGCCTTGACTCCATAGAATTCTCGGGATACTCGGGAGTTAATTGGTCTAAATCCGAAGCTTTGGCTCTGACAGCGTACTGCCCGGTAACGGCTTTTCAGCCAGGCGCCTTCCAGTGGCCCAAACAGGGCATTAATTATTTGGGTATTTTATTCCCATCAAATTTGTGTGATTTAGTTAGAGTTAATTTTGACCCTTTAATAAAATGTTTTTCGAGCGATGTGGGCAGATGGGTTTCATTACATTTATCTGTGATTGGGAAGGTTAATGTTATTAAAATGAACTGAATTCCAAATTTTAACTACTTGCTACAGTCTCTCCCGGTAGATGTCCCCCTCTCTTATTTCAAGCAATTTGATAGCATAGCGAATACCTTTATATGGAATGGTAAACATCCCAGATTACATTTCAATAAGTTACATAGGCCGATTGACAAAGGTGGGCTAGGCCTACCCAAGATTTTGTTTTATTATTATGCATTAGGTCTCAGACATTTGGCTCGTTGGTCGCTTCCACCTGAGATAGCCCCTCCCTGGGGTTCGGGGGGAGGGATTTAATATATATAATTGATTCCGTATTTTATGTTGTGTTTGTTTGTCTTATAAATGGAATCAATAAAAAAATTTAATAACAAAATTTTTTGAAGCCAGGGCTCCAGAATGAAAGCATAATATCATAGAATTCATGATTTTATGCTTTAATGGCACTGGGATCAAATACTGCAGTTTTAATGGGTTTCAATGGGGACATTTTTGTCCCAAAGGTCCTGAGTGTAACTATTTTGTGTACACAGTGTATTATAGATGTATTATAGGAACTGAGGTTGAAATATCAAAATTCATTGGTCAAAAGGTGTGGTAAGCCTGAATATGTAAATTCAGTTATTACACAGTTAGTATTTTTCCTTTCTATCTCACCACCATATTAAGAATATTTCTTTTGTATTCACTTTTGTCTTTCATTTTTATGAGCAAAAAAAAAAGAAAAAAGAAAAGAAATAAAAATAATTGATTTATGGTTTGCATATTGTTTTCATCACCACCTTTTCCTGTTCTGTTTTGAAATTGTCCAAATCTTTTTCTATTCGCTTTACGCTTTCATTTGACCTAATCTCTGTATCTCTTGATAGCTGTTTTGTGTGGTTGGTGACCTGCCTCCAAGCTCGCATAGATGAATTCAAGCTTCTTAGGAAGCTTTGTTTACAGCCATGGTTTCATTAGCATGTTGTATTCAGAGGCCATTGTGTACCAGATGCACCAGACGCACCAAGGCAGCTGAATCATTCATAATGAGAAGTCGCACTAAGATGCTAACCTGGCTATTCCACACCATCGAACATCTCGGCACAAATAACCAACTGATTCAGCTTGTCTGTTGGAGGGAAAGTAGCCTACCTGTTGCACAAGGAACAAACTACTGTTGCAGTTAACAACGTTTAGTTCCCTCTTTCAGAGGGTCATTTGAGTCAAACCTTGTTTTCTGTCTGTAATTCTACAAAAAGAGAATGTCTCACATAAGATGTACTCTTTAAACTAAGCAGACTGTAAACAAAGCTAATTTCCTCAATACAGGATGAAGTTGAGTATTTCAGACATGTTTAATTCAAAATGTCCACAGATGTGAATTTTTAATGTTTTATCTTTTGCATGCACAGAGATAAGTTCCCCCCACCCCCCATCTGAACCTCATCAGATCTGTCATACCGTGGTAACAAAGCCCTCTTGGTGGTCACAGATGGTGTGGGCCTATGGTATGCACTGTGAGGGGTCAGCTGTAGTCTTTGTTTTATCAGATGGAGTACTATGCACCAGATATCTAAAACCTTTGACGTCCATGTAAATGAGAAGCTGAAAAAGTGAAGTTTACACACATATGCACAAAACCATACAAAGTCTTCAAAGTTATCTTTGAATAATTACATTTTTGGTATTTTTTTCAGATAAAGCTATCCTATGACTTCAAAAGACTTGGAATATATCACATGAGTTGTATTGACTACTTTAATGGTTCTTTTAAAAGTTCTTTTATAGGGCTGTCAATCGATTAAAACTTTTAATTGAATTAATTATGACATGCCGATTAATTAATCGGAAACAAAATCACCATTAATTGCATATCAAAAGTTCCCCAAATAAATACAATTCAACATAAATAATACATAATAATTAAATAATTATAAATATTATATATATAGATACTGTATATTTAATACAAAAATATAGTATAAATAATTAAGATATTCAGATTAAAATGTATTTCATTATTGTCTCAGACTAGTAATGCACTGATTAGACAACTCAAAAAGTGGCTTTAGAAGTCAATATAGGCCTATTTATTCCCATATCATTGAACACAAACCTACTGTCGACAGCAATTTATTTTGCAATTGAGTTCTCACAGGACATATCCTTTTATTCCGTCTGCGCTATTTTTAAATTGTCGTCTATGTACATATTATTTGGACACTTTTGGAGCATCTCACTGGTCATAAACGCCGCATTTTTAAGAATGCTGTGTCAAATCAAAAGTAGTTGAAACTTTGAAAATCATCTTTCGAGGTCCCTATTTTATGCAGTGCTTCGTCTAGCTGTCAAAAACGTGTCCAGTGTGAACAGGTTTCATTCTGTGGCTGCGCAGCTTGAGAGGTTTGCTGAGGCGTGCTAACTGCCCCCTGCTGACGTGGCTCGTAAAAAAACACAAAATTATGTGTATACTTACTACATATAATTCTAATCTTAAATTACTCCGATGGTTTGAAAATACTTACTTTTATTACATAATTTTCAAACGAGTCAGGAGGCATGATTAACTGCACAAATATTTAGCGCATTATTTTTACTAAATTAATGTGTTAAAGGGACAAGTCTATTTTTTTTTTGTTTTTGTTTTTTTGCATTTTTGGAGCTTAACAGCAGTGGTCACACGAAACGGTCCTTTTATGGAAAAAAGCTGCATAATGATTCTATAAAACATTAATTCTCCCTATGTGTAACAGCATACAGGTTTGGAACGACATAAGGTTGAGTAAATAATGACAGAATGTTAATTTTTGGATGAACTATTTCTTTAATCTGAGTAGGTCTGTGAGGACTCCTTGTGTTCGGATTGGTTTGGAGTTTGGCAGTTCTTCAGAATGGGTGGAGACATGTAAAGCTCTGACAGAAAATTAATTCAATCTCATAAAGCCCTTGATTGCGATGGATGTAAACTCAGTGGAACACTTGCACATAGAGGCTCTTTCATTGGAGAAATGAAGGCCATATGTAGGCACACCAAAACAGCCGTCTGCTGCTGGAAACTCATGATGTGTCCGCCGCACAAATCCAGACAAGTAGCAGAAGTAATTTTTTTTAAAGAAAAAGCGTTCTTGTCCAAGCATTACTCATGCCCTGCAACTGGAAAATGGGAGCAATCAGAGAGGAGAGAGTCTTTGTTAGGTCATTTCCTGTCATTCACCCCCCCCCCCCCCCCTTCTAGTAGACCCACAGGCTGCCCACAAGCTAGATTTGTTTCCATGGATACTGGAACAATTCCAAGGATTGCCTGCTGGTTTTTAGTACACTCTTTGATGAAGGAAAGCCGCTGAATAACCAGAGATGAGAAGAAGAAAAAAGAGCCAACATGTTCCACTAATCCACACATTTTCTTTCCTGCAGTGCAATTGTTTACAATTTTTCTCTCTTTCTTTCTTACAGGTTGTGTTAAAAACACTGCAGTTTTTAATGAAGTTCTTAATTTTTAGTAATGGCAAAGAGAAATTTTGGTCAACACGAAGTCAACATTCTTTATAACGTGTTTCTGGTCATGATGTGCATGATTAATTAGTATATTTTAAAATACATTTGCTTGCCACTGAAATTACTTTCCTTTTTGGCTGATGTCACATGTCTTTTTGCCTCTTAATTTTCAAACCCTCCCCTATAAACTCCTGTCTCCATTCTGGTATGTAATGCCCAATTTTTACAATCCAATCAATTTCTGACAGATAAAATTAAGTCCTGCCCTTCTGAAATATATCAGACATGGAACTAAAAAGTTTCATGTTGACTTTGATAAGAGCAAGAGAAATATTGTGTACACTGTGTAATTACTGGTTTTGGGTAACACTTTACATTAATGCTCTCTTTGTTAAGGGTTTATAAAGGGGTTTATTACTGACTAATAAGTTATTTACAAATGCATTATAAATTATTAATATGTGGTTATAAAACATCAATAAAAAGGGTGACTTTCAACCTTAAGTTATAAATACTCGACAACACTTCAATATTATTTACCTATGAAAATGTACCTTTATGTCAAGTGGGAACATATGAAGCATCATTAAAGGAATATTCTGGGTTCAATACAAGTTAAGCTGAATCGACAGCATTTGTGGCATAATATTGATTACCACAAAAATGTATTTTGACTTGCACCTCAAAAATCTGTGTCACAGTGAGGCACTTACAATAGAAGTCAATAGGGCCAATGCATAAACATTAAAATACTCACTGTATAGCCATAAGACATAAACTATATGTGTGTTAACATGATTTTAGTGTAATAAAACCACTTACTAACCTTTTCTGTGTAAAATTATAGCTATTTTTACAACTTTGTTTTAAATGATTTACAATTTAAACAACTTTACAGCTCAAATAGTACTTGAGTTTTAACTAAATCATTAATGTAAGTGCTTTTATAAAATTATAAGCTTCACGTTTCCGCCTTTAAACCCTCCAAAAATTGGCACCATTCACTTCCATTGTAAGTACCACACAAGTGAGTCAAGACATTATGATTATAACTATAAAGCGGACTGTATCAAAATGACATAATCCCTCCTTTTAATCTCACAATAATAGTAAATTTTTGCCACATTCTGGCATACATCATGAATTAGGGAAGTTTATGCTTTTTTGTAAACTAAGTGTGAGTGTATTTATTAAGCATTAACTTATAACATATAAGTTAAAATGCCCACTAGTGGCAAGTATTGGATGAAAAAGTTGCCCTTTTTATGCATGTTGCTGTAACTGCATATAAATTATTTATAATGTATTTGTAAATGACTTATTAGTCATTAATAAACCCCCTTATAAACCTTTAACAAAGGGAACATTAATGTATTACTTGTTTTTGTAAGTAAACTACTCCTAGTTCATTCATAAGATTTACTAACTCAGGTAGGGCTTAGATGGAGGCAAATCATCAACTTTTACAGAGTTGAAGATGAGATATCGCTCATAATCAACCAACCCCTAGATTCCATTATAACTTAATCTTTATATAACCTCATGTGTCTGTAGTTACTTTGTAATCCTCCTGTCAAAAGCTGACTTTGTGACTTCCCCTTTGGTCAGTCAAGGAAGTAATTTGCAGTTGCACCTGAATTTCGAGACAAAAGGCTGCAACCAGACCCATGGAATTTTTGTGCTTTAGGGAAGTTTTAGGAGGGGCTTGTCAAAGATCAGAGGTCAGGATTAGGGAGGGAAAAGGTCACAGTAATTGGAAAAATTGGAGGGAGGCCTCAGTGTTGAAACTGTGTGCTTTTGTTTTGAACAGCGGTAAACCTTAACACTCTCAACTGCTTTCTCATGTGTAACCTACCTGACGAAATCAGCCCCATAGAAAGCAAATCCTGCATGAGGTCAGAAGAGCATTATGGTCAGATTTACATCAGCATATGAAGGCAGAAGTTGTACAAAACAATAAATGTATTTACAGTACTAGGACACCTAAGTCATGCTTAAAAATTTAAGAATTTCAGAAAGTGTCCAAAGACTTTTTGTCTTCATTTTGAACAGTATGTAGATATAACAAACTTCTATTTGTAAAGTGTTTTGCTTGAAAAGTGTGCCTGTGCTATTTTTCTTTCAAATAAATGGTGTTTTGATATTTTGTTATCTAATGCTATCTCATTAATACATTTTTAAGTGTTGCCAACGTGTCCAAATACTTTTTTTTGAGCTATTGTTAATTTCTTTTATTCGTAAAATTTTCTTCTTTGTTTTTTTATCATATTGATGAATATGAACAATGAACATGTTATTTATTGCTGTAGCATCACATCCACAAAACTTCTCAGTTAGTCACATTTAAACTGCACTTGTGTCCCAACAACCTTTATTTGTGTCTCTCATTCTGCCTCGGGGGGTCAGTCCTTTGTGTTCCCCGTCCGAGCACAGACTTTCTAATAGGGGATGACTTTTTGGAATGTGTCCACTTAAACCCCGTCCTGAATATTTACGTTCAGTGAGGCATGCTGCGTACTCCTGTAGGTGTGTCCCCTGCACTGGCAGTTAACATAATAATAGACAAGGTGTAAATGAATGAATTACAGAGGATGGGCAGTTAAAGTAAACCCAAATTAATGCTGGTAATTTGTGCGTGGATCGCAGAGAATAGCATGAGCCTCCACATGCGGAGTCCCCATGGTGTCATGCACGACGAGCCACGTGATAAGATGCATGGATTGACGGTCTCAGAAGTGGAGGCAACTGAGACTTATTCTCCACCACCAGGATTGAGGCGAGTAACCGCACTACCTATTAAGTAGTGGGAATTGGACAAGGGTTTTTTGTCCGTAACACAAATGGTGCGGGACAAGTTATGTGTCAAAATGTAATTCTTAGGGTTAGGGGTTTGTTCAAATCACTAACCCTAATATGAGCAAAAGCCTTAGTACAATAAAGTAGCCTATTCTTTGTATAAAATATGAAAAGGCAGATTGCAAGTTGTTGACATATGTTCATTCTCTTGTGTCTGGTTTTACTGCCATCTTTATTATCTTGTCTAAAAGATTTGATTAGTTGCTCACATCACTAATAGCTTTCTGGTGGAAATTTCCATTCTTTCACCATAGGGAGGGTTTTCTAAGAAGTCCCCTCCCATCTAATTTCTCCTTACCTGCGATCACTAATGTGACTGTGCTTCACCCATATTCAGGAGGATGATCTCACCGCCAAAGCCACTCCTCATAGACAGTTTTCAGACAGTCTGCAGGTCTGAGCCAAGTCGTCATGTTCTTACATGTGGATGCTGAATGCTTAATTATTGAATATTTTAACAGTTTGAAAAGAAAGTGGCCCTGTGACCAATAAGGTTTCATTTGACCAGATCTGTCCAGGGTTCCAGAATATCATTTAGTTTGCAGCAGAAGGTTGCAAGAGGGAATTAAAACAAATGCCTCATAATCCAGATGGCAAATTAGCATTTGTTTTCTTCAAGCTGCAGCTGACATTTTTCCCATTGGATTTGATGTGAGAGATCGGCTTTCTACCAGTGCAATAATTTTTACCATACAAGCTCAAAGATACAATGAGATCTTTGTACATTACCAATTACATTATCTTTAAACTGCAAGCTGAAATCATTCAAAACATGTAAGAACAGAGTTTTCTGAGAGAGTACTGATAGGACCGATGTTGGGCTAATTCCAAATGTAACATAAGAACTTTAACTGCTACACATGCAAGGATCCTTTATACATTGCAGCTGCTTAAAGGACACTACACAGTGTGCAACTATCACATACTACATACTACAGTATATTACCCACTCTATTATACCCACATGGAACTGCTTGAAGGTTAATGTTTAAAACAGATTTTTACATATTAAAAAAAATGCTGGAGTGAATAGTGCATTAAAATCTCATTGCAGTGATGGTAGGGTGTTGTGTTTGGTAACCAGGGTCTATGGGCTTGCTAGGTGGTTGCTAGAGCATTGGTAAATGTTCCCTTGGGTTTTCTGGTGGTTGCTCACTGGCTTAAGTCAAAAGAGCAGCCTAAACTCATGAAAATAACATGAGTATGGTAACATTTTTGCAAAAGGAATGTATACTGTAGTTCCTTAAATGTATCGTGACACTTTTAAAGTGAAATGTCCACTGTGTGGTGTTAAAAGCAAGTGGAATTTTCTCCCAAACAAATTAGGTTTTTAAGATGAATGCTCTATCGGGTTTTAAATCAACAAAACCTACCTCCCTAACCTAAACCTTAAACCTAAACCTAACCAATAGTGTCATTTAAAGCAAATGCAACATGAAATATGCAATTGCTGAAGCAACCACGTCATTTTGTGGTGCTTCAATGACACTTTCAGCTCACGTGTCGACTCGCGTGCTCTTCAAGACTCATACCCCAGAAATTCATATTCGCAAGTCCAACAATCTATCAGCTGAGCTACCATGCAATTTGATCAGACTCGAACTTGCTTGTAAATGTAGTTGGTTATGTAACTGTAACAGGGTTTGGATGGGCAAGGAGGAGGCGGGAACAGGCTGAACAGTCAAAATAATGTTTAATGAAAACTTAAAAAGACACAAACATAAACACACATGGCAGCTGCGTGTGGCTCTCTCTCTCCCGAACAGCTGTATCCGGCTCGGCCTTATCCCTCTCCTCGGAAGATTAGCCCGACTGGGGGCCAGCCATGCGCACTCACGGCCCGGCCCTGCCCTCCTCCTTGTCACAGTAACAAAAACGTTACAGTGTATTGGCTTACAAGTCATGCGCTATAATAAAAGTGTTTAGATGTCATAAGATAGCATTGTGTGAGGAACAGAGTGAAAAGTAAATAATTATAAACTGAAAATCTTGTGATTTGTGTGAAAGACAATAAAAGTCATTGTTGCTGTAGTGCCTCTAGTGTTCATTTCACCAGGAAACCGCAGAGATGCATACAACGAGTCACGTAAAAATCATTTTACAAAAATGTAGTAGCGTAATTCTATGAGACCAAGTTGCAAAAGAGCCCACCTCCAAATCTAGTCCTTAGATATGGTTTGGGTCTATGGGAGTTTTTTGCCCGTTTATTATCTCACAGGCGAAAATCGTTTGTCCGATCTCTAAGAAACGTGGAGCACACCTTGGGCAAGTTGATATGGGGCAGCTATAGTTGATGTGATTGGGTTTACGTGTCTGCGTTAGGCCACTCTGACCTCAGCTCTTTTGTGAAGCTCCAACAAAGAGCCATCTGCACAGCAAATGCAGCTGAGACAAGAGATATAGACATGGAGGCCTGACTGGGGGAGGGAACACAGTTCTAGAAAGATTTAGAAAGAAGAAAAACAAAGAAAGATATGAGAGAGAGAGGAACAGGAACACATCGGTAGCCATGTTCTGCTGAAAACTCTGAAAAATATGTGCGATGAGGTCATTTTGTGGAGAAGGGTGAACTAACTTTGGTTTCTGAAATGAGGGCACAGAATATAACCCTAATGCATCAAAATAGAAACTGACTGTACAATGTTACCAATATACAGTGTTTGGGAGTAACGGATTACATGTAACGGGATTACATATTTAAAATACAAAATATAAGTAACTGTATTCCATTACAGTTACAGTTTAAATCATTGGTAATTACAATACAGTTACATTCAAAAAGTATTTTGATTACTGAAGAGATTACTTTGCATTTTATTGTCATTTGTTTCATTTAATATTTAGTCCTTTCAGATGGAAAACATTTATACACAGAATATAACCCTGCACATAGTCTGCAAAATGAAGGGCTCCTGTAATCTTTAACAAACATACTTCCTGTACATGACTGGATGAAAGTTATTAGAGCTGATGGGGGCAGGGTTTGGGTTAACCCTTTCATAACCTGTGCCGAAAACATCTGTTTACACATGTCAAACAAACTCCTGGTTGTCTAGAAAGACAAACTATTAAGAAGAATCCCCCAATTCTAGGAATCTCGTAACTGCGCCAGCTTTTATGCCTACATTTAAACTCATAAAAAACATTTAACAACTGTTCTTTCACCTCAATTTGTAATGCAAAGCAGAAGTGAAGACAGAGAAGTAAAGGGATGCTTGGAACTTTTAGGTCTCATCAACCAGTTTGAATTTATACAGTCTGTGTAATCTTGTTTTGTGCAAATGTACTGGACATAAATGTACTATTAAAGAAAATGAAGCCTATTTCAGGAAATGTTTTTGTTGCATATTTGATTTTCATGACAACTAAACATATTTTCTGCCTAAATTTTCATTAATGTAATGCACTGTTTCCCTTTTTTGCTGTAAGTACCCCCTCAGCACCATCATTACGGCTCAAGTGCCCCTTCGTCGACACAAAACCAAAGATGTGTACCAAATGCTAAATATCATTTATATATAAATATCTTTAATGACGTTTATTCATCCCAAAAAAAATAAAAAAAAATAAATAAAAAACACGGGCCAAATGAGCCGTGAAATGCATAATTAGAACAGACGGTTAATTGTACAGGGGATCTTCTAACTTAATACTCTACATTAAAATATTATTGATTAATATCATTAGTTTTTAAATTTTTGGTAGACATTATTAGCATCTATGGCATATATTGTTAGGCCTACATGTTTATTGTTTACATGCACAATTTGTACTATTTACAAGTATTTATATTGATATAGAACAAGAGCTACTGTCTCTTTAAGAAAACCGGCAGTTCCTTTTATTTTGGTTTAGCACATACTATGGAGTGCAGAGTAGCATGGCTTCTTTATTATAAATAAATGTTTCTTTTTTTGTTGTTTTGGAACAACATATGACTATTTACATTTTATGACTGTAATGACTGTAAACAAAAAGGGATATTAAAAGAGATATTATCAATAATACATGGATTGCGTGGACCAAACTTTTACTGTCAACACGCAGTGAGTTGGTGCTTAA
Organism: Myxocyprinus asiaticus; assembly: GCF_019703515.2. Classification (NCBI taxonomy): domain Eukaryota; kingdom Metazoa; phylum Chordata; class Actinopteri; order Cypriniformes; family Catostomidae; genus Myxocyprinus; species Myxocyprinus asiaticus. The sequence continues at coordinate 38,315,031 of NC_059378.1, forward strand.
CTTTGCATATTAAAAGATAGATTTTTGGATTTTAAGAATCAACATTGAGATTGTTCAAATGAAGATTTCAATTAATCAGGAAATCTATATTTTTACCCAAACTAATAGCTGTTTTTTTTCACTTTAAATAATATATATATATATTTCTTTCTTTTTTTTTTAAACAAAGAAAAATCCAGTTCCTTTTGTGTTACTTTTGAGTTTATTTGTAATTCGCTTTCTTCTCAATGTGCATTTTCATTAGATTATCATTACTAAAAACAAATATTACCATTAGATATAAATACATAATATAGATGTAAAATATAATTTCTTTTTATTTCACGGTAATAATATTTTTTATGAGAATTAATGTTACAATGCAAAAGGTCCTTAAAATAGGCTTTGTTTTTTTTAATACATACATAATGTTAACACTTCACAATAAGGTTAACATTATATTGTATTCGTTAACATTAGTTAACGTGAACTATCAATGAAGAATGTTTTTAAAGCACTTATTAATCTTGGTTAATGTTAATTTCAACATATACTAATACATTTTAAACATTTATCTATGTTAACATTAGTTAATGCATTATGAACTAACAATGAACAATTGTATCTTTAAAAATAGAACCTGACTGTACAATGTTACCAATATTACAGTATGTATACCTTGGAATGACATTGTAACTAGACACCCAAACAATACTATCAAGCGCATAATTCAGCTCTGTCAGTACGGATAATTGACAAAGAATACAAAATTTGCAGAAATGATCACTAGTTTAGCAATGATACGGATACGAGCATTAGTGCTGAATAGACATGTAACAGATGCAGATGTGTCACCTAGCAACAGTAGTCTTCTAACTGTGTTGCCACCATCTAGCGGCATGGGTTGTGACGTGATTTATATGAGATTGATGTATATTCTTAACTAAACAAAGATTAAACCTGTTCTTTGGAGGCTTGGCAAACCACTGAATGGCTTCTTATCCTCTAAGCTCCTTCAAAACCAACTGGTTATCCAGAGTCGCCATATCTCTGATGGGATCATGCAAATAAAGATAACAATAGAGTATTCATCTACTATGGTGATGTCTACGGAAGCCATAAAAATGACTTTAAATGCAAAGCTAAAATGAAAACCTTATCTAACATTCAAAAACAAACAAGAGTTCTGATTGCTTTACAACAGGTTGCTTTACAACACAATCAGAATCAGGGGAGAGCCAGTGCTAACACATTTTAGTGGTAGTGAAGAGAAGGAAAAAATTCTTGGAATTCTGTCAAGAAAAATAAACAAAGTGGGGGAGGGAGAGAGGGAGAGCGAGAGAGAGGAGACCATATAAAGGTGTAAATAGAGTACAGCACATTATCAGTCATAAAATCTGACTGAAAAGAACGCTGCCTTAAGGAACATACCACAAGGAACTAACCTACAAATGCACCCCCGAAACATAGGTTTAGTGTGTGTAGTAAATATCATTTAAGTTAAAGAGTTGTAGGTATACACAGTTAAAAATACAGTCAAAATGTAAAAACTTGAATCTAATTAGTAATCTTTGTTATGGCATCACTATTACTGTTGCTAGGGTATTTATTGATTCGAGGACCAGGACATCTGGTGCACAGTTAGGCACTCAATACTTAATAGTAAGTGCTAGTCTGTACGGAAGTATTCGATGCACGTGCACTTGGATTGCTGTGTGATCCTCAAGACGCATGTGCAGAGGGTTATGGCTTTGAACAAACCCCTAATCTAAAAATTAAACATCATTGCATAAAGGCCAAAGAATACTTCGGTTTTCCATGTGCTGGTACGTCTCGTGCACAGTGCGTGTGACGCAAATTTCGTTTTCAGCACAGTAAGCGCGGATTTTGTGTCTGTGTCTTTGTGCGTCATCGTTGTGAGCACCTGATGTTGACTCTGCAATAAGAGTATCACAAAGTAGTGCTCATGTGAAAGAAACACATCCATTTGAGCTCACATTTATGAACTATACTTTGAAAGGTTGAGCGCTTGACCATGCACAAGATGGAACGGCACACGGAAAAACTAAGTATACCACAGCTACAAAGGGCAAAACATACTCTACGCAAGTACATGAACACAGACGCTTCTAGCAATGCTAGCTTGATTTTGTGCGCCATTGCATTCTCAACATTGCCACAACGGGCACTATAGCAGCCATTAGTGTGAACTGTCTGTTTCTACAGTGAGATTTCTTTTTTAAGTCAACTCGCTTGTGCTACAAACATGAAACCTACCTCAAATCATGTGGATTGTTGAGGAGAGGTATGCTATTACTTTTTTAAGCGATTGGACAGGCAGATTTTCACCTGGTGGATGATAAAATGGTGAAAAATTCCCATAGACTGATACTGAAGGAGGGAATGTGAAAATACCAGAATAGAGACTTGTGGGTGGGTCACTTTTCATTTGGACCACTAAGCAACCACCTAGAACACCTTAGCAACCCCATAGCAATGCCCTGGCAACTGCTCACAACACTCTAGCATTATGGCAGCGAGTTTTGCACAGGCAAGCGCCACTTTACATTTTCTTCTGAAAATTTAAAAATCTAGCTTCTGACTATAATTGAATTGAATTAAATGTCACTTAATTTATGGACTAACACACATGCAAACATGAAGAACCAGACATAGCCAGAAATGGATGAAAGAAAAGTCTCATATAAAAAAAAAAAGAGTGTTTGAGGGACCAAACAGGATGTGTTTACCAGGCCTGGAGAGCAAGCTGTATAGATAGATAGAGAAAAATTAACAGGATATGGGTCAGTTTGGGTGACTAAGATAAGAGTGATTGATTGTGTGTGTTGCGTTTGTGTGCGAGTTGCACACAAGTGTGTGCGTACGTGTCTATAAAAGTGCACAGTTCTGATGTGGAGAACTAACTAAATATGAAAATAAAGACATTAATACATGCCATTAATGACATGAGGGATTTACACAAGATTTTTACATTTTCTGAAGAAATTGTGAGTGGTGCTTGGCCGTAACTCGACACATAATTACTGTAGTCAAAAATGTAATATGTAAATGTAGGCCTGATTTCAAGTTTTTAAAACAATCAAATACACAAAGCTAAAAAGAGAAAGGATGAGACAGAATGACTGTAAGTAGCTAAGTTGTAGTAGGTCGCTGTGTGTTTCCTTTGTGGCAGCGTGAATTCTGACTGGCTCCTTGCTTTGCAGTGAAGGCTGTCCTAGTGAGTGGGGCGAGATGAGGCCGTTGTCTGTATGAGGAAATGAGTTTGCCATGGCAACCCGGTGGGCCGTGTGCACAAAACAATTTGCTGCAAAAAGGAGAGGGTTAAAAAGGGGTCAAATTTCAAAGCATTTAAACTTCCATCTTGAGTTGCGTCTGATGCATTATCTGTGATAGTTTGTTTTCAGAGACTGCAGAATAAAGAAAAGAGGAGAGTATTTAGAGCATGACTGGAATCAAAAGAGACACCAATCATCAAGGGTTTAGATTCCTTTTTATCCCCATCAAACTGCTACTATAAATGGAATATTTGGCCTATGCATGTTCATAACTCATAATCTCTTTTAAGGAATCTGATCCTGTACCTCTAAACCTTAAGATTCACATCTAGCTATTCGAGTGATTTAAATTGAAGCATGCAAAAAAAAAAGAAAAATCTGTATATGCAAACGTGCCCCGTCAGCATATACAGTTCATCACATCACATACTATATATATACTGTATAATCACTTAATTTTGTGAATATATAGGCTATAAAAATCTTTTGGTGAATGCTTATAGAGCATCTATTCAAAAAAAGAAAAAAAAAAGAAAGAGAGAGAGAGAGAGACAGAGAGAGAGAGAGAGAGAGAGAGAGAGAGAGAGAGAGAAAGATTTTTGCTGCTTGTTCAATTTACCTAATTAAAATGAACTAAAGCAACACACATTCAATCACAACTTGATACCACTGAGTTGGGACTACATGAATACTATTTGTGGTGTTAATTTAGCATTGATGAAACAGGACAGGGGGTTTCCATTTCCCAGCATGCTTTGCATGGGACTTTTTGTGCAAGGCGAATATAAAGTGTGATACTTGTTAGTGTTTAATGTTTTGTTATGTTGAGATTTAGAAGAGTTTCTGTTATGTTGGAGCTAACGATGTGGACAGGTAGATGTCGCACATTAATTTGATTGCTTGCTTTGATGTGCAATTGCTGTGCTAATCATAGCATAGTTACTAAACTGCACTCTGTAGTGCTTCAAAACAGCATGTATTTAGCATGCTAACATTCACTTTCACTAGTTAGTACAAAAAGAAATAAAAGAGAATTATTTGAGTTACATTGACACTTTTAATTTTGTTGGGTTTACCCAATTCAACTAAGTTCTTTCTACACAAAGTGTTTGCTTTGAGATAATATAGTAATTTTAATTTAAGAAAACTCATTTCAAACACATGGATCCACTGTCCAAGACTGAATCAAGTTCAGCCAAAGAGCTATTTTTTATTGTGTTGTTACTGAGCCAAGTCACCGTTACTGTTTAAGGACTAAAGCACAATTATTTTAAAATAAGAGTCCCCGGTGTATTTCAGCCTTAATTATAAAGTCCCTGCGTTATGCACCAAATCTTAATTTTCCCAGGTTATTATTAGTATTTTAAAAACTATCAGCCATTTAATCAGTTATCAGCCTTTTACACCACCTTAGTTATCGGGGGGATGGATTATCGTCCTCCGATGCCCTGAGGCAACAAGTTTCTTACGACTCCAGTGGATAAGTCAATGTCTTCAAATGTGATTTGATAGGTATGGGTGAGAAACAGATCAATATTTAAGTCCTTTTTAAAATTCTCCTCCACGTCCAGTAGGTGGCGATATGCACAAAGAATGCAAATTGCCAAAAACAAAAGAAGAATATGAAAAGTGGAGATTTATAGTACAAAAGGACTTAGATGCTGATCTGTTTCTCACCCACACCTATCATATCGCTTCTGAAAATATGGATTTAACCACTAGAGTCGTATGGATTACTTTTATGCTGCCTTTATGTGCTTTTTGGAGCTTCAAAGTTTTGGAACTGAAATATTCTTCTAAAAATCTTTGTTTGTGATCTGCAGAAGAAAAAAGTCTTACACATCTGGGTTGGCATGAGGGTGAGTAAATAATGAGAGAATTGTTTTTTTTTAAGAAGTATTATTAACTTTTAACAATTAATCGTCATAATTGTGACAAGCCCTAATACACACAAATTGTTAATTATTTGTATAAGAAAACTTAATGGGGGCTTTATAGAGGAATCCTATTTAAAATAATCATTACAAAATAATCACAAAGCAGGGCCATCATCCTGTACATGACCAAAACACACACAGACACACATGTACACACTCTTGCATGTAAGCAAGCCAAGTGCAGATGTGCTAAAATACACTATTGTTTGTCATTTACAGTTTTTAATGAAATAGTTTTATTTTTAAATTTTTTAATTCAGTTTTGTCAGGGACTATATCTTCTAGAGGAAGAATGACACTTAATTAATTTTCTTAATAAAATAAAATTTTAATTGAAATTGCTGTCCTTAATATTTTTATTATGTAGTACTGTATTATGTAGTACAGTTTGTTTTATGAAAGTAATAAGGCACTGAAGGGCGTGCTATATTGTAAATATAGCCACTCTGCTGAGTGTGGTGCCTAATAACACCCTTTACAACACTATATTCTCAATATAGCCAGGCCTTGAGTGGCTTATTGCTGAAATAATAGACAACTGGTCAAAATAGAGCAACTGAGAAACTGTACATATTCCCCAAAATACTGTACATGTGCTAAAATAATCTCATGTCTGGAGGATACACACAATTCCTGGAAACTGTATGTTTTGACAAACTTTTTTTGCAGGGAGTTTAATTCAGATCTTAAATAGAAACAAAAGCAAGAGAACACTTGACTGGTTATTTAACCCCCCCAAAAAGATTGAACTGATGCAGTTGCTAACATGTATACATGTTGCCCCCTTCTGTTTGTTGTGGATATAACATCTGTATTTAATGAATGTTAGGACTTTCAAAACTAGAATTGATGAAAGATTAAGGTAGAAAAACTAGGTAAAGAATAAATCAAGATGTTTGCATTGAGCTGAAAATCATATTGCACTTTTTTCAATATCATATACCACTTATCATCTCTTTTTATTTGAAGGAAAGAGCATATCTTAAGCATCCAGTGAGTGCTGTTTGCTACTGGACATGGTGCTGCTTTTTGGGGTTTTCACATCTCTGCCCCCTCCTGTAAGAAGATTACTCAAGACCTGCAACAGATCAATCAAAACAATAAAAACACCTTTTACTATAGTGATTCCATATACAAACTGGTAAATTACAATGGAAAAAAGCTAAAGTGTGTTCCTTACACCTTGCCTAATGTGCTGACGGAGTTCTGCTTCGCTCAAAGGTCGATCTTCCTCATCTGTGACTGGAGAATCCTCAGCTTCATCATCATCCCTGATCGCCAAACAGACATGAGAACATTTACAATTATTCAATGTTGTAATCAAAATCAGAGTTCTGTAGCTATAAATCCATGTCTGTTTGCTTTGAGGTCATCAATATGCTAGCGTACTCCTAAAAATTTACAAAAACTTCTAGCAAATATACATATATGCATTTCAAATAAAAAAAATTCTTACAGAAAAATGGACCAAAAACATTGACGACTCATCTTGCACACACACAGGTATTTACAAATTCAAAATCGAGAATGAGAATGTCCCTCCCCCAGTATCACCTGCAAATCTGATGTAAACTTAAAGGTGCCCTCAGTAATATTTTCCTCATTAAAAAAGTTTAACTCTTAAAGACATGAATTGTAATTTTGCAATATGTAGGAAATTGTGAGCATTCACATTAAAATAAAGACTCCAGTCATATCAGTAACCTTATAAATGCTGTTTTATTCTACATGGAGAGGGTCCGCACATGGGGGCTGCCATGTCAGAGTCACATGTCCAGCCGAATACTACTCGCTTAATATCAGTATAATCTGTTATTGGACACTTTCACTCATTGATTAAAGTAATCATGGCTGGCTGTGAATAGTGAATTTCTACAATGGCATCTGAAACTGAAACTGCTAGGTGTCAGTGAGTTACTGAGTGCACCTTTAAGGGTATTAACTATTTTTTTTTAATACTTAGGAAATAGGAAATATGTTGACACAAGAAAGAAAAATATTAATGCTGTCAATGTGAAACTGTAACAGACAATTTCTAAGACTTTCATTCATTCTGATTGGCTGTTCTTACCTGGAAACAAGAGGCTGAACCATAGCTGTCTGTCTCTGGATGTCTGGGGTCTGACCCAGCAGGAACTGAGTCAGTTCTTTCGGGTCATAACTCTTCTCCTGGTCCTGTCAATATGTGAGTTATCTGTTAATCTAATCTGCAGCATCATGTGGAAATAGGTTAAGCCTCCACAAACCTAGTCCAGGTCAAAAGGGCGATCTTTTTGTAGCCCAGAGGTCATACAGACCAACTTTTTAACAGGAAGAAAAGTGTAGAATTTGTTTTGTCCTTCCTTTTTAATTTAATAGTAATAATTTCTACTAGGAATACAATATTAGAAAAAGAACAGAGAAGCTTTCAGAGTTCAGAACTCATTCTAAAATGTGCTCAATCGTCAGCATTTGTAGCATAATGCTGATTACCACAAAAATAATTTTGACTCGTTCCTCATTTATTTAAATAAAATAGCAAAAATGACGGTTACAGTGAGGCACTTACAATGGAAGTCAATGGGGCCAATCTGTAAATATTAAAATACTCACAGATTCAATCTGTAAACACTAAAATACTCAATGATTCAGTCTGTAAACGTTAAAATACTCAATGATTCAGTCTGTAAATGCTAAAATACTCAAAGATTCAGTCTGTAAATGCTAAAATACTCAATGATTCAGTCTGTAAACGCTAAAATACTCACAGATTCAATCTGTAAACACTAAAATACTCAATGATTCAGTCTGTAAACGTTAAAATACTCAATGATTCAGTCTGTAAACATTAAAATAATCACATATTAAATCTGTAAATGCTAAAATACTCACTGATTCAGTCTATAAATGTGAAAATACTCACAGATTCAGTCTGTAAACGTTAAAATAATCACATATTCAATATGTAAACGCTAAAATACTCACTGATTCAATCTGTAAACGCGAAAATACTCACAGATTCAATCTGTAAATGCTAAAATACTCACAGATTCAATCTGTAAACGTTAAAATACTGATTCTATCTGTAAACGTTAAAATACTCACATATTCAATCTGTAAATGTTAAAATACTCACATATTCAATCTGTAAACGCTAAAATACTCACTGATTCAGTCTGTAAATGTGAAAATACTCAAAGATTCAATCTGTAAACAATGAAAGACTCACTGATTCAATCTATAAACGCTAAAATACTCACTGATTCAGTCTGTAAATGCTAAAATACTCACAGATTCAGTCTGTAAATGCTAAAATAATCACAGATTCAATCTGTAAATGATAAAATACTCACAGATTCAGTCTGTAAACGTTAGAATATTCACTGATTCAATCTGTAAACATTGAAATAATCACTGATTCAATCTGTAAATGCTAAAATACTCACTGACTCAATCTGTAAATGCTAAAATACTCACTGATTCAATCTGTCAATGCTAGAAAACTCACAGTTTCAATCTGTAAACGCTAAAATACTTACAGATTCAATCTGTCAATGCTAAAATACTCACAGATTCAGTCTGTAAACGCTAAAATACTCATAGATTCAATCTGTAAATGCTGAAATACTCATTGATTCAATCTGTAAACGTTAAAATACTCACAGATTCAATCTGTAAACGCTGAAATACTCATTGATTCAATCTGTAAACGCTAAAATACTCACAGATTCAAATACTCACAGATTCAATCTGTAAACGCTAAAATACTCACTGATTCAATCTGTAAATGTTAAAATACTCACAGATTCAGTGTGTAAAAGTTAAAATACTCACAGATTCAATCCATAAACGCTAAAATACTCATTGATTCAATCTGTAAACGTTAAAATACTCACATATTGAATCTGTAAACACTGAATATACTCACTGATTCAATCTGTCAATGCTGAAATACTCTCAGATTTAGTCTGTAAATGCTAAAATACTCACAGATTCAGTCTGTAAACGTTAAAATACTCAAAGATTCAATCCATAAATGCTAAAATACTCATTGATTCAATCTGTAAACGTTAAAATACTCACATATTGAATCTGTAAACACTAATATACTCACTGATTCAGTCTGTAAACGCGAAAATACTCACTTATTCAATCTGTCAATGCAAAAATACTCACAGATTAAATCTGTAAACGCTAAAATACTCACATATTCAATCTGTAAACATTGAAATACTCACTGATTCAATCTGTAAATGCTAAAATACTCACAGATTCAATCTGTAAATGTTAAAATACTCACATATTCAATCTATCAATGCTAAAATACTCACAGATTCAATCTGTCAGTGCTAAAATACTCACAGATTCAGTCTGTAAACGCTAATATAATCATAGATTCAATCTGTCAACGCTAAAATACTCACAGATTCAGTCTGTAAACGCTAATATAATCATAGATTCAATCTGTCAGTGCTAAAATACTCACAGATTCAGTCTGTAAACGCTAATATAATCATAGATTCAATCTGTAAACGCTAAAATACTCACAGATTCAGTCTGTAAACGCTGAAATACTCACTGATTCAATCTGTAAACATTAAAATACTCACACTGAATCTGTAAACATTGAAATACTCACTAATTAAATCTGTAAACACTAAAATACTCACTGATTCAATCTGTAAACATTAAAATACTCACACTGAATCTGTAAACATTGAAATACTCACTGATTCAAACTGTAAATGCTAAAATACTCACAGATTCAATCTGTAAACATTACAATACTCACATATTCAATCTGTAAACGCTAAAATACTCACTGATTCAATCTGTAAACGTTAAAATACTCACATATTCAATCTGTAAACGCTAAAATACTCACATATTCAATCTGTAAACGTTAAAATACTCACAGATTCAGTCTGTAAAAGTTAAAATACTCACAGGTTCAATCTGTAAACATTGAAATACTCACTGATTCAATCTGTCAATGCTAAAATACTCTCAGATTTAGTCTGTAAATGCTAAAATACTCACAGATTCAGTCTCTAAACGCTAAAATACTCACTGATTCAGTCTGTAAACGTGAAAACACTCACTTATTCAATCTGTCAATGCAAAAATACTCACAGATTAAATCTGTAAATGCTAAAATACTCACAGATTCAATCTGTAAATGTTAAAATACTCACATATTCAATCTATCAACGCTAAAATACTCACAGATTCAATCTGTCAGTGCTAAAATACTCACAGATTCAGTCTGTAAACGCTAATATAATCATAGATTCAATCTGTAAACGCTAAAATACTCACAGATTCAGTCTGTAAATGCTGAAATACTCACTGATTCAATCTGTAAACATTAAAATACTCACACTGAATCTGTAAACATTGAAATACTCACTGATTCAAACTGTAAATGCTAAAATACACACAGATTCAATCTGTAAACGTTACAATACTCACATATTCAATCTGTAAACGTTATAATACTCACATATTCAATCTGTAAACGCTAAAATACTCACTGATTCAATCTGTAAACGTTAAAATACTCACATATTCAATCTGTAAACGCTAAAATACTCACAGATTCAGTCTCTAAACGCTAAAATACTCACTGATTCAGTCTGTAAATGTTAAAATACTCAAAGATTCAATCTGTAAACGCTAAATAGTGACTGATTCAATCTGTAAACATTAAAATACTCACAAATTCAATCTGTAAACACTAATATACTCACTGATTCAGTCTGTAAACGCGAAAATACTCACGTATTCAATCTGTCAATGCAAAAATACTCACAGATTCAATCTGTAAATGCTAAAACACTCACATATTCAATCTGTAAACGCTAAAATACTCACTGATTCAATCTGTAAACGCTAAAATACTCACATATTCAGTCTGTAAACGTTAAAATACTCAGATTCAGTCTGTAAATGCTAAAATACTCACAGATTCAATCTGTCAACGGTAAAATACTCAAAGATTCAATCTGTCAATGCTAATATACTCACATATTCAGTCTGTAAACGCTAATATAATCACAGATTCAATGTGTCAATGCTAAAATACTCACAGATTCAGTCTGTAAACACTGAAATACTCACTGATTCAATCAGTAAATGTTAAAATACTCACACTGAATCTGTAAACATTGAAATACTCACTAATTCAATCTGTAAACGCTAAAATACTCACTGATTCAATCTGTAAATGCTAAAATACTCACTGATTCAATCTGTAAACGTTAAAATACTCACATATTCAATCTGTAAATGCTAAAATACTCACATATTCAATCTGTGAACGCTAAAATATTCACAGATTCAATCTCTAAACATTAAAATATTCACTGATTCAGTCTGTAAATGCTAAAATACTCACTGATTCAATCTGTAAATGCTAAAATACTCACTGATTCAATCTGTAAACGTTAAAATACTCACATATTCAATCTGTAAACGCTGAAATACTCACTGATTCAATCAGTAAACATTAAAATACTCACACTGAATCTGTAAACATTGAAATACTCACTAATTCAATCTGTAAACGCTAAAATACTCACTGATTCAATCTGTAAATGCTAAAATACTCACAGATTCAGTCTGTAAATGCTAAAATACTCACTGATTCAGTCTGTAAACGTTAAAATACTCACATATTCAATCTGTAAATGCTAAAATGCTCACATATTCAATCTGTAAACGCTAAAATACTCACTGATTCAATCTGTAAACATTAAAATACTCACACTGAATCTGTAAACATTGAAATACTCACTGATTCAAACTGTAAACGCTAAAATACTCTCAGATTCAATCTGTAAATGGTAAAATACTCAGAGATTCAATCTGTAAACGTTACAATACTCACATATTCAATCTGTAAATGCTAAAATACTCACTGATTCAATCTGTAAACACTACAATTCTCACAGATTCAGTCTGTAAACGTTAAAATACTCACAGATTCAATCTGTAAACATTGAAATACTCACTGATTCAATCTGTAAACGCTAAAATACTCACTGATTCAATCTGTCAATGCTAAAATACTGATTCAATCTGTCAATGCTAAAATACTCAGAGATTCAATCTGTAAACGTTAAACTACTCACAGATTCAATCTGTAAATGTTAAAATACTCACAGATTCAGTCTGTAAATGCTAAAATACTCACTGATTCAATCTGTAAACGCTAAAATACTCACTGATTCAATCTGTAAACATTAAAATACTCACTTATTCAATCTGTAAACGTTAAAATAATCACTGATTCAATCTTTAAACGCTAAAATACTAATATATTCAATCTGTCAATGCTAAAATAGTCACAGATTCAATCTGTAAACCGTCATGGTTACTTGCGTAACCTCCGTTCATTGATGGAGGGAACGAGACGTTGTGTTGATGTAGTGAGTGAGTGAGCAGTGAGTCTCTCCGAAAACTCGACTCAAAGGAAGTCAACCAGGGAACATGGTTTGTGAACACTACTGGGAATTAATGGTGCACGGCTTCATCTCAGAGGAGGTGAAAGGTGCTATGTGCAAGCGATACACCTGGCCGGCTATCCCGGGTTTATCCGCTTGCATTGCGTGCCACTACCTGGGACGAAACCAGTTCCACCTGGAGGTTGTGAAACCTTGCAAAGGTGTTGGGTGTTGCCCAGCTGGACTACCTGAAGGTGGAGTCTCCACTCTCCCCTGAGGGTAACCTGCTGTGACAGCGCGTCCGCTGTAGTGTTGAGGTTGCCCGGGATGTGAGTGGCTCGCAGTGACTTGAAGTGCTGCTGACTCCAGAGGAGGAGACAGCAGGCAAGTTGTGACATACAATGAGAGCGCAGACCTCCTTGGCAGTTGACAAATGCTACCATTGCTGTGTTGTCTGTCCGAACTAACATGTGCTTGCCCTGGATCAACGGCCGAAACCTCCGCAGGGCGAGCAAAATTGCCAACAACTCAAGGCAGTTGATGTGCCAATGCAGTCGCGGGCCTGTCCACAAGCTGGCGGCTGCGTGCCAGTTGCAAACAGCGCCCCAGCCCGTTTTGGAGGCGTCTGTCGTGACCACGACGCACCTGGAGACCTGTTCTAGGGGAACACCTGCCCGTAGGAACAAGAGGTCGGTCCAAGGGCTGAAAAGACGGTGACAGACCGGCATGATGACCACGCGATGTGTCCCGCGACGCCATGCCCATCTCGGGACTCGAGTCTGAAGCCAGTGCCGAAGTGGTCTCATATGCATCAACCCGAGCGGGGTGGCCACCGTTGAGAATGCCATATGCCCCAGGAGCCTCTGAAAGTGTTTCAGTGGAACCGCTGTTTTCTGTTTGAATGCCTTCAAACAGGCCAGCACCAACTGGGCGCGCTCGTTCATGAGGCGCGCTGTCAAAGAGACTGAGTCCAACTCCAAACCGAGGAAAGAGATGCTCTGAACCGGGAGGAGCTTGCTCTTTTCCCAGTTGACCCGAAGCCATAGTCAGCTGAGGTGTGAGAGCACCAAGTCCCTGTGTGCACCCAACATGTCCCGAGAGTGAGCTAGGATTAGCCAGTCGTCGAGATAGTTGAGAATGAGAATGCCCACTTCCCTTAACAGGGCAAGGGCTGCCTCTGTGACCTTCATGAAGACGCGAGGAGACAAGGACAGGCCGAAAGGGAGGACCTTGTACTGATACGCCTGACCCTCGAATGCAAACCGCAGGAAGGGTCTGTGTCGAGGTAGAATTGAGACGTGGAAGTACGCGTCCTTCAGGTCTACCGCCGCGAACCAATCTTGATGCTGGACGCTCACCAGAATGCGTTTTTGCGTCAGCATCTTGAACGGGAGTCTGTGTAAAGCCCAGTTCAGTACTCACAGGTCCAAGATTGGCTACAACCCACCGCATTTATTCGGTACGATGAAGTAGGGGCTGTAAAACCCCTTCTTCATCTCGGCCGGAGGGACAGGTTCTATCGCGCCCTTCCATAGGAGGGTAGCAATCTCCGCGCGCAAGGTAGCAGCGTTTTCGAACTTCACCAAGGTGAAGGCGATACCGCTGAACCTGGGCGGACGCCTAGTGAACTGAATCGCGTAGCCGAGTCGGACAGTCCGGACCAGCCATCGTGACGGATTGGAAAGCGCAAGCCACGCATCCAAGTTCCGCACAAGGTGGACCAAAGGGACAACGTCCGGCAGGTGGGGCCTCGCGGTGGGGAGGAGCTCAAGGTGTCACACCATGTCGTGGCCGTGCTGAGTCTAGGGACATCGAAGCACTTACCTGGCTCCTTGTGACCACCCCCGGAACAGCCTGGGACGGAGGAGGAAGAGGCCTGTCCTCGTGACCCATGGAGACTGTCACATCGGGGGCAGATGTGTGCCACAGCTGGGCGCTCAGGGGTGGGAACCGCCACTGGAGCGCCACCCGTGGATGGTAGTCATGATGACGACTGTGCACACTGGGTATGTGACCCAGGGAAGGAGGAAACTGCTATTTTGCTGAACTGTTGGGTACCGCAGCCACTTGGGCATGCGGCGAAATCAAACAAAAAGGCAACAAATATTCTCCACCTGGCCCTCCACCGGGGAATGGAGTGGTCTTCCTACCAGCTCCAGATGAGTGGGTTTCTTGGACCCTGGGTTGCCCATCTCAGGGGCGCTTTGACGACCTTCGTGGGTTCTTAGCGACCGACTGTGAGATGGGTGGTGTCTGCTTCCTGCGGTGGGCTCTGCGCCGGGGCCGGGCCGAAGGGGCGGAGTGTGGCGGGGCCGGTGCAGACGTGACCTTCGTCGCTCGGAGAGTGAGGTCGGTCGGCAAGCGCAGTTCCTGCATCAGATCTGGGGCGGAACTACCCTCGTGCAGTTCTTTTAGTGCCTTGGCTTGGTGGACCTGCATGAGAGCCATGGCGTGCAGGGCAGAGGTGGTTTGTCCAGCAGCGCTGTAGGCTTTAGCCGTCAGGGAAAATGTGAACCTACAGGGCTTGGACGGGAGCTTTTGGCATCCACGCCAGGTGGCGGAGCTCTGTGGGCATAGGTGGAAAGCATGTCCATCATCTCTGCATCAGCCTGTGACTGGGCAATCGTCCCCGAAGGGGGGAGCCCAGCTGAGGCTTCTGCGTCCGACTGGACAAGCCCGCTCTCCGATGCTGCGCTCGAGAGCTCATCAGCTTCGCGGGCTCCGAACAAGAGGCCAGACTCGCCGTGAGATGAGCCGGCGGACTCATCCAGAAGCCTGATTGGGGCAGACGAGCATGCTGGGGAATGGGAGGTCCGCGGGGGGATACCCGGCGGAGGCGATCCCATTGGGGTCCCCAAATCACCCCCAGTGCTAGCCGCGCTGGCCTCAAACCCGTAGGTAGAAGGACCGAGGCGGGAAGCTGCTGGGGTGACATGGTCATGTTCTCGCAGTGAGAACATGAACCATCCACGAATGCTGCCTCCGTGTGGGTCATGCCCAGACACGACAGACAGCAATCATGACCATCTGAAGTTGAGAGGTAACGGCCGCAACCAGGAATAACACACAATCGGAAAGGCATCTTTAAAAAGACGTTCCGTGTGTGCCGCACTTTTAGAGAAATATACTCTTTTAGAGAAATATACTCTTTCAGAAAATACAGTCTCTTTTTTCTGCCGAAGTGCCCAGGGGCGTTCTCTGCAGTGCACCAGTGTAGAGGAGGGAGAAGCCGCTGAAATGCGCTGTCAGATCCAGCAGAGGTGAATGAACAGTAGGAATTCAGCTCAATGAGCATGAGTGTTTGGCTCCTTTTATACCTGTATGTCCGGGGGAGTGGCATGCAAATATCACTCACCAATTTTCATTGGCCTTTTATCAAAGACCAGAGGTGTCTCGGCCTCCAAAGAGTGACCCATAGTGTCACTACATCGACACAACGTCGAGTGAGTGACAGATAGGGAAGTTAAAATCTCCCCCTTCATCCCTGCTTGACTTTAGTGAAATGAAGCCGTGTCACTTAAAAGATAAAAATGTATTGGAAAAAAAATCTATATTTTTTTACATTTTTGCTCTGGTAATTAAACAGCAGTGTCAAAATTGCAGACTTTTGCAGCA
Organism: Myxocyprinus asiaticus; assembly: GCF_019703515.2. NCBI lineage: Eukaryota > Metazoa > Chordata > Actinopteri > Cypriniformes > Catostomidae > Myxocyprinus > Myxocyprinus asiaticus. The sequence continues at coordinate 38,331,282 of NC_059378.1, forward strand.
TCCCACAGCACAGCACAGCACAGCACAATGAAGAAATAAGGAATTTTGGTCACAAACATGGCGGCGCGGTCATACAGTGACATCACATGAAACAGGTCAATAAGAAGTTTTTAGGCACTTTGCTTTTCGTTTTGTCTTGCAACACCTTTTAAACATGGCAAAACCACTGCGATGCATGGCCTTTTGAGGCTTATTGCGTTAATTAAAGGAACAGTTCACCAAAACTTTGGAATACAAAACATTATCCAATTGGACTACTTTTATAATACTTTTAGCCATTGTATTGAAATGACAGAATGAAATATTAATACAAATTTCTCCTTTTGGTCCCGTATAAGAAAGGTAGTCACGTGGGTTTGGAACAACATGATGGTGAGTTAATAATGACTTTGAATTTTCCTCTTTGGGTGAACTATCCATTTAATTAAAGGAATATTCCAGGTTCAATACAAGTTGAGCTCAATCAACAGCATTTTTGGCATAATATTAATTACCACAAAAATTTATTTCGACTCATCCCTCCTTTTCTTTAAATAAAATCTGGGTTTCAGTGAGGCACTTGCAATGGAAATAAACATTAAAATACACACTGTTTCAAAAGTATAGCCACAAGACATAAACAATGTGCATGTTGACATGATTTTGTTATGATTAAATCACTTAATAACCTTTTCTTAAAAAGTTATAAAAGTTGTAAAGTTATAGCCAATTATATAACTTCGTTGCCATGACGATGTAATGACAACAAACCCTAAAACCCTAAAATGACTGTAAAAAAATGACAATTTAAACAACTTTATGTCTCAAATAGTAAATGAGTTTTAACAGAAGAATTAATGTAAGTGCTTTTATATATTATAAGCTTCACATTCACTTCCATTGTAAGTGCTTCACTGTAACTTCGATTTTTGCTTCTTCTTTTTTTTAAAGAAAAGGAGGGACGAGTCTAAATGATTTTTTGTGGTAATCAACATTATGCCACAAATGCTGTCGATTGAACTTAACTTGCATTGAACCTGGAATATTCTTTTAACACTCGTGCTGTTTTTGTATATTTATGACCCCTGGTTTATGAAAAAAACAAAAATGTAATAAATTATCTGAAGCTGTGCTTGAGCTGATGGGTCTTTTCTCTACCTTGGAGTTGATGAAAGCATGAATGGTGAGCAGTTCAGTGGTTCTCGGTTCCACCAGGCTCAGATATTTCATGATGTTACTGTCCCTGATACCAGACGAAGAGCCCAAGTCATCCTCCAGCGCTTGGTCACAATCAAGCTTATCAAACAAACTGTCCATCCCTAGAATCACACCAATACATTTAATGGTTTACTTTATGAACGTTATCATCTTCTATGGCTAAATATGTTAATGTTTGGTCTAGGGCTTAAGTTGATCCATGTTAAGTTGACTTGACTAGTACCTGTTTTTATCTGGTCAAGGATCTTGCTGATATCATCAGCCTGGGCTTTATACTGTTGAGCTTGTTTTTCACACTCTTTCTGTAAATTCCTAACCCGTTTCAATTCCTCTTGATATTTCTGTTCCTGCTGGAGACCTTCCATATGAAACTGCTTCATCTCTTCTCCAATCTAGAACAGCATCAGGAAAGATAACTCAATGCAATCAAACAGAAAACAAATGGAGACAAGAGTGGAATGGTCTTATATGTTTGCAGTACTGTTGCGTTTTGGCTTTGGTAATAATTTTCAAAGATGGGTCAAATTATTGTACTGGAATCCAATTGCAGAAATTAGAACAAATAACACAATTTCGAACCCTTTCCAATTATATCGGGGCACACGGCAGGGCTGCCCTCTGTCACTGATGTTATTTATCTTAGCATTAGAACCCTTGGCTGTTGCGATCAGATGTCACCCTCTTATTAAGGGAATCCAAGCAAGAAACCTGGAACACCGCATAGCATTATATGCAGACGACACTTCTTTTTTTGTCTAACCTTAGTAGGACTATCCCAGCCCTATTAAAATTAACTGAAAGATTTGGGAAGTTTACAGGTTAAAAAAATAAACAAATCCAAATCATCTATTCTTTTTCTTAACACTCAAGACAGGCTTTGCCCTAATCCAACATCAATTTATTAATGCATTAGTGGATTCAAGTATCTAGGTATAGTCATCACTCCACTATTAAGCAGTCTGCCCTCTGCAAATTACGACCCAGTCATAACTCTGAATGTCTGAATAGGTGGCTTTCTCTTCCAATTTCCTTGATAGGTCATATAAATATTATAAAGATGAATATTCTCCCAAAATTTTTGTATTTGTTTCAATCTATCCCATTTGCTCACCCTTCTGACTTTTTTCCAATATGGAATTTTTTTTTCTAGTTTATATGGAGAAATAGGCATCCAAGGCTTCGGTTAACCCTGCTGTATCTCCCTTATGACAGAGGGGGTCTTCGTCTACCAAACCTGCTATGATATTACTGGTCTGCCCAATTGGCAGCAGCATTCTTCTGGTTCTCTGCACAGCTGCAATTACCCTAAGTTAGAATTGGAGTCTGAAGCTGCAAAGGGGCGTGATCTGGTTTCGTACATGTATTCTGATTCCTGCATGAATACGAAGAATCCTTTTGTTAAAAATACACTTTTAATATGGAATGAGGCGCAGCAGGCATTAGGAGGAGTTCCGGCTCTCTCTTGCTTCTCTTCCATTTGGGGGAATGCACATTTTAGACCAGGGAAAAATGATATGGGGTTTAAACAGTGATTCCAAAAAGGCATTCGTGTGGTCGTGGATTTGTTTGAGGACGACATGTTATCTTTTAGTGGCCTTCAAAGAAATGTGGCATTCCTCAGTCTCATTTCTTTTTTTTCTTTTTAAAAAAAATATGTTCTCCACTTTTCTCCCCAATTTGGAATGCCCAATTCCCAATACACTCTAAGTCCTTGTGGTGGCGTAGTGACTTGCCTCAATCCGGGTGGTGGAGTACGCATCTCAGTTGCCTCCGTGTCTGAGACCGTCAGCCCGCGCATCATATCACGTGGCTTGTTGAGCGCGTTACTGTGGAGACATAGCACGTGTGGAGGCTTCACGCTATTCTCCGCGGCATCCACACACAACTCACCACGCACCCCACCGAAAGCGAACCACATTATAGCAAACACGAGGAGGTTAACCCAATGTGACTCTACCCTCCCTAGCAACCGGGCCAATTTGGTTGCTTAGGAGACCTGGCTGGAGTCACTCAGCATGCCCTGGATTTGAACTCATGACTCCAAGGGTGGTAGTCAGCATCTTTACTCGCTGAGCTACCCAGCCCCCCCCCCCAGTCTCATTTCTTTAAATATTTACAAGTTCGTAGATTTAAGCTGATTCAATTTAACAGGATAATGAGAACTTATATCACTCCTGTAAAGATAAATAAATTCAATTCTAAAATTCCAGATGTGTGTTACAAGTGACAAAGTCATAGGGGAAACCTAATCCACTGTATGAGGGAATGTGAAGAGATTAAAACATTCTGGAAGGAAGTAATAGGAGTTATTTCCGAAATTGTCTCTAAACCTATTCCACTTGCTCCTGAACTATGTGTCTTGGGCTTACTACCTGGATGCTCACCTTCGTCTAAGTTGGAAACCAAAACTATTGACATCTGCTTAGTTCATGCAAGATGCCTAATTGCACTTTACTGGAAGAATAGTACACACCCTTCTAGTAGCTACTGGACGAAAGAATTGGCACACTGCCTTGCATTAGAAAAAATAACAATCAACCATAAAATTTTATAAAATTTGGGATCTCTTCCTAAGTTTTCTGGAAAATATTACACAAATACAGGAGACACAAGATTCCTCTCACACCACTCACTAATTATTCTATGTAATAATTGCATTTGAGTTAAATAATGTCTATGTATATATTGACTTTTGGAGTTGTCATTCACCTTTACATACCTTCCTATGGGTGCCAATGCTCTGAATGGAGTATATCTTATATGTTTATGCTTGTGGATTGATAATAAGATGCTGTGGGAGGGGAGAGGGATATATGTTTATGTATGTTGATGTTAATGTTGACTGTATGGATGTTTTGTCTATAAAATTACAAGACAGGTTTAAAAAGAAAGAAAGAAAGTAATACACATCTGGGATGGCATGAGGGTGAGTAAATGATGAGAGAATTTTCATTTTTGGGTGAACTATCCCTTTAAGATGAATTAGGATTTTTCGCATAAGGGTGTTTCTCAACTTCGGGCAATTTTAAGGCATATTTCAACTTTTTACCTTTTGTTATCTAAAGGTCACATTAAAGCTGACTTCGAAAACTTTTTTACCAGTCCTTCGTTTAATTTTGGTACTTTTCAAATGCCATTTATGTATAGATTTGACTGTTTTAGCCTTGTCCCAGACCCCGACTTTCAACATTAAACTAAGACAATACATTATATAAATAAAAATGACTACATGTTTAAAACTATGATAATCTAAACAAAGAGTTTATCTATTGTGTGTAAATTATTTCCATCAATTTTTAAAAAATTACGACTACACCAAACAAGTTTTTAAAAACAAACTTAGTGTTCTTGTTAACCAAGTCAACAACAGTGTCAAAGAAGAGCATGCTTGAGATGAAACCTGAGATCTAAGTGATGTAAGTGATGCTTGAAGAAAACAAAGAAAATTCAAGGTAAATATCACTTGTGAGCAGCGTCAACTGTAATTTTACAAATTACCAAATTATGCAAAAGTATAAAAATATTGTTTAACTGTGTGTATTTAGGATACATAAAATAATAGCTATGAAATTAGCCTTAACAAGCCAAAGGAATTGGCCATTTTATTTCGAAAACGTTATAAATGTCATTTTTATCAGCGTCATTTCCACCACAGAATTTCTGAGATGTGCTGGAAATGACACTGTGGTGGGAATTTTCATGACTTTCAGAAATAATGACACAAATCTCCTGTGATGCATTTACATACACTGTTGCACATTGCTAGTCAAAAAAAAAAAAAAAAAAAGTGACAAATGTTTTAACAAGACTTTACTTTCTAGAAGTAAAAAAAAACCCCACCCATAAATCACATTCACAACTTAAATGAGAACCCAGCTAGTGATAGTGTTTTGGGTTTTTCCTTTGATTCTCACACTGACCTGTTGGATTTCTTCTCTCAGTTTCTCAGCTTCTGCATTCTGTTCATTCACATAGTTGAAGAGAGCAAAATTTCTGTCCTCAGCTGGGCAAAAATAACAACATAATCAGACATATCATAACATTATCTGCCAGTCACAAAACTGGGCTACTACTACTACTAATCATATTCCAGAAACATAAATCATTCCAGAAATGACTGATAAAATGAAGTAGTGACACTAAGAAAAAAATGTATTTACTGTATACTGGTCATTCACACATTGACGAGCCAATGAAAATGTATCTCCCATATTAGAAGACCAGCAAACTGAGATATGAAAGAATGGCGTGACATTGCTAGTGCTTTAATCAGCCAATGTCAAAAAATGGAAATTAAATTAAAAAGGAAATCTTAATCCAATCTCTGCATAAATCATAATACATTACAGAGAAAGCTCACCCTGAATGAACTTTGTAACCAACGTCTCTAAATCATCTTCTCCAGTCACTCTCTGGATTCGTTGGAACACCTCTTCCAAAGTGTCCATAGTCTCCACACCAGGATCTGCCTTCCTTTGCTCCTTCATCTCTGCGATCATCATCATCATAAAAACAATACATGAACTTTCCAGAAATGAAACTATTTGGATTTATCTATCAATAGAGCGCAGCAGTCTGGTACCATGAGTAAAAGTACCATTTAATAAATAGTTTTATTTTTTGACATTGTTTTAAGTTCGATTATGTCATTCGCAATGCTTCATAGGATTGTAGTTCATTAAAGATATTAAGTATACAGTTCATTTCTCTTTTTGTCAAAGTTTCACATTTATAATGTTGTGATTCACCTCAGAGCTGGTGTGTTTGCTTCATGGCTTGGAACTCTTTTATGAAAGATTTTATAAAATCTCTATGTTAGAAATGAATGGGAAAAATACTTCCAGAACCAAGGTGGCTGAAAAAGTGGGCGTGCATTGTTGCACTCTGTTAATCAATTGTGATGTATTTTGATGATTTTAAGGATAAATGGCTTGAAAACCAATCTTACAGTCAACATGAAATACCATTCACAGCCCCTTTTACTTTTGTAATGTGATGTAATTACGAGTGAAACAAGATATTCAAAAATGAAAAATGTAGGCGGAACTTGATGTCCATCAAGAACTGATTGGATTGTACAAAGTGGGTGTTACATTCCAGAACTGAGCCAAACGATTGGAGGGGAGGGCACTGGTGACTTCAGTAAAGCCGTTTCAGACATGGAGCAAGTTATTACGAAAACATTTAGAATAATGTGTGCCGAGAACTAAAAATATGTATTAAGAAAGTTAATTGGATCAATTTTGATTACATGTTGACTTGAGGTAGTCCTAATGGGAATCCTTCTATACTTCCTATCATAACATGCATCATTTCAGAAAAACTGAACACCGGCAACTCTGAAAACAATTCTCGGTTATAATTCTTGGCTGACATTATTCTTTTGTTTCTCTTTCTCTCTCCCTCCTTCTTCATTGTCTTCTGGCTTGTTCTCACCATGTCTGCGATTCATTTCCTGTCCATCGTCCTGGATGCTCCTCTCATTACTCTTGGTGGTCATGAACTCCTTGAGTCTGCGTTCATTGGCGAGGACTCTCTCCAGCTCCTTCATTTCAGCTGTGTACTGTGTAAGATCCTTCACTGCTTTTTCCTTCATCATGCTCATTTTAGTCTGAGCCTCCACTCTAGAACACACACACACACACATACACACACACACACACACATGTTGGTGCGGCTATCCTTATGAGGACTCTCCATAGACATGATGATTTTTATACTGTCCGAACTATAGATTCTGTCCCCTAAACCTACCCCTAAACCTAACCCTCACAAAAAACTTTCTGCATTTTTACATTTTCAAAAAAACATTGTTTAGTATGTTTTTTAAGCGATTTGAATTATGGGGACACTAGAACATTTATAGCATAATACCCTAGTAATTACCAGTTTGTAACCTAAAAAAATGTCCTCGTAAACCACCTAAACCCACCCACACACACACACACACACCAGAGAATTAGAATTAGTCTTCAAAGTAACAATTACGGCTGCACAGTCCAAGAAAAAAAATAAATACAATTACTAGGGGTAGAAAAATAATAATTCTGCATTATAATTATAATTATAATTATAATTTTATTTATTTATCACACATTATACATTTTGCACATATAGAGTGAAATTCTTTTTTCACATATCCCAGCTAAGCTGGGGTCAGAGCGCAGGGTCAGCCATGATACGGCGCCCCTGGAGCAGATAGGGTCAAGGGCCTTGCTCAAGGGCCCAACAGTGGCATCTTGGCAGTGCTGGGGCTTGAATCCCCAACCTTCTGATCAGTAACCCAGAGCCTTAACCGCGAAGCCACCACTGCCCCCATTACAAACAATATGAAATCAAAATTGACCCCATTTAGTTTCATTATAAATGTCTTGGGTCTTTTTTGTGCAACTTGTGTTGTGTTGTGATTCATCACAGAATGTTATTCTTTTTTTCATCAGAGGTCACTGACAAATAAGGTTGTCCAAGAAATCCTTTAAAAATCTACTTTAAGGCTACATCCACTTTAATCCAGAAACATTTGAAAACGGCGTTTTTGTTTTCGAAACTCTCTCCGTCCACACTGCTATTTTTAAGCATTTTCCAAAAGTTGCTCATTTGCACTGAAACGTATGAAAATGCTTAAATCCCCTTACTGCACATGTGAAAAAACACTATTCCATGTATGGTCTGAAACGCAATTGTCCTCGTGTTCCACCACCGGACAGCAATTCATAGTAAACTTCCCGTCGACTTTCATCACGTCATGCAATGTGAATGTTGTACAAGTAACATTTATCTTTAACAATGCTATCAAAGAAGAAAGCAGGCACAACAACACCGCTAATAATTGGGCCACCATCTTGATTGTTTTGGGTTGAAATGGACTACATGACTGCGCCAAATCATAACAAATACATCATTCTTTTTGAATATCTCCATTTTCCCTGTCCACACAACAACGTGAAGTCACTGGTTTCAAATGCATATCCACTTGGGAGAGCTTTTTCAAAAAGTTCAGTTTTCACTGGAAAAAAACGCCATCTAAGACCACATCCACACTAATAAGTTTTCGTTTGAAAACACATTTTTGTTCTACATTTTAGCCTTCTGTCTACAGTAAGACAGCCTTTTTGACAGTGAAAAATAAGCTTTTCTAAAATGCTCTCTCAAGTGGATAAATTTAAAATGTCGTCTTCGTACTGTAGTGTGGACAGGGATAACGGAGATATTTGAAAACAATAACGTATTTGTTGGGATGTGATATAGTCATGTGATCCAAAACAATCAAGATGGTGGCCCATGTTGTAGCAGCATTGTTGTGCCTGACCTTCACATTGCATTTCTTTTTCTTTTTTTTTTCTTTTTTTTGATTTTTCCCCTTTTTCACCCAATTTGGAATGCCCAATTCCCAGTGCGCTTTTAAGTCCTCGTGGTGGCATAGTGATTCGCCTCAATCCGGGTGGCAGAGGATGAATCCCAGTTGCCTCCACGTCTGAGACCATCAAACCGTACATCTTATCATGTGGCTTGTTGAACGCGTTGCCACGGAGACATGGCGCGTGTGGAGGCTTCATGCCATCCACCGTGGCATCCGCGCTCAACTCACCATGTGCCCCACCGAGAAAGAACCATATTATAGTGACCACGAGGAGGTTACCCCATGTGACTCTACCCACCCTAGCAACCGGGCCAATTTGGTTGCTTAGGAGACCTGGCTGGAGTCACTCAGCACACCCTGGGATTCGAACTAGCGAACTAGCGAACTCCAGGGGTGGTAGCCAGTGTCTTTTACCACTGAGCTTCCCAGGCCCCCCACATTGTGTTTCTTCAAAGGCGAAGGGACGTTAACTCGGAATTGCTGTCCGGAATTGCGTTTCAGAACGTACACTGAACGGTGATGTTTTGCAAGCGCAGTAAGGGGATTTAATAGTTTCATACGTTTTAGTGTAGACAAGCAACTTTTAGAAAATGCTTTTCAAAGGTATCCGGATTATTAAGGATCGAGCCTCAGTGTGGATGGTTGGCCAATATGTAGAGAAAAATATGTATTTTAAATGAAAGTGTATTAGTGTGGACGAGGCCTAAATCATATGTACCAAGTTTGTAGAAATGTAATCTTTGTGTCCATGCTAGTTTTATACATTTTTTAAAACATTATAGTATTTTAAATAAAAATTATTTAATGACTTCAAAAATGCTGAGTGGTGTAACCATCGAGTAAAAGGTATTAAAATACTTTCCTTGCAAATTGAATACACATAAATGTACAAAATGTAAAAAAAAAAATACATAAAAATAAAACATTTTGAGTCACCAATATCAAGAAGTTTCCTAAGGGTTACTCCACTTGATCTAAACAAAGGGTGTCTTTTCATAAAAATGTCAAACTTCTGATTTCTTTTTTTTTTTAAACTTCACACTGTCACGAGGGTCTAAAAGGGTCTTTGTTTTATGGTTTTCTTGTAACATGACAAAAAAGGACTACCTGCATGTTGGTTACACCATCTGACATTGGCCATGTACACACTACAAAGTTTCAGGAGTGACAATGACATTTAAATGCGGGAGTGAATCCCCTAAATTTTCATTCCAAGTGTGTACAGAATACAGAACTAAAGAAATAATAATAAAAGATGATTCCAAATTACTTATGCCAACACTTCTTTTTTCAAGAATTTCAGATTTTAATTTGAGCTGTCTCTGGACGGTTACACCACTTTTTTTAATTCCCTTTGACACTTTAATTCCCTGAAAAAATGACAAAATGACTTTGAACTCAGAAATTTAAAACATGTTGTATGCTTTAAAAACATGCATTTTTAATGTATTTTTTAATAACTTCTGGACAAAGAAATTAGCATCACGTCATTGACCCATATACACTATCTCTCATACATCTATACATTTTACTTACAATCTTTATAACCCAAGGATCACTCTGGATTGCGTTGTGAAACCCATTTTATGTTGTACGTTTCAAAGTAAATCTCTCACCTTGCATCATAAGCTGAGGTTGACATGTTGATAACTTCACCAATATCCTTGCGAATATCCTGCAGCACCTGAGAGAATGATAACAGTACCTTTGTTAACGTGTTCTGCCAACTGCCTTCAAATGCATGCTAGATCAAACCCCAGAACTGCCCGACCTTCTCCAGTTTGCGACGTAGCTGCTGGAATTGTACGCGCTCCATGCGAAGTGTCTCGATTTCTTCTCGGAGCTGGCTGTTCTTAGTCAGATGTTCGTTAAAACGAACAAGAGCCTATGGGGCAAAGAGAAAAAAGAAATGACATGATAAACTGAGAATATAAATATAATATACAGGTGCATCTCAATAAATTAGAATGTCGTGGAAAAGTTCATTTATTTCAGTAATTCAACTCAAATTGTGAAACTCGTGTATTAAATAAATTCAATGCACACAGACTGAAGTAGTTTAAATCTTTGGTTCTTTTAATTGTGATGATTTTGGCTCACATTTAACAAAAACCCACCAATTCACTATCTCAAAAAATTAGAATATTTTGACATGCCAATCAGCTAATCAACTCAAAACACCTGCAAAGGTTTCCTGAGCCTTCAAAATGGTCTCTCAGTTTGGTTCACTAGGCTACACAATCATGGGGAAGACTGCTGATCTGACAGTTGTCCAGAAGACAATCATTGACACCCTTCACAAGGAGGGTAAGCCACAAACATTCATTGCCAAAGAAGCTGGCTGTTCACAGAGTGCTGTATCCAAGCATGTTAACAGAAAGTTGAGTGGAAGGAAAAAGTGTGGAAGAAAAAGATGCACAACCAACCGAGAGAACCGCAGCCTTATGACTGTCCAGCAAAATTGATTCAAGAATTTGGGTGAACTTCACAAGGAATGGACTGAAGCTGGGGTCAAGTCATCAAGAGCCACCACACACAGACATGTCAAGGAATTTGGCTACAGTTGTCGTATTCCTCTTGTTAAGCCACTCCTGATCCACAGACAATGTCAGGGGCTTCTTACCTGGGCTAAGGAGAAGAAGAACTGGACTGTTGCCCAGTGTTCCAAAGTCCTCTTTTCAGATGAGAGCAAGTTTTGTATTTCATTTGGAAACCAAGGTCCTAGAGTCTGGAGGAAGGGTGGAGAAGCTCATAGCCCAAGTTGCTTGAAGTCCAGTGTTAAGTTTCCACAGTCTGTGATGATTTGGGGTGCAATGTCATCTGCTGGCGTTGGTCCATTGTGTTTTTTGAAAACCAAAGTCACTGCACCCGTTTACCAAGAAATTTTGGAGCACTTCATGCTTCCTTCTGCTGACCAGCTTTTTAAAGATGCTGATTTCATTTTCCAGCAGGATTTGGCACCTGCCCACACTGCCAAAAGCACCAAAAGTTGGTTAAATGACCATGGTGTTGGTGTGCTTGACTGGCCAGCAAACTCACCAGACCTGAACCCCATAGAGAATCTATGGGGTATTGTCAAGAGGAAAATGAGAAACAAGAGACCAAAAAATGCAGATGAGCTGAAGGCCACTGTCAAAGAAACCTGGGCTTCCATACCACCTCAGCAGTGCCACAAACTGATCACCTCCATGCCACGCCGAATTGAGGCAGTAATTAAAGCAAAAGGAGCCCCTACCAAGTATTGAGTACATATACAGTAAATGAACATACTTTCCAGAAGGCCAACAATTTACTAAAAATGTTTTTTTTATTGGTCTTATGATGTATTCTAATTTTTTGAGATAGTGAATTGGTGGGTTTTTGTTAAATGTGAGCCAAAATCATCACAATTAAAAGAACCAAAGACTTAAACTACTTCAGTCTGTGTGCATTGAATTTATTTAATACACGAGTTTCACAATTTGAGTTGAATTGCTGAAATAAATGAACTTTTCCATGACATTCTAATTTATTGAGATGCACCTGTATATATAGTCTTGTCGCAGTATTCGGTTGCTAAATCACTGCAATGTAAAGCCAAATCTTATAAAGGGATACTACACCAAAAAAAATAAAATTTTGTCACAATTTACTCACCCCCAAACCAGCGTGCCACTGTGAATGAGCTTCTCTCATAGCACTCATGAACACGCAACGGACATCCAGAGTTTCACAAAAAAATTTACTTAACCGAAATAAACATTTTTGCCTTCAGAAGACTTGGAATATGATGCACAAGCTGTACAGACTACTTTTAAGATACTTTTGGGTCCTCTTTAAGCTCAGTGTGAGTCACTATAGTGAGTCACTAACCACTACCATTGTATGGAAAAGACAGACCGAGATATACATTTAAACATCTCCTTTTGTTTTCCACATTAGAAAGTCATATGGGTTTGGAATGGCATGAAGGTGTGTAAATTATAACAGAACTTACATATTTGGGTGAACTATCCCTTTAAAGGGGTCATGACATGAGAATAAAATTTTTCTTAATCCTTTAACATGTAACAGTTTATTTTACTATAAAAACAAGACTGTAAGTTTCAGAACTCAAAAATTCCTCAGTACAAAAAGAGCATTTATTTAAACTAAGCTGCAAAAATGGCTACTTTGTGATGTCACACAGATGAATACATCAGCACATGACTGCCTCTACAGCAATACGTCAACGCCTACTTTTACATCATCACACCCTTGGTCCACCCATTGGCGTTCAGTCAGAAAGGTGAAGAGAAGAGAAGAGAACAAGACAGATAGGCATACTATTTCTCTGCACCAAAAGGGACTTACAAAGGAAACCTTCTTGTGCCCATCTGAACTATTATTAAAAAATCTTCTACATAAACTTTCAATAGACAAACTGCTTTGACTGTTATCGAAGCAGTTTGAGACGCTTTTAAAAGTTATAACTCAAGGAGATCCCAATTCTGCGTCCTGCTGTTTTGAGAAAAAATGTGTCCTGGAAGTGGTTTTGCACCCATCTGCACTATTTTTAATTGTTGGTCTTTGTAAATATGCGTGAGATGGACGTCTTTGACCATTTTGATGCATTTCCGGTGATGTGAGCCGTGTTTTAAGAGCGGTTCAAGCTCTACTGTTCTGTTCTGCTCCATTCCACTGCTGCCGCTGGCTGGGAAAACTGTATCTCGTCCAGAGTAAACAGACGATGGAAGATTTGAGATGTCGCGCCTGTGCAGACCAGCGTCTCTGCTTTGGCCTCTGCTGAAGCATCCCAACATCAGGAAATAGTGACTGAAGCTTAACAAAGTTCCTGATCGCATCAGTGCAGGATGATATGTGTGTGCGTCATTTTTCACCATGGATTGTATTATGTGTGTTCAGCACATTTCAGTGTGTATTATGTGTGTTTTCGGCTCATATCAGTGTGGATTGCTTGTAAACCAGTCACAATATGATTGAAGAAACATATAAGATGAGGCAGACAAAAACACTATCGGACTAGACCGCAAGTAATCAATTCTTTACATGAATGTTTCATATGTCATGACTGTTTGATATTTGTAGTTTATAGTGCTGCTGTGCTTGAGTGAACAATTTGATATGTTTGGATGAAATGTGTTGGGTGTGTGTTATGTATAAACCCTGATTTTTTGTTTTGTTTTTGTTTTTTATTGTTGTAGAGATGGCTCATTCTCTTCCAGTTGAGTTTCAGATATATATGGCTGTATTTTAGGGGCTGCACAATGTTAGCCAATCATAACAGTGGCCGTTTATATTGAAGTTTAAAAGAGGCGCTGAGGCCAAAACCGAGCGTTTAAGGCAAATGGCCAGAGACTTTTAATATATTAAAATGATAATATATTACTAAATTATGACTGTTTTGGTGAAGAAAAAACATTGCTAACATTATAAGTGGACCTCAGGGAAATTAATACAATTATTTAAAAAAGAGTATGTCATGACCCCTTTAAAGATTTTCTTGTGAATTATTCCTTCACAAATGTCACACCACTTACACAAAGAGCAAATATTTATTACAGCCCACATTTAAGGAAAGCTAACACATACAACTGCATGCATAAATATTTGTTTCTCCGTTTACCCGGTCCAGTTTGTTTTCCAGTATGTGTGTGGCTTTCTGAGTGTGAGGGGTCTGAGACTTATGGCTGTGAGAAGCTGTGATCTCTCCTCTCCTCAGCTCCACCAACTTTTTCTCCACACTCAGGATCTGAAGACACAATGCACACAATCCCTTTAAGATGGAGTATATATATATATATATATATATATATATATATATATATATATATATAGATATAGATATATACACTAATGAGCCAAAACATTATGACCACTCACATGTCAAGCGAATAACATTGATCATCAACTAATAAGGCCATATGTGAAGGTCTGGGTAGATTAGATGGCAAGCGGACAATCAATTCTTGTAGTCAAGTTGAATGCAGGAGAAATGGGCCAGAGTATAGACCTGAGCGACTTTGACAAGGGCCAAATTGTTATGGCCAGACGACTGGGTCAGAGCATCTCTGATAGAGCAAGGCTTGTGGGGTGCTCCTGGTCAGCAGTGGTGAGTACCTACCGACAGTGGTCCGAGGAAGGACAAACCGCCTAAGGCTCATCGATATGCGAGGGCAACAAAGGCTATCCTGTCTGGTCCGAAGGTCTAATGTGGCAAAAGCCACGGAACATTTTAATGATGGTAACGGGAGGAATGTGTCACAACACACAGTGAATCGCACCCTGCTGCATATGGGGCTGCGTAGCCGCAGACCGGTTAGAGTGCCCATGATAACCCCGTCCACCATCGAAAGCGCCTTCAATGGGCACAGGAGCGTCGGAACTGGACCTTGGAGCAGTGGAAGAAGTTCGCCTGGTCTGATGAGTCCCGTTTTCTTTTACATCACTTGGACAGCCGTGTATGTGTGCGTTGTTTACTTTGGGAAGTGATGGCACCAGGATGCACTGTGGGAAGACGACAAGCCGGTGGAGGGAGTGTGATGCTCTGGGAATGTTCTGCTGGGAAACCCTGGGTCAGGCCATTCATCTGGACGTCAGTTTGACACGTGCTACCTACCTAAACCTCATTGCAGACCAGGTACACCCCTTCATGGCAATGGTATTCCCTGATGGCAGTGGCCTCTTTTAGCAGAATAATGCGCCCTGCCACACTGCACACATTGTTCGGGAATGGTTTGAGGAACATGATAAAGCATTCAAGGTGTTGCCCTGCCCTCCAAATTCCCCAGATCTCAATCCAATTTAGCATCTATGGGATGTGCTGGACCAACAAGTCTGATCCATGGCAGCTCCACCTCGCAACTTACAGGACTTGAAGGATCTGCTACTAATATCTTGGTGCCAGATACCACAGGAAAACTTCAGGGGTCTTGTAGAGTCCATGCCTCGGCGGGTCAGCACTGTTTTGGCGGCACGCAGAGGACCAACATCATATTAGGCAGGTGGTCATAATGTTTTAGCTCATTGGGGTACTGTATATATACTATATACATATACTGTATATACTGTATATATTGTGTTTGTGATTTGTGTGTTAGAGGATAATATGCACCTCTTGTTCCAGCTCTGCCTGGGTCTGTCTCTCTATCTCCAGTTGCTCATCTAGATCATCTCGCTGGTCCAGGAGCGATCGCAGACTCTGGGCGTCCTGACTGTCGCTCTGTTTGCGCGTCTGGCATTCCACAACACGCAGAGATCGCAACAACTCCTCCTGCTCCTCACGCAGCTTGGAAATCTCCTGCCTGCAGACATGTAAACATATAAGAGAAAACATAGATAGATTAATAAATAGATAGATAGATAGACAGATACAGTATTAGTTTTGGGACTAACCGCTGTTTGCGGATAATTTCTTGTGACTGGATGCTGTAGGCCTGTCGATCTCCTTCTGTGATACGAAACTGTCGCTGAAGCTTTCCTATCTCTGTCTCGGCTGGATTACACACACACACACACACACACACACACACACACACACGTGCGCACAGACCAGATAGGTATTGTTTCATAAGAACATTTATCTGTATAGTTACAATTCCTTAATGTTAGTTAATTAGTCCACATCATATGCATACCAATTCCATCAAAGTCCATGTCAACGCTGTCAGAGAGGACGCTGACCGCTGATCTTCCTCGAGCCATAATGATGATAAACAGCACAGTAACTGAACCCTGGGGAAACTGCAAATGAGGCCTAAAAAATAATTATCAGCAACTAATAAAACTTTATTTTGCATTTGACATTTTACTTTGTATAATGGTAGTAATTCTTGTCATTTTTAAGAGCATCTTAAGATGCAAACAGTACACGCTGAAAGCATTTTTCCAGTAACTTTTCAGTAAAGGATGGATTAAATAGAGGCTAGCCTACGCAAACAACAGCCCAAGTAGTGTAATGAATGAATATTACTTATTAATTAATATTAATTCAAATGACTTTTTATTTCATTATTCATTTACAAAACCAGTATTAAAAAACATATAATGACTTGTTTTCGTAATTTCGATTTAATCCTCAAGTTAAAATTGGAAATTGGATTATTTGATTTCACTAATATATGGCTTGAATATTTGTTTGCACATATGGGTGGACTTGAAACGCCCCTTCTGATTGGTCAAGACCAGCGTCGTCTTCATCAATGCTGTGAGACAGAATAAAAGTTCTCTGCTGTTTAAATGAATTCGTCTCAGTTAATATTATATTCTTTACCATTTATGCTCCAAAACTCGCCACGTTTATTGTAGCTGAGCTATCTCTCTCATCAGACACAGTGCCTACACATGTCACATAACCATAAAATGTTCACTTAATGCAGACAGGGTTTCGTCTTCATGAGATTCAGCATTAGGACAATCATTGCCACATAAAGAAATTGATAAGAGTGACACACACAAGCACACACATACACACACACACACACACACATATGCACACACACACACTCACACACACACACACACATACGCACACACACACACACACATATGCACACACACACACACACACACACACACACACACACACACACACACACACACACACACATGCACACACATGCACACACACACACACACATATTATGTGTTTATTAAGATTAATCCCTCGCTCTGTATGCCAAATGTCTTTTCACAGCTAACCTTCATTTACAAGTGGTACCATGCAGTGGTGTAGTCCTACCAAAAAAGTGGTTTACTATTACCCAGTCCATGTTCGTCTGACCGGGAGGTTGGGGGGAATGGTCTGTTATACGCTGCGTAATCTGTGTACAGGAAGTGGCGAAACTGCAACTCTGCAAATATGGGTCATTCCTACAGTTCGGTGACATTCCAGCTTTTGAAACATTATTTTACAAGTATCTTAATGTTTCATCATTACAGGGACATGTTAAAGATTGTCATACTGGTCAAGCTAAATGACAAAAAAATTCAGATGTCCATCCAGTTAAATGGGTAGCATCAGCGTGGACAATAACAGGGTGGACATTCAGTGGACAAATTAGCCACTTCATGGTCTGTGATTGATATCTAACAAACATATTTGTAAACTAACATTGATGATTTTATTTCTGTTAGCATAAATACATATTTAATGTATATTGAAGTTTTAAAATTACATTTCCCACATATCTTCCCAATGTTATGCTTGACAACATATAACACCACAAAATAAAGGACAACATAAATAAAACGTCAAATAACAACAAAACAATAAAAAATAAAAAAATACATAAATACATTGCAGAATGGTTGATGTCCACCTCCATTGTGTGTGATGTCATTTCATAACATGTGTCTTCAACGAAAGGTCATAGTATCATCACATAACAGGGCGCGCAATAAATCAAAGGACAAACTAAAAAAAAAACCTCCACTATCAGTGTTAAAATTACTCATTTACCTCAAACTAATTAATTTTAGTTAGAGAATGTAATACTAAACTCTTAATCGTATGGGGAAAAAATATAAATCCAATGATTTAGCACTTATTTTTGTCAAAGATATTTGATGTGCAGTTTTGGTGACATGAGGAAATGACACAATACAATAGCTGAAAAGGATTCCAATTATTTAAAATTTAACTTTTAAGCCCACAGAAGTGTGTAACATTAGAAATAGTCTTTATTCTTTTTAACAAGCCTATTCAAATTGTAATCGGTTTAAATGAAACAATATAAATACCACACACACACGTGTACTGGGGACTTAAATGTCACTGAATTGTGAAATGACCCATTTTATACAGGCGCTCCTTCACACTGAAAAACAGCGTGGACGGACGTAAAAAAAAAACGTGTTCAGTGTGAACGTCCCCTACTAAACTTTAAAAGAAAAACGCTTTAATAAAATGACCAGGAAAAAGAGAGAAAGGGAGAGAAAAGGCTTTCTCCCCTCTCTCTCTCTCTCTCTCTCTCTCTCTCAAATTTTGTTAAAAATTCAAATTGGTTTATTGGCATGGCATACAGTAAGTACATATTGCCAAAGCATTACAAGAAAAACAAACAAGTGAATACAGTAAAATGGACATGAACAATAAGACAAATCAAAACTAGACAAGAAACAACTAAGGAAACAAAGACATGTAATTGTGCTCGACATATACAGTAAAATGTAAATAAATAAATAAATAAAATAATAATAATAATAAATAAATAACAGTAGACTAAACTGCTGAAACAGGTGCTGGATGTGTGTTCATTTCGTAGTTTGTGGCATTTGTTAATGTGAAGTGGGTCCTTCAACAAGTAAGATTTTCAGTTTGTCATTTTCACTGAGGTAATGAAACTCAGGGATAAGTTGTAATTTCATATATAATGAATAACGTTTGTGAGATGTGACACTAATAGGCAGAGATGACTTTGTGGATTGAGTTCTTGTGTTTTCAGTGCTTTATAAAGAAGGGTATCTTTTTTTTTCTCCCCAATTTGGCATGCCCAATTTCCAATGTGCTCTAAGTCCTCGTGGTGGCGTAGTGACTCGCCAAAATGTTATTTCACATTCCAAAGGTTGTAGTAAGTTCCTATTAGATAAACTGATTAACGACAGTGAGATTATTACAGTAAATCCAATAATATGAGTACAGTATTAGGTTATTTTAGGATAAACATCATAAAAATTCCTGAAAATGTTACTTTCACATTCCAAAGGTTATAGTAACTTCCCAGTGGATAGACTGACTAACTGTAAAAATCTCAGCTGTAGTAAGTCAGACTATCTACTGGGAACTTACTACAAACTCTGGAATGTGAAAATAATGTTTTCGTTAATTTTAGTGATTTTTTTCATAACATAAGTGAATACTGTACATTTATATGCACAGCCATCACTCTGGCGATCGACTAAAACCTATGTTTAACTTTTTGGTTTGTTTGTTTTATTTTTTAAATAACAATTTTTTTTAGATAGAACATGCAAGTCAGTAGTCAGATAAATGACTGCTCTGATGGCAGTGACATTTTAGTTGTGGGTTGAGTTTTCAGACGGTCCCTTACACACCATAGTCGAATATCCAACGAATATCGAACCTAGAACTTAGAACTTTACCCCACAGTTAAACGTAACCCTATGTCTTTACAATATAGGCATATGCTTCAATAGTCTTATGAATGTATGGTTGTTTTCATCATCTCATTTAAAACCATGTCTTTTCAAACCGGATCAATGACAGAAGGTTTATGTGTAGGGCTGTCTGATAAGTCTGGCTACTTGATGAGAGCGATAGCTCAGCTACAATAAACGTGGCGTGTTTTGGAGAATATATGGTAAAGAATGTAATATTAACTGAGACGAATTCATCTGAACAATTAAACAGCAGAGAACTTTTATTCTGTCTCACAGCATTGACGAAGACGACGGTGCAGCTTGACCAATCAGAAGAAAGGGGCGTTTCAGGCCACACCCATAAGTGCGAATCAAGTATTCAAGCCATATATTAGTGAAATCAACATAATCAAAATGCACAGTGTCCCGTGGCTGATTTTACAATGTCTTATTTTTAACTTGAGCATTAAATCGAAATGATGAAAAACAAATCATTATTTGTTTTTTAATATTAGTTTTGTAAACGAATAATGAAATAAGTCGTTTTTTGTTTTTCCGATTTTGAATTCCTAATTGAATATGAAATGAACGAATATACACAGATTGAGAAGTGATTCATTTGTCAAAAAATGATGTTCAAAACAAAAATCCTGAGGTATAGAAATAAATAAAGATGAAAACAATGAAGTTAAAATTCAAGTGAAGAATTCATGAAGAATTCATTTAAAAAAGATGAAGCAGAGGACAACGAAAGTGGCTAATTTCTATTTGCATAGAGCTCTTCTGTTGTGAGCAGTGTTGGGTAAGTTACTCTAAAAAAGTAATGACTAATTACATCTTCTACAGTGTAATTAGATTACTGTACTAATTACTCTGTCTGAAAAGTAATTACATTACTTAGTCCTAATTACTTTCTAAAACCCTTATCAACCTCAGGCAGATGAAAAATACAAGGATAGACATGAAACTGTTCTTTTAATTCTTTCAAATATATAATATAAAATCAAATAAATTATTCATGAACTGGCCAAAGAATTTAAGGGGGCAGTGTTAAATTAGAAAACATACATTTTAACATTAGACGTTAAATTTTGATTTTAAATTCGCTATTGTTTTATATAGAATTGTTCTAGAGTCTATACATTATTTAACACAATTACATCAGAAGTAACTGTAACTAAATTACTGAAAAAATAAGAGTAATCCCTTATTTTACTTTTTTCAATGAAAAAGTAATTTAATTACAGTAATTAATTACTTAGTAATGCATTACACACAACACAGGTTGTGAGTGACAATATTATTTGATTTCTGTTTATTCTGTTGCGTCGACTAACACAATAAGTACCATGGTAATACCATGTTTTTGGGCATGTACCATCTTACCGTGTAAATACCATCATATATAAATGTGGTAATCATTCAGTACTATTATAAACCTACTGATATATGACCTATATCATACGACACATACTTTTTATGTGATATTTCCCCCTGGGCTTTTATATTATATTTAAACTATGCTAATTTGATAAAATAATCAAGATGGATAGAACACTAGTCAAGCCTATACACATCAAAATCTATGCAATATGGTCGGGTAAATAATAACCATAAACGTTATCTTACCTTAAACACCTCTTATCAGTTTTCTGATGTCCTCCCCCGCTTTCATTTGGATAGAGTTGTTAGCAACCGTCTCTAAGGAAATAAAACTCGCTGCACGGACTGTAGATGACGTAGAGGATCTATAGGGGGCGCAATATCTCACAAAAGCCAGACTAGTGTGACTTTGAAGCTTTATTCTTGTTTTTAAATTCAAATAAATAAATAATTAAAAATAATATTACAATTCAATTTATAAGTAGTCAAACAAGAACGTACAAATATTCTGAAGTAACCGTCAGTATTATTTGTAATTCTTTGTGATAATTGTAATATTTTCCCATTTATTAAAAAATTGCCCTCTGAGTTACACTCTTGTTTGCAATGTTCTCTGGGTCAGTGACGTGAGTGACGCCCTCTTATTCTGTCCTTCTGTATTTTTTCATGTAAAAAAAATATATTTCAATGTTTTTAAAAGTAGGATGTGTATGTAGGAGCTCTAAAATATATTAAACCACTTGTAAATTTCCCATGTCTTTCAGGTTTAGGCATTTAAACTGTTAAAACATCATGTGGTGTGACCGCATTCAAAAGCACTCAAAAAGCTTTGAACTTTAATGTTATCATATTTGTCACAATTCCACAACTGTTCTGTATTGTTGAGCAAACCCTGATGCGTTTTCATTATTATTTCCATCATAATCCATGAATAACTGTTGTCTCAGGATGATTGTTTTATAAAATACCATGTGGTGTGACTGAAATGAAAAGATCATTTTGAGACTTTATTTTTGAAAATGGTTTCAGGACTAGAAGTGACATAACACAGCAGCATGCAAAGGACCCCTGGATACATGTTGAAGGCACTGTTCTATAATACACTCACTGAGCACTTTATTAGGAACACTGTACTATTATTGGGTAGGGCCTCCCTTTGCTCTCAAAACAGCCTCAGTTCTTTGTGGCATAGATTCCACAAGATGTTGAAAACATTCCTTTGAGATTCTGGTCCATGTTGACATGAATGCAACATGCAAATTCTTCAGATTTGTCAGCTGCACATTCATGCTGCAAATCTCTCATTCTACCAAATCCCAAAGGTGTTCTATTGGGTTCAGATCCTGTGACTTTGCTGGAATTAGCCATTAGAAGATGGGTGGCAATTTGTGGCCATGAAGAGATGCACATGGTCAGCAACAATAATCAAATAGGCTGTGGCATTCAAGTGAAGACTGGTATTAATGGGCCCAAATTGTACAATGAAAACATTTTCCACACCATTACACCACTAGCTTGAACTGTTAACACATGGCAGGTTGGGGCCAAATTCTGCCCCTACCATCTGTGTGCCTCAGTAGAAATCAAGGTTCATCAGACCAGGCTACGTTTTTCCAGTCTTCAACTGTCCAGTTTTGGTGAGCCTGTGCCCACTGCAGCCTCAACTTTCTGTTCTTTGCTGGTTACCGTAGCCTTTCTGTCAGCTCGAACCAGTCTGGGCATTCTCCGTTGACCTCTCTCATCAACAAGGCGTTACCATCCGCAGAACTGCCGCTCACTGGATGTTTTTGGCACCATTCTGAGTAAACTCTAGAGACTGTTGTGCGTGAAAATCCCAGGAGATCAGCAGTTACAGAAATACTCAAACCAGCCCGTCTGGCGCCAACAATCATGCCACGGTCAAAATCACTGAGATCACATTTTTCCCTCATTCTGATGGTTAATGTGAACATTAACTGGAGCTCCTGACCCGTATCTGCATGATTTTATGCATTGCACTGCTGCCACATGATTTGCTGATTAGATAATCGCATGAATATTTAGGTGTACAGGTGTTCCTAATAAATTGCGTGTGTATATCAGTGGTTGAATGTCATTACCACTCTTCAATTTTTGGAAAATAATTACCTTTTGAACTGCTGTTGTGTTGTTGCCAATTCTTTAGCCTGTAAATTTGACTGAATTAGAAAAACATCATATGGTGCGACTATTGCTGAATACTGTCTTTGATGGAAATATGTCCTAGTTTTCAACTTTATATACTACAACGTCTAACTCAGAAGTCATATATATTAAATTGAGTTAATTAATTAATTAATTCGTTTATATACTGATATATATATATATATATATTTAGTTTGCTGATGATACAACGGTGATAGGTCTGATCACTGACAATGATGAAACAGCCTACAAAGAGGAGGTGCACACTCTGACATGCTGGTGTCTGGAGCACAACCTCTACCTCAGCATCAGTAAGACCAAGGAGCTTGTGGTGGACTTCAGGAGAAAAGACAGAGAACACAGCCCCATCACCATCAATGGAGCACCAGTGGAGAGAGTCAGCAGCTTCAAGTTCTTCGGTGTCCACATCACTGAGGAACTCACATGGTCCGTCCACACTGAGGCCGTTGTGAAAAGGGCTCACCAGCGCCTCTTCTTCCTGAGATGGCTGAGGAAGTTTGGAATGAACCGCCACATCCTCACACGGTTCTACACCTGCACTGTAGAGAGCATCCTGACTGGCTGCATCTTTGCCTGGTACGGCAATAGCACAGCCCACAACCGCAAAGCATTGCAAAGGGTGATGCGAACTGCCAGACGCATCATCGGAGGTGAGCTTCCCTCCCTCCAGGACATCTATACCAGGCGGTGTTTGAAAAAAGCTTGGAAGATCATCAGAGACTACAGCCAACCGAGCCATGGGCTGCTCTCACTGCTACCATCAGGCTGGCGTTATCGCAGCATCAGGACCCTCACCAGCCGACTTCATGAGTATTTTTAATGTATACAGTCTTCTTATTTTGTGTTACTGTGTATTGTATATTTTTAGGTGTATATTGTATATTGTGTTGTGTAACAAGATGTGTAAATTGTGTTATGTGTAAATCAGATGTTTATTGTAATTGTCATACTGCTATGTTGCTTGGAACTACACCCAAGACTTTCACCCACTGTTACACTTGTGTATATGTTTGAGTGACAATAAAGGGATTTGATTTGATTTGATTTTGATATATATATATATATATATATATATATATATATATATATATATTGGCGGCCAAAAGTTTGGAATAATGTACAGATTTTGCTGTTTCTGAAGGAAATTGGTACTTTAATTCACCAAAGTGGCATTCAACTGATCATAAAGTATAGTCAGGACATTACTGATGTAAAAAACAGCACCATCACTATTTGAAAAAAGTCATTTTTGATCAAATCTAGACAGGCCCCATTTCCAGCAGCAATCACTCCAACACCTTATCCTTGAGTAATCATGCTAAATTGATCATTTGGTACTAGAAAATCACTTGCCATTATATCAAACACAGTTGAAAGCTATCTGGCTTGTTAAATGAAGCTGAACATTGTCTTTGTGTTTGTTTTGAGTTGCCACAGTATGCAATAGACTGGCATGTCTTAAGGTCAATATTGCGTCAAAATTGGCAAAAAAGAAAACGCTTTCTCTAGAAACTCATCAGTCAATCATTGTTTGGAGGAATGAAGGCTATACAATGCTTGAAATTGCCAAAAAAAAAACCAAAAAAAACAAAAAAAAAAAAACCTGAAGATTTCATATAGAGGTGTACATTACAGTCTTCAAAGACAAAGGACAACTGGCTCTAACAAGGACAGAGAGAGATGTGGAAGACCAGATGTACAACTAAACAAGAGGATAAGTACATCAGAGACTCTAGTTTGAGAAATAGACGCCTCACATGTCCTCAGCTGACAGCTTCATTGAATTCTACCCGCTCAACACCAGTTTCATGTACAACAGTAAAGAGAAGACTCAGGGGTGCAGGCCTTATGGGAAGAATTGCAAAGAAAAAGCCACTTTTGAAACAGAAAAACTAAAAGAAAAGGTTAGAGTGGGAAAGAAACACAGACATTGGACAACAGATAATTGGAAAAGAGTGTTATGGATCTTAACCCCATTGAGCTTTTGTGGGATCAGCTAGACTGTGAGGTGCGTGAGAAGTGCCTGACAAGACAGCCACATCTATGGCAAGTGCTACAGGAAGTGTGGGGTGAAATGTCACCTGAGTATCTGGACAAACTGACAGCTAGAATGCCAAGGATCTGCAAAGCTATCTTTGCTGCACATGGAGGATTTTTGGATGAGAACTTTAAGTAGTTTAAGAAATTCTGCAATTTTTTTCAAATTGTAATAGTAATTTTTCACATTATTAATGTCCTGACTATACATTGTGATCAGCTGAATGCCACTTTGGTGAATAAAAGTAACAATTTCTTTCCATAAGAGAAAATCTGTACATTATTCCAGACTTTTGGCCACGTGTGTATATATACATTTTATATATATATATATATTAGTACTGTGCAAAAGTTTTAGGCACTTAGGAAAAATGTTGCATAGTGAGGATATCTTTAAAAATAATGCCATAAATAGTTTTCATTTATCAATTAACATCATACAAAGTCCAGTAAACATAGAAAAAGCTAAATCAATATTTGGTGTGACCACCTTTGCCTTCAGAACAGCACCTGGATACAGTGTTTCTTGGTTGTTGGCAGAGAGGATGTTCCAAGCTTCTTGGAGAATTTGCCACAGTTCTTCTATCTATTTAGGTTGTCTCAATTGCGTCTGTCTCTTCTTGTAATCCCAGACTAACTCAATATTCAGTGGGGGGCACTGTGGGGACCTTGCCATCTGTTGCAGGGCTCCCTGTTCTTCTATTCTATTTGCAAAAGAAATGTTTGTGAGTCTAAAATGTATAATTCCTATTGACACTAAAACTGAAAATATAAATAACCATCTTAAGACAAATGTTTTTGTGAAGCATCTTATGTGCCTAAGACTTTTGCACAGTACTGTACACACACTGATGAACTCAAGGCAACACCTTGAACTCTTCATCATGTTCCTCAAACCTTGTGTGCAGTGTGACAGGGCACATTATCCTGCTGAAAGAGGCCACTGCCATCGGGGAATACCATTGCCATGAAGGGGTGTACCTGGTCTGTAACGATATTTAGGTAGGTAGCACAGGCCAAACTGATGTCAACATGATTGGCCGGACCCAGGGTTTCCAGCAGAACATTGCCCAAAGCATCACACTCCTTCCACCAGCTTGAAGTCTTTCCACAGTGCATCCTGGTGACATCACTTACCAAAGATAAATGGCACACACATACACGGCCGTCCACGTGATGTAAAAGAAACAGGACTCATCGGACCAGTCGACCTTCTTCCACTGCTCCAAGGTCCAGTTCCGGCGCTCTCGTGCCCATTGTAGGTGCTTTCGACGGTGGACATCATGGGCACTCTGACCGGTCTGCAGCTTTGCAGCCCATACGCAGCTGGGTGCGATGCACTGTGTGTTGTGACACATTCCTCCCGTTACCATTATTACAATTTTGTGAGACTTGTGCCACAGTAGACCTGTCGGTTCGGACCAGACAGTATAGCCTTCGTTGCCCTCACACATCGATGGCCTTGGATGCCCAACACTCTGTCACCGGTTTGTGGTTTGTCCCTCCTCAGACCACTCATACACTCACTGAGCACTTTATTAGGAACACTGTGGTCCTAATAAAGTAAAGAAATCTGTTTCTGAATTTTTATTGTTTTATTTTGTTTGTTTCATGGAATTGATTGTGCTCTGTTCTTTTTTTCATATTTAACCTCATGCAGTCTTATCATAATTCGGTGCGAACATAGATCATGTGGTGTAACCAATTATGGCAGTAAAAATATTAAATTAAAAATTAGATATTTAATTTCTGTTTCTGAAATAATAACCACTGATAAAATATGCTAATGTGGATAATTTTGTTATACTTTTTCTATAGATTTTATGGGTTTTAAAGAAACTGTAAATTTCACAAACACCTGAGAGACTGCTCTTAAAATATAAATATGAAAATATTACTTACAGATTAAAAAACAAAACAAAGTGCCAACTTGTTTTCAAAGCACTTCACTGTACTACTAATAACTTAAAATATTATTCATGTTAAGGTTACATGTTATTTTAAATATTCGCACCACATGAATTTTTTAGGGGCAAGAACAGATTAACTTGGTAAAAGCATATTAAACTAATCAAAATTAAAATTGTTGAGTACAAAACAGTTCAAATAATTGAACTGTGCAAAGAAATATAAAATATTTTTTATATTTTTAGAATAGCCCTTAAAAAATCCTAATCCGTCATTGACCCCATAGAACTTATTCACAGCAGCGCCATCTTTGCGAGCGGCTCAGTGCTGCGAAGCATAGATTTACAGTCTCTTCAACGGGTTGTTCAGCTGTTTAAGGTGTTTTTGGATCGCTCCGCTGACGAAACATTGAAAATATATCCTTCCAAGGAGTTTCAGTAGACAAAAAACTCCTGAGAACATGAGTTGTGGAAAATTAGATGCGAGCTAGGAGCTTTTTGATAGCTTTTTACTAGAGGTAGACTGATATAAGTTTTTACCGATATTTGTTTACCGGTGACGATAGCTGTTTTTTGGAACAACTTGTAATCGGCAAAAATCTATGCCAATAGTTTTTATTCCTCATTTTTTTATTCCTCATCAATAAACCTCATAATACTATATATATATATATATATATATATACACACAAAACTCTTCATCTGGTGAATATATAGGCTATAAAAATCTTAATTTGTTTAATAGTTATAGTGCATTGTAACTGTCATTTTTAAAATTAAAGTCCCCAGTGTATTGCGGGCTTGTTTATAGTTAAAAGTCCTACGTAATGCACCAAATCAAATTTTTTTAGTTTATTATTGGAATTTTGGTTGCACAATAAACTGCGTTTGGGATTTTGTTCATTTTGGACTCTTGTGGCCTCAGGGTAGCCGCGTTTCCATTATCGGGCCAAATGAGGGCGTTCTAGTGCGTGCCAGGGCCTATTGCGTTCCCACTGTCACTTTCGGGGCTTCATCGTGCCTCCTCGGGGCTTTCTTGGGGCCAACGGCCAATGGCCTTTGGCCCGCCGATTACCCATGGGCCAAAAGAGGCCAACTGGGGATTGAGGTGGGGTCAATGTCAAAGGGGGAGTTTCCCCAAACTTGCCAGTTTGTGTATCCAGCGCACAATGGTACAGATTCTGGAAAAATTTAAAAATCGTGGGTACAGTACAAATCCTTTAAAATGCACAATGGACAAAGCAGTGCCCAAATAAATAACATTCCATGGTTTGAGATCATGGACAATGTGCTTGGACATCGTCCTGCTGTTAGTGGAGAGACCACTGGCAGTTACAGTCAACGGTGAGTTTTCAGCGCTAACTTATCTTGCTAGCTAGCTAATGTTTACAAACGATATAAACTCGATATTCTACGTAGATAACTAGATAGCATGATACCTAAGATTGGGCTTCCCTATTGCTTGTGAAATGGGCGGGGTGTGTGACTTTGGCACCAGGTCGGCATGTTAAGGGCGGGTTTTTGTGCAACGCTGCGGGGTTATTGGCCAAATATTGGGAACGCAGATCAATTTTGGTCTCGCGGCTCGAGGTCTGAGGCTATTGGGCCTGGCTGGCCTGTTGATAGCCTTGGCTCGCACTGGCCCGATAGTTGAAAAGTGGCTAATGTATGTACCCATCATAGAAAGCAAAGACTAAGTAATCTTTGATCATTCTATAAATTTATTTTTAAAAACTATCAACCAATTAATAGGTTATCAGCCTTTTCCACCACCTTAGTTATTGGTATTGGCAAAATCCACCTCTACTTTATACAGTGCATGTCAATGAAGAGACCATAAGTCTATCCCTCACAGCCTCGTTTTCCTTCACGTCAAAAATTAAAGATGGCACTACTGTGAATAAGGTCTATACATTTATTATTGTTACTATTAATAATAAGTAAGGGATAAAGTACAGTCAGCCAGTCATTATTCCACTTATTGCAGGGCTACTTTCTGAATAAATAACTTAAAGTAAAAAATTTTTTTAATTATGTGACAAGAAAGACATGAAATTAGCAGAATTGCGTGGTTTAGTGGTAATTATACAAAATATTTGACCACAGAATGCCACAATTGACCAATCATGATCATTTCAGAGAGCTGTGTAATACTAATAAATATAAATGTAGCAATTGCTCCTGGCTTTATTCAGGTGGCGTTGGCGGGATTCCTTCTAAAAATATACGAAAGTGATCATCTGTGTTGAGCTCTGGGCGTTTGACTAATAGAAGGCATTTAGGGAGAAAATAATTAGCTACCAGCACCATATTACTAACTATACTGACCGCAACTTGAGCAATAGATTTAAATTTATCATCCAGACTTGTGTAGATGGGAATGAACATCACCCACATTACACAGTAAGTCAAGGTGGAGATGGTTATATCCCTGGCCAGGTTGTACTGTCCAACTGGCTTTAGAGCCATGAAGGTAGACATGAATGATATAAGCGACAGAAGTACATTGAAACCAAGCATCAAGCCAAAGTTCAACACCGGCTCCACCGGGCAGCGCAGAAAACTTCTCACATAGGTCACCTCCAGTTTGGAGACATATTGGGTTAGGGAGGGACCTTCTTGGATGTACCAGCCGCACAGTCCTGCTTGGGCCCCACAACAACCCAGAACCACAAACCAGCTCACTCGTTCTCGCAGGTTCTCCAGGTGCTCTGAAGATTTTTCTGGGAACTCTGTGACGCAGACAATCTGGCAGGTAAAAGAAAACATAACATTTTTGAAGTGAACATCTCTTGCAAGTGTGTTTTAACTTCTCAACTGGTTTTGTTTCAGGACCCAGATTGTACATTGGACATCAAGTGATGACCCCAACACAGTGCCAAATACCGAAATGTGCTTAAAATCAAAAATTTAAATTATTAACATGACAGGCATGAAAAGGATTTCTTTTAATATGCATTTCTGTGTATTTTTCTTTAAGATTACCTGAAGGGAAACAGTCAGAATGACCGAGAGGGTCACGGTGGGAAAGAAAGTATTTAATGGCTGCTGCAGACGGCACACAATATCACCCGGCTGACCTAGGAACAGCAGCAGGCTTATACATTGTCCCACTAGGCACAACAGGGCCAGGCCACTCAGCGATCCACCTGCCATTTTCACCACTGGAGTTCCTCTGTGCCTAAAGAAATGAAACCCTACCCATACATGTGATGCAAGCAACAAAATTCCTCCCAGAATGAGTGCTATTGACTCATTATTGGTCCAGGCCAAGAAAATATAGATGGGATAGACACATCTTGTGCTTCGTAGATTGGACCACTGGCCGGCAGGACATTGTGTACACTGGATGTCATCTTCCAATCAAAAGAAAAGGCATATAAGGTCAGTCAACATCAAACAGCAAATAACTATTAAATACATACACAAATCTTTATTTATTATATTCATACTGCGGTTGTCCAAGTAGTTTACTGATATTATAATCTTTACAATTGGAGGGCAATTATTTAGCACGATGCAATGATCAATTTGACGGAAAAAAAATTCAAAGCATTGATTATGGAATTGAAAGCAATAGTTCTGTGAAATGCAATATGAGATGTCAGGTACATTCAAGCTTCTGTTTTCCATACAAAGGAAGTGAATGATTTGTAATGGCAGGTTACTTTTTAAGGTGTTTTTTTTTTTTACTTTTTGGAACTTCTACTACATTTTTTGTATCCAAAAGAGCAGTTTAGAAATTCTGTCTCATTATGTGTTTCATGGAACAAAGGAACTAATACAGGGTAGTAACAACATGATGACAAAAATTTTGACTGGACTATTATTTAAAAAATAATTGAATGATTACTGTAGTAATATCCAATGTATTACAGTTTCATTTATTTTCCAAAATAGTATTTTTGATGTATGCAGTTTTATAATCCACTAAACCCAGATCCCCAATCTACTTTAGATGCGTTCAAAAGAACCGAAGCACAAGATGAAAGAGAGTGAAAGTGTCTGGGGTAAAAAGCATATTTTTGAAAATAATAATGAAATATAGCTGCAGGCAGCAATTACAGGGCCAAGCACACTTATATCACTGATTATGATTTCAGGAAAAGCGGTATAAACAACGTACATAGAGTTGCTTATATTACAATTAAAGCTGTGAGTTGATTAAAAATTTTAATTGCAATAAATCGCATAATTGTGTGTAGCTAATCACAATTAATCACAGATTTTTGAAAATGCTGAAATCTGACACCATATATACATATTTCCATCTTAGGAAAGAAAACAAAACAATTTGTAGCAATAAAATGCTTTATTTATTCATTTATTTATTTTTTTTGATTTTCTCTCCAATTTGGAATGCCCAATTCCCAATGTGCTCTAAGTCTGGGGGACGAATCTCAGTTGCCTCTGAGTTTGAGACCGTCAGTCCGTGCATCTTATCACGTGGCTTGTTGTGCGCATTACCACGGAGACATAGCACGTGTGGAGGCTTCACACTATTCTCTGCATCCACGCACAACCCATTAAGCACCCCGCCGAGAGCGAGAACCACATTATAGTGACCACGAGGAGGTTACCCCATGTGACTGTACCCTCCCTAGCAACCGGGTCAATTTGGTTGCTTAGGAGACCCGGCTGGAGTCACTTAGCACGCCCTGGATTCAAACTCGTGACTCCAGGGGTGGTAGTCAGCGTCTTTACTCGCTGAGCTACCCAGGCCCCAATCAGTCATGTTTTTAATCAGAGTGATTAATCAGCTGATCTACGTATTCATCTACTGACTAACAAAATCCCAAGACTGATAGTGGCAGATGTAGAAATGAAATTACCAAATTATGTGAAATATTTATTTGAGTGCTTGAATCGGTCATTAAAAATGACTGTTGATCAAAACAGGTAACTTAAAAGAATCTTTTACTGTGCATAACATAATTAATATTCATGAATTTTGCAGCACTGCCCCCCATAGTACAATTTTCTGTACAGTTTATCTTTATTTAGACCAAACTTTGTGGTAATCGTCACTTTCAAATGGATTATTCCAGCTGTTACAAAGGTCATAGGCCTTCAGGATTTTATTCGCAGAATAACATGGGATATGCATGCACTCTCCATCCATGGGTACACTTAACAATGGTAGTGAAGTTTAGTCCAGATTGCGGTTTCTAAATGTCAAGCGAAAGAACATTTAGAATTTGTTGATGTGTTTAATAGACAATGTCTTGGTGCTCTGGAGTTCCCTATCTGTCACTCACTCGACGTTGTGTCGATGTAGTGACACTAGGGGTCACACTTGGGAGCCCGAGACACCTCTGGTCTTTGATAAAAGGCCAATGAAAATTGGCGAGTGGTATTTGCATGCCACTCCCCCGGACATACGGGTATAAAAGGAGCTGGTATGCAACCACTCCTTCAGATTTTTGGTCATGCTCATTGAGCTGAATACTACTGTTCATTCACCTCTGCTGGATCTGATGGCGCATTTCAGCGGCTTCTCCCTCCTCTGCACTGGTGCACTGCAGAGAACGCCCCTGGCCGCTTCGGCAGAAAAACTAGAGAGTATATTTTCTGAAAGAGCTTTTTTCCCCCTCTAAAAGATTATATATTTCTCTAAAAGAGCGCACACACGGAACGTCTTTTTAAAGACGCGTCTTTTTAAAGATGCCTTTCTGTTTGTGTGTTATTCCTGGTTGCGGTCGTTATCTCTCAACTTCGGGTGGTCATGATCGCTGTCTTTCGTGTCGGAGCGTGACCCACACGGAGGCAGCGTTTGTGAATGGTTCATGTTCTCACTGCGAGAACATGACCATGGCAACGTTGCGGTCGCGGCTTGCTTTCGTAAGGTCCTTCTACCTACGGGTATAAGGCCAGTGCGGCTAGCACTGGGGGCGATTTGGGGACCCCAATGGGATCGTCTCCGCCGGGTATCCCCCTGCGGACCTCCCATTCCCCAGCACGCTCATCTGCCCCAATCGGGCTTCCGGATGAGTTCGCCGGCTCGTCTCATGGCGAGTCTGGCTTCTTGTTCGGAGCCCGCGAAGATGATGAGCTCTCGAGCGCAGCATCGGAGAGCAGGCTTGTCCAGTTGGACGCAGAAGCCTCAGCTGGGCTTCCCCCTTAGGGAATGATCACCCAGTCACAGGCCAATGCCGAAATGACGGACATGCTTTCCCGGGCGGCTGCGAGCGTCGGGTTAGAGTGGAACCCTCCGCTCTCCCCTGAACCCTCGCGGCTTGATGATTGGTTTCTGGGCTCGCAGCGCTGCTCAAAGCAGCCACGCCCCGCTCCAGTGCCATTCTTCCCAGAAGTGCATGAGGAGCTGATGAAGTCGTGGGACGCACCTTTTATTGCCCGGCCCCGACTCCGCAGTTCCCCAGCTCTCACTACCCTCGATGGCAGGGCGGCCAAGAGCTATACGGCGATTCCCTCGGTGGATAAGGCGCTCACGGTGCACCTATGCCCGCAGAGCGCTGCCACCTGGCGTGGATGCCCTAAGCTCCCGTCCAAGCCCTGTAGGCTCACGTCATCCCTGACGGCTAAAGCCTACAGTGCTGCTGGACAAGCTGCCTCTGCCCTGCACGCCATGGCTCTCTCATGGCTGCAGGTCCACCAAGCCAAGGCGCTGAAAGAACTGCACGAGGGTAGTTCTGCCCCAGATTTGATGCAGGAACTGCGCTTGGTGACCGACCTCACTCTCCGGGCGATGAAGGTCACGGCGCGGTCTCTCGGGTGGACGATGGCTACACTAGTGGTCCAGGAGCGCCACCTTTGGCTCAACCTGGTCGAGATGGGCGAGGCCGACAAGACACGGTTCCTTGCTGCCCCCATTTCCCAGGTGGGCCTATTCGGCGACACCGTCGAGGACTTTGCCCAGCAGTTCTTGACGGTGAAGCAGCAGATGGAGGCAATCCGGCACATCCTGCCCCGGCGTGGCTCAAGATCCCGCACCCCATCTGCTCGTCGCCAAGGGCGTCCCCCTGCGGTGACTGCACCGGCTCTGCCACAGCCCGGCCCTTCAGCCCGGCCCCGGCGTGGAGCCCACCACAGGAAGCCGACGCCACCTGTCTCACAGCCAGCGCCGAAGAACCCACGGAGGTCCTCAAAGCGCCCTTGAGACGGGCGAACCAGGGACAAGGGAACCCACTCACGTGGAGCTGGTAAGAAGACCACTGCATCCCCCGGTGGAGGGCTGGGTGGAAAATCTTTTGTTGCCTTTTTGTTTGATTTGCCCAAGTGGCTGCGATACCCAACAGTTCAGCAAAAAAGCAGCTTCCTTCCTCCCTGGGTCACATACCCGGTGTGTACGGTCGTCACCACGACTACCGTCCAAGGGCTTTTTCTTGCAGGATTGGCGCTCCAGCGGTGGCCTTTCCGCCCCTGAGTGCCCAGCTGTGGCACACAGCTGCATCCGATGTGGCAGTCTCCACAGGTTATGAGGACAGGCCTCTTCCTCCGTTGTCCCAGGCTGTTCTGGGGGTGGTCACAAGGAGCCAGGTAAGTGCTTCGATGTCCCTAGACTCAGCACGGCCACAACGTGCTGTGGCACCTCGCGCTCCACCCCGCCGCGAGGCCCCACCTGCCGGTACGTCCGACGATGTTGTCCCCTTGGTCTACCTCGCGCGGAATTTGGACGCGTGGCTCGCGCTTTCCAATCCATCGCAATGGCTGATCCGGACCGTCTGACTCGGCTACACGATTCAGTTCGCCAGGCGCCCACCCAGGTTCAGCGGTATTCACTTCACCTTGGTCAAGGGCGAAAACTCCACCCTGCGCATGGAGATCGCTACCCTCCTCGATAGAACCTGTCCCTCCAGCCGAGATGAAGAAAGGATTTTACAGCCCCTACTTCATCATACCGAAAAAAGGCGGTGGGTTGTGGCCAATCTTGGACCTGCGAGTACTGAACCGGGCTTTACACAGACTCCCGTTCAAGATGCTGACGCAAAAACACATTCTGGCGAGCGTCCGGCATCAAGTTTGGTTCGCAGCGGTAGACCTGAAAGATGCGTACTTCCACGTCTCGATCCTTCCTCGACACAGACCCTTCCTGCGGTTCGCGTTCGAGGGTCAGGCGTATCAGTACAAAGTCCTCCCTTTTGGCCTGTCCCTGTCTCCTCGCATCTTTACGAAGATCGCAGAGGCTGCCCTTGCCCCGTTAAGGGAGGTGGGCATTCGCATTCTCAACTATCTCGACGACTGGCTAATCCTAGCTCACTCTCGAGACATGTTGTGCGCACACAGGGACCTGGTGCTCTCACACCTCACACGCATATGAGGCCGCTTCAGCACTGGCTCCAGACTCGAGTCCCGACATGGGCATGGCACCACGGGACACATCACGTGGCCATCACATCGGTCTGTCACCTCTTTTCAGCCCTTGGATGACCTCTCGGTTCTACGAGCAGGTGTTCCTCTAGAACTGGTCTTCAGGTGCGTTGTGGTCATGACAGACACCTCCAAAACGGGCTGGGGTGCTGTTTGCAATGGGCACGCAGCCGCCGGCCTCTGGATGGTCAACTGCCTTGAGTTGTTGACAATTCTGCTCACCCTGCGGAGGTTCCGGCCGTTGATCCAGGGCAAGCATGTGTTAGTTCGGACAGACAGCACGGCAACGGTAGCATATGTCAAACGCCAAGGTGGTCTGCGTTCTCATTGTATGTCACAACTTGCCCGCCATCTCCTCCTCTGGAGTCAGCAGCACTTCAAGTTGCTGCAAGCCACTCACATCCCGGGCAACCTCAACACTACAGCGGACGTGCTGTTACGGCAGGTTACCCTCAGGGGAGAGTGGAGACTCCACCCTCAGGTGGTCCAGCTGATTTTGAGTCGATTCGGACGGGCACAGGTGGACCTGTTCGCCTCCCAAGAATCCTCCCACTGCCCGCTCTGGTACACCCTCACCGAGGCTCCCCTCGGCATAGACGTGCTGGCACACAGCTGGCCCCCTGGCCTACACAAATATGCATTTCCCCCAGTGAGCCTGCTTGCAAATACCCTGTGCAAGGTCAGGGAGGACGAGGAGCAGATTGTCCTGGTAGCACCCTACTGGCCCACCCAGACATGGTTCTCAGACCTCACGCTCCTTGCGACAGCTCCCCCCTGGCGAATTCCCCTGAGGAAGGACCTTCTTTCTCAGATCGCGGTGGTAGACACGATCACTCAGGCTAGGGCCCCCTCTATGAGGTGCCTGTATGCCTTTAAGTGGCATCTGTTCGCTAAGTGGTGTTCTTCCCGATGTGAAGACCCCCAGAGATGCGCAGTCGGATCAGTGCTTTCCTTCCTGCACGAGAGGCTGGAAGGGAGGCTGTCCCCTTCCACCTTGAAGGTGTACGTTGCCACCATAGCAGCACACCATGATGCAGTCGACGGTAAGTCCTTAGGGAAGTACGACCTGATCATCAGGATCCTAAGAGCGCCAGGAGGCTGAATCCCTCCAGACCGCACCTCGTTCCCTCATGGGATCTCTCCGTAGTTCTTCAGGGTCTACAGAGAGCCCCCTTTGAGCCTTTGTAGTCAGCCAAGCTTAAGGCACTCTCCTTGAAGACTGCCCTCCCGACTGCACTCACTTCCATCAAGAGGGTAGGTGACCTGCAAGCATTCTCTGTCAGCGAAACGTGCCTGGAGTTCGGTCCGGGTTACTCTCACGTGATCCTGAGATCTATGTGCCCAAGGTTCCCACCACCCCTTTTAGGGACCAGGTGGTGAACCTGCAAGCGCTGCCCCAGGAGGAGGCAGACCCAGCTCTGTCGTTGCTGTGTCCGGTGTGTGCTTTACGCATCTATTTGGATTGCACGCAGAGCTTTAGAATCTCTGAGCAGCTCTTTGTCTGCTTTGGTGCACAGCGGAAAGGAAGCGCTGTCTCCAAGTAGAGGATTGCCCACTGGCTCATTGATGCCATAACTATGGCATATCTTGCCCAGAACATGCCGCCCCCGGTAGGGCTACGAGCCCATTCTACCAGAGGTGTAGGGGCTTCCTGGGCCCGGGCCAGAGGTGCCTCTCTAACAGACATTTGCAGAGCAGCGGGCTGGGCAACACCCAACACCTTTGCAAGGTTCTACAACCTCCGGGTGGAACCGGTTTTGTCCCAGGTAGTGGCAAGCAACACAAGCGGATAAGCCCGGGATAGCTGGCCGGGTGTATCGCTTGCACATAGCGCCTTCCACCTCCCTTGGAGCTGAAGACGTGCGCCATTAATTCCCAGTAGTGTTCACAAACTTTGTTCCCTGGTTGACTTCCTCCGAGCCCTGTGGCAGTCGAGTTTTCAGAGAGACTCGCTGCCGGCCCAGTACACGTGCTAATTAAGAGTCCTGTTCTAGGGTAGGTGCTCCGCATGTGGCGGTTCCCTGTAAGGCTAACCCCATGCGATATATATCTTCCGCTAGTTCGTTTCCCTGTTGGCAAACTGCATCTTCCTTGGGCAGAGCCCCTCTGCCCCAGTCTCCATGTTTGTAGTAACTCCTCCCCCATTGGGCAGGATCTACCTTGAAGACTCTCCACATGGTTGGAAAGACCAAGTGACATATTCTTCCACTTAAATATCCCCCCTCTCTTTGGGCAAGGTGTGGTCTCCACTGTGTCTTCCCCTTGGGAGGGATACCCCCCGACTAGACCTGGCGGCCCAGTCGGATAATCCCCGTTCTTTTTTAGGGAGTGGAAAAAAAGAAGGGGAAGAGAGGCCACGACTGGGTTAAGCCTGTCTCTATCTTTTGGGTAGTCGACTTGTCTCCAAAAAGGGCCGTTCGACAGTCATAACTATGTTGGGGGAGGTTACATGTCGACCTGGTGTGCTGGCTATGAGGCACACAGTAGTCTGCCCACCAAACGCCGCCAGTTCACGTAACACAGTTCAGCCAGTTGTGGCATTTCGTATAGGGACCCCTAGTGTCACCACATCGACACAACGTCGAATGAGTGACAGATAGGGAACGTCATGGTTACTTGTGTAACCTCTGTTCCCTGATAGAGGGAACGAGACGTTGTGTCCCTCCTGCCACAACGCTGAACTACCTGCTGAAATGGCCGGACCTTGTCTCGGCTCCTCAGCATAAAACCTGAATGAGTGGTTGCATACCAGCTCCTTTTATACCCGTATGTCCAGGGGAGTGGCATGCAAATACCACTCGCCAATTTTCATTGGCCTTTTATCAAAGACCAGAGGTGTCTCGGGCTCCCAAGAGTGACCCCTAGTGTCACTACATCGACACAACGTCTCGTTCCCTCCATCAGGGAACGGAGGTTACACAAGTAACCATGACGATATACATTTTGTTACTTAATTTGTATTATGCAAAAAAAAAAACAACAAAAAAAAAACATTTATGTTGGCAAATCAGTAGCAAAATGGTTACTATGTGGTTCCTGTGGAAATGCAGTTGTATCGAAAATTCATGGACATTTGTAATATGATAGTGACTCCAATTAATGAACTAGAACTTGTTACAATGAAGCTTGTTACCTTAATCCATAAGAACTATGCATGGGTGCTTGCTTTGGTGTTGCCACCCCTCACAGTCTGCATTCCACCCCCTTGCCACCCCATAAAAAAAATTCTAGATCCGCCCCTGGTCTCACATCCATTTTGGCATGCTCACCGTCAAATTTGTTGATGTGCTATGTGAAAATGGTTTGGTCTATCAGCATGAATTCCATACATTTTTGTCATGAGTTTCTGTAGATGATACGTGTGCAATTTAGTGGGAATCGGACATACGCTTGAAAAAGTCGGTTTTTCTGAATATTCAAAATGGCGGAAAATCTAGAGGGTGGAGTTGCGAATTGTTGCGACCCATTGGGACTCTGCATGACCCAAGGAATCAGATGAAAACCTTACGGTTATAAGTTATAGGCCGAAACTATTTGCAACTTTTAACAGTTGCAGATGGGTCAGTTACATTTGAGAGTGTTCTCTGTCTGTGTGCCAAATTTCAGAACTTTCCTATGTATGGTTCTATGGACAGCCATAGACTTCAAGAGAGGAAAAATTATAATAATATGAACACTAATGGATCCAGTAGGTGCCTACACCCAAAATAATCTTATCAAATCTAACCAAACCGAATCTAAACAAATTACACATTTCACAATGCATCACAAAATTTAGGAAAGTATCGTAACCAAATCGTAATCATTTTCAGAGCAAATATTTAAATTTTACTTTTTACGACAGATTGTTTAGAATCACTTTAAAGCTAGGTTAGTTTACGCACCTGATTTGTTCAGGTATGTTCCCTCTTTGCAGTCAATGCAGTCAAAACAGCAGGAGTGATAGCCTTTGACTCTGCGCACCTGTCCTGACTCGCAGTTTGAGGAGCATGTGGACAATGGTACCTGTTACAGAGAGCATTCGTTAATAATTTGAAGAGGTGACATACACTTTTAGTCAAAGGTTTGGACACACTTACTCCAGTTCTTTACTATTTAGAATAATTGAAAAGTCATAAATATACAGTACTGTGGTACATTAGATGTTTCACAAAAACATTTGTCTTAAGATGGTTATTTATTACCCTCTGCTTTAGTGTGTTAATAGGAAATTTCAGTTTTAAATTTCTACACATTCCTTTTGCAAATAGAATAGAATACAAGTAGAACAAGGAGTCCTGCAACAGATGGTATGGCCCCCACAGGACCCGGCTCGTCCCCCTATAAGCCTTTAGATCAAAATGAATTTTTAGATAAAGAAAAGCATAAATTCAGTCAAGTGTGTCCAAACATTTGGCTGGTAGTGTACAGGTAATTCAAAAACACTTAGAATTAATATAGCCTACAAACGATTTAGGTGTTAATGATTGTAGAGGTCGACCGATAGTGGATTTTGCTGATACCGCTAACTAAGGTGGTGGAAAAGGCTGATAATCGGCTGATCGTTTTTAAAGCCAATTTATAAAATGTCCAAAAAAAATAATAATAATTTAAATAAAAAGAAATTCTTTGCCATGGCGGGCAAATCCCAGATGCAGTTTTTTGTTCAAACAAAATCCCAATAATAACTAGAAAAAAATTAAGATTTGTTGCATAACGTGGGACTTTTAAGTATAAACAAGCCCAAAACACACCAGGGACTCTGATTTTGACATGACAATATAATGAAAAACTATTGGCAACTTTCGACATAGATTTTTGCAGATAACCGATAGTTCTATTGGCACCGATTAAACTGTAAAACCGATATATCGGTCTACCTCTTATTGATTGTAGGTCATTGTGTTTGCCAGTATACTGTTCGTACCTTAGAATTTGCAGTGTGCCATTTTATGCCATCTTTATTAATCATGAGGTTCTGATAAAAGGATCCAATTCCATTAAAGTGCACACTAGTGTCATTAAAGATCCACTGCATCATATCGTAGCCGAAGTTTGGATTACCCTCTTTATCAAACTTAAAACTTATCCCCTCTACATTTATGGAAACATTTTGGAGTTTCTTTAACAGCTGTAGGAAAGATTGTTTTTCTTTAGTATACTTAAAGTTAGTAAAGGTTATTCTCAACTTCACAGTCAGGACATTTTTGTCTTATCTTTATCTTACCTGCCATGGATAGACTTTGTCCGTTTTGGGATTTAAAGCGCACCTGTTGGCATTGCATTCAAGCAAGTCATGCAGTGCATGTGCAGCACAGTAGATGGCAGCATACACTCTGAAAGCTGACCGCTGCACAAGGTTTGTCTTGACCATGCTCACGTTGACTGAGGTGAGGTTACCGCATCTTGGGCAAGGGTTGTCCAGAGGGGAGGTTTGTGCCTCTGGCTGCTGGGGGAAGAATATTTGTCTCTCTGCCTCTATTTTGGTGAAGAGCTCACGGACATAGGGAGTGAACAGATTGATAGGTTTGGTGATGTCAGCAAATGCCAGCACTGTGCCTATAGAACTAATGCCAGGCAGGGTGAATATATCTTCATTCAGGCCCCATGCTGTGCTCGCCACCCAAACCGCTGTCATATTTCTTTTGATTACCTGGACATGTAGTGATGGCAAGAGCAATTAGAATCACTAAAACTTGTAGATTTAATATGAATTTATAATACTGAATGAAAAAGAGAGGACTATTAATACTTTAAAATAATTTCTTATTTAAAGGGGTCGTATCATAATTAAAAAAAAATTCTAATAATAATATTAGAGCTGTCACGATTATAACATTTATACAAATAATTATGTTTAATTCATAATTAAGTTTAAGTAATTAGTTATGGTGATTAATTTTCATTCAGATTGTCATACTTTTTATAGGAATATTTGTGGTTAATACACATACACCATAAGAAGTCAATTATTCATATTTAACTTGGAATGATTTAATAAAATGATGATATTTAATTTTTGGAAAAATATTTCACAGGGGTAGAATGACATGAAAAATTATATTTTAAATAATACTGTAAAATATTAAAATTTCTCTCTAATTTTTGTCAACTTTAGTTATTTTTGGAACCCAGCCAAACTGAATATTATATTATATTATATTATATTATATTATATAAGTTAAGCAATAACACTTCTGTTTTATCTTAAAATGTCCTTTTTTAGACAGTAAAATGTTATTGGAATTTGAAGTACACAATTACAGCAGTTATCACAAATACTGTAATTTCGATCAGGCATTTATGTATTAATTGCGACAGGCCTAATCATTTTATTTTTTTCCCTAAGGTCCACCTATAATGTTAATCAAGGTTTTTTTTGCACCGAAAACAGTCCTAATTTAGTTTGTTATGAACCTTTTCCACCCGCTCGCTGACCCTTAAAATTAAAAGGTCTGTTTTTGCTGCTGTGCCTTTAAAGGGATGGTTCACCCAAAAATGAAAATTCTCTCATTATTTACCCACCCTCATGCCATCCCAGATGTGTATGACTTTCTTTTTTCTTGCTTGTTCTTCTGAATACAAGCTAAGATTTTAACAAGAATATCTCAGCTCTGTAAGTGGGCAATTCCAGCGTTATGGATGTGACAATTTTATGTAATCATAAACCCCTGCAGATAGAGTCCAGACATCAGAAAATTGTCAGTCTTGCCAGGTTTTTTTCCAGTTTAGATCGGGAAATGAGCTTGCATTACGGATGTGACAAAAATGGACACAAGTTTTTGGGAGATCACACACTTTGTAAAAACTCTGTGAATTGAAATGCACAATCCAGAAATAATACTAGCCACAGAATTTAGAAGGGTTGGCGCTCCTAAGAACATGTAATATTTATTTTTTATTCATTGTCTTTGTTACATAAATGGGGCAAAACCGGCGTTACGGACATGACATCTCTTTGTTACGGACGTGACATTTGTGAAAGCAGTACTTACATCATGAGGGGAAACAGTAGCGATTCTAGCTTGTATGGCGCCCTGGGCGAAACCCGCTTCAACACGCCCCCAAAGTTGGGGGAGGGGGGGGGCCCTGGGCAACTGCCCATGTAGCTCATGCCTAAATCCACCACTGAGGGGAAACCATTCCAAAATGCTTTGAAATCTACAGACTTCGACCTCTGAGATATATTATATTACGTTAT
The DNA here is from genome assembly GCF_019703515.2 of Myxocyprinus asiaticus. Classification (NCBI taxonomy): domain Eukaryota; kingdom Metazoa; phylum Chordata; class Actinopteri; order Cypriniformes; family Catostomidae; genus Myxocyprinus; species Myxocyprinus asiaticus. The sequence goes on from NC_059378.1 coordinate 38,373,937, forward strand.
AATACCCATCAAGGCTGTATGATGAATTGACATAAGATTGAAATTGCCATTTTTCCATGGTATTGTTGACATTTTCGTGGAATTGCCCAGTTCCATACAATGCAAGTCAACAGGGTCCAAAACTTTAAAGCTCAAAAAGTATATAAAGGCAGCATAAAAGTAATCCATATAACTCCAGTTTTTAAATCCATGTCTTCAGAAGGAAATTGGGTGAGAAACAGACACATTTTTAAGTCCTATATCTCCGCTTTCAAAAAGCCCTCCTAAGTGCTCTTCTCTCCTAAGAGTTCTTCTTCTTTTGTTTTTGGCGATTCGCATTCTTCGTAAATATTGCCGCCTACTGGGTAGGGAGAATAATTTATAGTAAAACAAGGATTTAAATATTTACCTGTTTCTCACCCGCCCCACACCTATCATAATGCTTCTAAAGATATGGATTTAACCACTGGAGTCGTATGGATTACTTTATGCTGCCTTTATGTGCTTTTTTGAGCTTCAAAATTGTGGACCCTGTTGACTTGCATTGTATTGACCTACAGAGATGAGACATTCTTCTAAAAATCTTTGTTTGTGTTCATCAAGTCATACACATCTGGGTTGGCATGAGGGTGAGTAAATGATGAGAATTTTCATTTCTGGGTGAACTATTCCTTTAAGACTTTTTTGCAAATGCCCTCTTTGCATGTGAAATGAGTAACAGTGCTTACATAGGGCTACAGGCTTGCTGTGGGGTCTAATTTAGTTGGCAAGACCCCATACTTCAATAATCCTTTTGTTACATTGTGACAAGTTCACAAAGCAATTGTTGTGAGGGTCATGAGTAAATGTATTCAGGTGTCTGACATCATAATTTTTAAAGGGATAGTGCAAAAGATCAAGGAAATAAAAAAATTTCACGATATGACCCCTTTAAAGAAATTGCTTACATTTTTTACCTCTATAAAAAATTCTTTAGCCAGATTGGGGACAGAGAAGACCACCACTACTCCCACTTTAGCATCATCAATATGATCAAGTATATCTCTCAATGCTGGCTTTGGGTCATTGTATACAGGAATCAGAGCTTGATATGCCACGCAGATGGACGCCTCATTGGCCATACTGGAGAACTGCTGCTGGCCCTTCTGACCGTATTCGTCATCACTACCGACCACTGCCACCCAGTTCCACCTAAACTCTTTCAGCAGCTGCACCATTGCGATAACTTGCCAACGGTCACTGGCCACAGTACGCATGAAGGACGGATACGACTCTTTGTCACTGAACACGTCGCTGGTGGCACCATAGCTAATCTGAGAATGGGGAATAAGATGATTTTAGAAAGTTACACTTTAAGTTGAAATCAACCCACAAATGGCTTGCTTATAGGTGGCTCTGCATATTAAGCTGGTATAAGAGAAAAAAATAAAATAAAATTCCGATACTGCAAAGGGTCCGATACTGCACTCATGTACCAAAATACGATACCATCTGACGTACGAATGTCATTCCATTAACATTCAGTGCACAATTAAAATCACGTTATGTCCTAGTATTATTTTTAAACCTCAAAGGCTGCGATTTAATGAGATAAATATCTAGTTTGCATGTGCTTCACGCTTCAAAGTAAATAGATCTTGTTTTAAGAATGTTTGAATGTCAATGTATGCAGGCTGCTTATACCAAGAAGCTCTAAAACACCATCATGAGCCTTGCATGCTGTTTATAGCAGATGATAGCGAGCTGATTCACTATGTAACACACAGCGTATTTAGACTACATATATATTTAAAGAAATAGCAGCCTTTTGCGGTTCAGTAATCACACTGGGTCACTTTTCCGGAGGTGAGATGCTACCGTCAAAAACACAAAGAAACGTTGACGTTGGTGTCACTCTTGGGAGCCCGAGACACCTCTGGTCTTTGATAAAAGGCCAATGAAAATTGGCGAGTGGTATTTGCATGCCACTCCCACGGACATACGGGCATAAAAGGAGCTGGTATGCAACCACTCATTCAGGGTTTACGCTGAGGAGCCGATATAAGGTCCGGCCATTTCAGCGGGTAGTTCAGCATTGTGGCAGGAGGGACCAACGTCTCGTTCCCTCCATCAGGGAACGGAGGTTACACCAGTAACCATGACGTTCCCTATCTGTCACTCACTCGACGTTGGTGTCGATGTAGTGACACTAGGGGTCCCTATACAAAACGCCACAAGGCTGAACTGTGTTACGTGAACTGGCAGTGTGTGGTGGGCAGACTTGCTGTGTGCCTCATAGCCAGCACACCAGATCGACACGTAACCTCCCCCAACACAGTTATGAGTGTCGAACGGCCCTTTTTGGGGACAAGTTGACTACCCAAAGATAGAGACAGGCTTAACCCAGTCGTGGCCTCTTTTCCCCTTCTTTTTTTCCACTCCCTAAAAAAGAAGGGGGATTATCAGACTGGGCCACCAGGTCTAGTCAGGGGGTGTCCCTCCCAAGGGGAGGACACCGCGGAGACCACACCTCGCCCCAAGAGGGGGGGGGATATTTAAGTGGAAGAATACGTCACATGGTCTTTCCAACCATGTGGAGAGCCTTCAAGGTAGATCCTGCCCAATGGGGGAGGAGTTACTACAAACATGGAGACTGGGGCAGAGGGGCTCTGCCCAAGGAAGATGCAGTTTGCCAGCAGGGAAACGAATTAGCGGAAGATATAGATCGCATGGGGTTAGCCTTACAGGGAACCGCCACATGCGGAGCACCTACCCCAGAACCGGGATCTTAGTTAGCGCGTGTACTGGGCCGGCAGCGAGTCTCTCCGAAAACTCGACTGCCACAGGGCTCAGAGGAATTCAACCAGGGAACAACTTTTGTGAACACTACTGGGAATTAACAGCGCACGTCTTCAGCTCAAAAGGAGGTAGAAGGCGCTATGTGCAAGCGATACACCCGGCCGGCTATCCCGGGCTTATCCGCTTGTGTTGCGTGCCACTACCTGGGACGAAACCGGTTCCACCCGGAGGTTGTAGAACCTTGCAAAGCCCGCTGCTCTGCAAATGTCTGTTAGAGAGGCACCTCTGGCCAGGGCCCAAGAAGCCGCTACACCACGGGTAGAATGGGCTCGTAGCCCTACCGGGGGCGGCATGTTTTGGGCGAGATATGCCATAGTTATGGCATCAACGAGCCAGTGGGCGATTCTCTGCTTGGAGACAGCGCTTCCTTTCCGCTGTGCCCCAAAAGCAGACAGAGAGCTGCTCAGAGATTCTAAAGCTCTGCGTGCGATCCAAATAAATGCGTAAAGCGTGCACCGGACACAGCGACGACAGGGCTGGGTCTGCCTCCTCCTGGGGCAGCACTTGCAGGTTCACCACCTAGTCCCTAAAGGGGTGGTGGGAACCTTGGGCACATAGCCCGGTCAGGGTCTCAGGATCACGTGAGAGTAACCTGGACCGAACTCCAGGCACATTTCGCTAACAGAGAACGCTTGCAGGTCACCTACCCTCTTGATGGAAGTGAGCGCAGTCAGGAGGGCAGTCTTCAAGTTGAGTGCCTTAAGCTCAGCTGACTGCAAAGGCTCAAATGGGGCTCTCTGTAGACCCTGAAGAACTACAGAGGTCTGATGAGGGAACGAGGCGCGGCCTGGAGGGATTCAGCCTCCTGGCGCCTCTTTGGAACCTGATGATCAGATCATGCTTCCCTAAGGACTTACCGTGGACTGTGTCGTGGTGTGCTGCTATGGCAGCAACATACACCTTCAAGGTGGAAGGGGACAGCCTCCCTTTCAACCTCTCTTGCAGGAAGGAAAGCACTGATCTGACTGCGCATCTCTGGGGGTCTTCCCGATGGGAAGAACACCACTTAGCGAACAGACGCCACTTAAAAGACATACAGGTGCCTCGTAGAGGGAGCCCTAGCCTGAGTGAATGTGTCTACCATTGCAGGTGGGAGACAGCTTAGGTCTTCCGCGTCCCGTCCAGGGGCCAGACATGGAGATTCCAGAGGTCTGGGCGCGGGTGCCGGATGGTGCCCCTTCCCTGAGAAAGAAGGTCCTTCCTCAGGGGAATTTTCCGGGGGGGAGGGGGCTGTCGCGAGGAGCGTGAGGTCTGAGAACCACGTCTGGGTGGGCCAGTAGGGTGCTACCAGGATGACCTGCTCCTTGTCCTCCCTGACCTTGCACAGGGTCTGTGCAAGTAGGTTCACTGGGGGAAACGCATATTTGTGAATGCCAGGGGGCCAGCTGTGTGCCAGCGCGTCTATGCCGAGGGGAGCCTCGGTGAGGGCGTACCAGAGCGGGCAGTGGGAGGATTCTTGGGAGGCGAACAGGTGCACCTGTGCCTGTCGAATCGACTCCAAATCAGCTGGACCACCTGAAGGTGGAGTCTCCACTCTCCCCTGAGGGTAACCTGTTGTGACAGCGCATCCGCCATAGTGTTGAGGTTGCCCGGGATGTGAGTGGCTTGCAGCGACTTGGTGCTGCTGACTCAAGAGGAGGAGACGGCGGGTGAGTTGTGACATACAACGAGAGTGCAAACCACCTTGGCGTTTGACATATACTACCGTTGTCGTGTTGTCTGTCTGAACACCGCTGAACCTGGGCGGATGCCCGGCGAAGTGAATCGCGCCGCCGAGTCAGATGGTCCGGACCAGCCCTCGTAATGGATTGGAAAGCGCAAGTCATGCGTCCAAGTTCCGCACAAGGGGGACCAAAGGGACAACGTCAGCAGGTGGGGCCTCGCGGCGGGTCGGAGCTCAAGGTGCCACACCACGTCGTGGCCGTGCTGAGCCTAAGGACATCGAAGCACTTACCTGGCTCCTTGTGACCACCCCCAGAACAGCCTGGGACGGGGGAGGAAGAGGCCTGTCCTCATGACCCGTGGAGACTGTCACATCGGGGGTGGATTTGTGCCACAGCTGGGCGCTCAGGGGCGGGAGACCACCGCTGGAGCGCCAACCTGCCAAATGGAGTGGTGGACGGTGGTCGTGATGACAGCCGTACACACCGGATACGTGACCCAGGGAACAAGGAAACCGCTCTTGCTGAGCTCTTGAGTACTGCAGCCACTTGGGCATGCAGCGCAATTAAATGCAAAAGGTAACAAAAAGATGAAGATCTGCTTACCAGCTCCAGAGCAGCGGGTTTCGTTGTCCCTGGGTTGCCCATCTCAAGGGCACTTTGAAGCCTTATCACGGGTTCTGGGCGGCCGCGAGACGGGTGGCGTCTGCTTCCTGCGGTGGGCTCCATGCCGGGCCGAAGGGGCGGGCTGAGGCGGAGCCGGTGCAGTCTCCGCAGGGGGACACCCTTGGCGATGAGTAGACGGGGTGTGGGATCTTGAGCCGCGCCAGGGCAGGATAAGCTGGCTAGTATCCATCTACTGCTCTACCATCGAGAACTGCTGGGCAAAGTCCTTGACGGTGTCGCCGAATAGGCCCGCCTGGGAAATGGGGGCAGCAAGGAATCGTGCCTTGTCGGCCTCACCCATCTTGACCAGGTTGAGCCAAAGGTGGCGCTCCTGGACCACTAGTGTGGCCATCGTCCGCCCGAGAGACCGCACCGTGACCTCCGTCGCTCGGAGAGCGAGGTCGGTCGCCGAGCGCAGTTCCTGCATCAATCCCGGGGTGGAACTACCCTCGTCCAGTTCCTTTAGCACCTTGGCGGACTTGCAGGAGAGCCATGGCGTACAGGGCGGAGGCGGCTTGTCCAGCGGCACCGTTGGCCTTGGCCATCAGAGACAACGTAAACCTACAGGCCTTGGACAGGGGGCTTTGGGCACCCGCGCCAGGTGGCGGCACTCTGCAGGCATAGGTGCACCGCGAGCACCTTTATCCACCGGGGGATTCTCGAATAGCCCTTGACAACCAGGAATAACACACAATCGGAAAAGCATCTTTAAAAAGATGCGTCTTTAAAAAGACGTTCCGTGTGTGTGCTCTTTTAGAGAAATATATACTCTTTTAGAGGGGAAAAATGCTCTTTCAGAAAAATATACTCTCTAGTTTTTCTGCCGAAGCGCCCAAGGGCGTTCTCTGCAGTGCACCAGTGCAGAGGAGGGAGAAGCTGCTGAAATGCGCCATCAGATCCAGCAGAGGTGAATGAACAGTAGTATTCAGCTCAATGAGCATGACCGTTCGGCTCCGAAGAGAAAATCTGAATGAGTGGTTGCATACCAGCTCCTTTTATACCCGTATGTCCGGGGGAGTGGCATGCAAATACCACTCGCCAATTTTCATTGGCCTTTTATCAAAGACCAGAGGTGTCTCGGGCTCCCAAGAGTGACCCCTAGTGTCACTACATCGACACCAACTTCGAGTGAGTGACAGATAGAGAACGGTAAGGGCTTCACTCCAAAATAAAAGCTTTCACCAAAATAAAATGTCTATTTAAATGGAAAAAATTACGACAGAAATATATCACTACTTTATATAATTATGTAATGTTCACTGTAATACTACTACTCAATAATAATAACAATAATAATAAATCAATAGTAATTTTCTTATATTTAAGCAATTTCTCACATCTGTGATGCTCTGTTACATAGCATTTTATTTGACAAAAATAACTCCAGTATTGTATTTTGAATTGTAATGTGAGGTTCTGTATAAACACTCTTTATTTGATTAAAATAATACAATATTATGTTGAAAATAAAATATTTTATTTTCATTTGATTACAGTTTTATACATTTATATAAACCCCATTTTGAAGATAAAATTTAAATAAATTGTTGAATATGGAATAATTAAAAAAAACAAAAAAAAAACAGTCATCAGTATTGGCAAGTACCGAAAAGGAAGTATCGGTTCTCGTACTCGTTCTCCAAAAAAAGCTATCGGGACCTCCCTATTTTTCACCATACAGTATATCATAAAGTAACCTACAGTTAACAAATTTCAGGTTTTTATTGTAGATTTTTTTCCATTCTTTTTCCATTAAGATAACCAACATCTGGCAACTCACCAGTGGCATCAAGAAAAACCCAATGAGCTTGCCAATGTGGGGGACCAAGTCAGAGTTGTTTGGTCCAATGATAGCTATAACACGAGGCTTGTAGTCGGTGTAGTTACAGGAGATCTCCATTTCCTCTGATGTTTCCTTTGTGAGAAACTGGAGGACAGGCTTCATGACGACGGCTGGCTGCATGCAGGTGTCGAAGTTCTCAAAGCCTAGTGTGATTCCAGGGAGAAGATCTGGTTTAGCATTGATCTCATCCACAGAGTACTTCATGACCAATGACATAGAAAGACCATATGTGTTGACCCTGCCAAAAAAAACAAAAACATGCTTACATAATTAAGGGAGCAAAAGACAAGCAGACTGTATTGTCAGATTTTGTAGACTCTAGAGCAGTGGTTCTCAACTGGTTGGAAGCAGATCTGTTCTGATAAGGTCGTATACTATTAAATGGAATCTATAAAACACAACTAACAATAAAATTGTACACAGTTAGGATAGCAAAAATCTCATCAACTTTGTAAAGCAAGGAGAAGTTGCTTTCTATACTCAAACTCTACTGTAATTTGGTGCAAATTCATCTGTCTCTTGGTAGAAGCTGGCCAAATTTGACCGATGCCAACATGGACAGATAGTGTGACATGCCCTCATCCTCACAATCCATAAAACACAACAACACAAGGGAGGGATGAACCGAGAATAAACATTGTTTGTGCAGACAACAATGGTGTTTGCTCTGTGAATTATTGGTTGCAGAGAGTATGAAACCATCAAAATTTACGATAAATTTACAAACCAAAATTGACAGTTCTCCAATTCAGCCATGTCATGTAATTAATTTAGCATATTTTTGGACCTGTACATTTAATTGTGATAAGAATCATTTTCAATATTTCTTCTTAAGGACATTTTTTTAGTTTACTTTTTTATGATTACCAATTTTGTTACCGAGTTGGGTCCCCACTGTATGTCCAATTTAAAACCTATGTCCTGAAGCAAGACCAGTTGAGAATCACAGATGTTGGCCACATCTACACTATTACACATTAATTTGCTACGTTTGCCACTTTCATCCACACTAGAACGTTTCCAAAACGCTCTCCAATACCACATACTGTACTTCAGAAAACGATTATCTTAGGAAACTGAAAACAGAGTTTGTAAATGAAAATGGATTCGTATGGATGTGGCCGTAGACTATGCAGTCAACAATTTTCTTCAAAGATTTTACCTGTTACACTCGATATCGTCAGGCTTTACATGTTTGCTCAAGTTGCTGGTGATTTCATTAATGGGGAAAATTCCTCCTAACAGAATATCTCCGGGGGATTTGAAAAGGCTTGTTGAGATGTTCTTGAACCACGGTGGATTCTGGCTGAGTCCAGACCCCAGGAAGCCCAAGCACACTAGAAGGATCCATCCTTGAGCCATCCTGAAGGGTGGACAATCCAAAAAAATGACAAAGCACATACTGTATCATGGAATTTAATAAACAAAATTGATAAATGAAGATGAAAGAGCTGGACTGACCTCAAATAATACCAGCGCAAGTACTGCTTAGACTCCTCTTCTTGTGGTGTTTTGAGCTTGAAGCTTGAAGTGATTCGTTTAGTGACCAGAAATGATAATGGTTATAATGGTCACCTAACAGCACGTACGTGACTAAAGAGACCTGCCCCACACCTTTGTGATGCAAGTCAGAGGTCAAGTTCCATTCGGGTTTCCCATGGAAATGTTCTGGGCTCACCTCAATGCACAAGCAGGTTTTAAATCACATACATTGGTAATTCACAGTAAAACTTTGAAGTATAAGTAGACCACACAGAATGTGTTCTTGAATTTTGTTTACACAATGTTTTAATTGTTGGCCTGTGTACAGAAATGTCAAACGAGCATCTTGCGCAGCATCTAGCTATTGTGAGATTCTTTGTCAAGTAGTTCAAATTTGAAAAACATGTTTCGAGTCCCCTGCGTTCCACTCCATTGTTAGCGCTTCATCTAGCAGTTTTAACACAACACCTAAATATAACTTTATATAACTAAAATTTAGAGGTGTTTAATGGATGCATTGAATAGAAAGGTATTCTTTCTGTACATGAATTTAATTCAAGAGTCAAAGCGACTGTGTTGCTTGTTTTCAATCAGAAACAGGGTCCTTGAATGTTTTGAAGTGCTTTGCACCAGGACAAGAGAGGTATGGCTCTCAAGAGTTCATTAGAACATAAAATATTTGGTTGGAAATGTGTGTTGAACAAAGTGCATAATGGAAATGTGGCAGGCTGCACAATGCTTTTACCCAGACCCTGTTGAATTTTCATAATATTTGTTTGCGGAGATGACTCAAGGAGTTTCATGATTCATGATAGTAACCCACGCATGCATAATTCCAGTCACCATACAGGGAACTTTTGCACACAGCAAGAGCGAAGGAAGTATAGCATTTATCTAAGTTTTTAATTATATGACGAAATATTTTTTTTTCCACAGGTTGAATAAATAAAGACTATGAAGACTATGGGGTGAACTATGCCTTTAAACTTTTATTTTAAACATACCTATCTGCAATGTAGACCTAAATCTAATTAACATAGTATATAATAAAATGTTCCAATACACATTTCTATGTATTTTTACTGTATTTGCAAGTTGTTATGTAGAATCTTCTACATACTCTACATAATAGATGGTTTTGCATTAAGTGTTACCTCAGATGTATAATGTCAAAACTATTGGTCAAATGTTTGCATAAAATTTTGACTGGTGTTCAAATTACCTTAAAATGAACTTTAAGCTTAACCGCATGTTTGCAAGTGCTTTGTATAAATCTGGAGTGTTCCTTTCATATTATCATGGATCTTGATCATTGATCTTTGTTAACATATTTTTCTCTATATCTCTCACAGAGTTACTATAACTGAATGGATTGAATCGAGACAATGAAAGGAATATTCCGTGTTCAAAACAACTTAAGTTCAGTCGACATCATTTGTGGCATAATGCTGACTATACCACACACACACACACACACACACACACACACACACACACACATACACACACACACACAAAAAAGAAATCATTATGACTCACCCCTGTTTTATATATATATATATATATATATATATATATATATATATATATATATATATATATATATATATATATATATGTATATATAAAGCAGTTACAGTAAGGGACTTACAATGGAAGTGAATAGGGCCAATCTATAAACACTAAAATACTCACCGTTTATAGAGTATAGCCACAATACGTAAACTTTATACATGTTAACATGATTTAAGGGTGATAAATGATAGAATGCTTACTAAACTTGTCTGTGTAAAGTTATATCCAATACTGGAATTAAAGGATTTAGTTGTCATGAAAACATCCTTGTTACTTGCGTAACCTCCATTCCCTGATGGAGGGAACGAGATGTTGTGTCAATGTAGTGACACTAGGGGTCACTCTTGGGAGCCCGAGACACCTCTGGTCTTTGATAAAAGGCCAATGAAAATTGGCGAGTGGTATTTGCATGCCACTCCCACGAACATACGGGTATAAAAGGAGCTGGTATGCAACCACTCATTCAGGTTTTACGCTGAGGAGCCGATATAAGGTCCGGCCATTTCAGCGGGTTCAGTGTTGTGGCAGGAGGGACCAAAGTCTCGTTCCCTCCATCAGGGAACGGAGGTTACACCAGTAACCATGACGTTCCCTATCTGTCACTCACTCGACGTTGGTGTCGATGTAGTGACACTAGGGATCCCTATACAAAACGCCACAAGGCTGAACTGTGTTACGTGAACTGGCGGTGTGTGGTGGGCAGACTTGCTGTGTGCCTCATAGCCAGCACACCAGGTCGACACGTAACCTCCCCCAACACAGTTATGAGTGTCGAACGGCCCTTTTTGGGGACAAGTCGACTACCCAGAAATAGAGACAGGCTTAACCCAGTCGTGGCCTCTTTCCCCTTCTCTATTTCCACTCCCTAAAAGAGAAGGGGGATTATCCGACTGGGCCGCTAGGTCTAGTCGGGGGGTGTCCCTCCCAAGGGGAGGACACCGCGGAGACCACACCTCGCCCCAAGAGAGAGGGGGATATTTAAGTGGAAGAATACATCACATGGTCTTTCCAACCATGTGGAGAGCCTTCAAGGTAGATCCTGCCCAATGGGGGAGGAGTTACTACAACATGGAGACTGGGGCAGAGGGGCTCTGCCCAAGGAAGATGCAGTTTGCCAGCAGGGAAATGAATTAGCGGAAGATATAGATCGCATGGGGTTAGCCTTACAGGGAACCGCCACATGCGGAGCACCTACCCCAGAACCGGGCTCTTAGTTAGCACGTGTACTGGGCCGGCAGCGAGTATCTCCGAAAACTCGACTGCCACAGGGCTTGGAGGAATTCAACCAGGGAACAACTTTTGTGAACACTACTGGGAATTAACAGCGCACGTCTTCAGCTCAAAAGGAGGTAGAAGGCGCTATGTGCAAGCGATACACCCGGCCGGCTATCCCGGGCTTATCCGCTTGTGTTGCGTGCCACTACCTGGGACGAAACCGGTTCCACCCGGAGGTTGTAGAACCTTGCAAAGGTGTTGGGTGTTGCCCAGCCCGCTGCTCTGCAAATGTCTGTTAGAGAGGCACCTCTGGCCAGGGCCCAAGAAGCCGCTACACCACGGGTAGAATGGGCTTGTAGCCCTACCGGGGGCGGCATGTTTTGGGCGAGATATGCCATAGTTATGGCGTCAATGAGCCAGTGGGCGATCCTCTGCTTGGAGACAGCGCTTCCTTTCTGCTGTGCACCAAAGCAGACAAAGAGCTGCTCAGAGACTCTAAAGTTCTGCGTGCGATCCAAATAGATGCGTAAAGCGCGCACCGGACACAGCAACGACTGGTCTGGGTCTGCCTCCTCCTGGGGCAGCACTTGCAGGTTCACCACCTGGTCCCTAAAAGGAGTGGTGGGAACCTTGTGCACATAGCCCGGTCGGGGTCTCAGGATCACGTGATAATAGCCCGGACCGAACTCCAGGCACGTTTCGCTGACAGAGAACGCTTTCAGGTCACCTACCCTCTTGATGGAAGTGAGCGCAGTCAGGAGGGCAGTCTTCAAGGAGAGTGCCTTAAGCTCAGCTGACTGCAAAGCTCAAAGGGGGCTCTCTGTAGACCCTGAAAAACTACAGAGGTCTGATGAGGGAACGAGGTGCGGCCTGGAGGGATTCAGCCTCCTGGTGCCTCTTAGGAACCTGATGATCAGATCATGCTTCCCTAAGGACTTACCATCGACTGCGTCGTGGTGTGCTGCTATGGCAGCAACATACACCTTCAAGGTGGAAGGGGACAGCCTCCCTTCCAACCTCTCTTGCAGGAAGGAAAGCACTGATCTGACTGCGCATCTCTGGGGGTCTTCCCGACGGGAAGAACACCACTTAGCGAACAGACGCCACTTAAAGGCATACAGGCGCCTCATAGAGGGAGCCCTAGCCTGAGTGAACGTGTCTACCATCGCAGGTGGTCGTCCAGGGGCCAGACATGGAGATTCCAGAGATCTGGGCGCGGGTGCCGGATGGTGCCCCTTCCCTGAGAAAGAAGGTCCTTCCTCAGGGGAATTTGCCCAGGGGGAGCTGTCGCGAGGAGCGTGAGGTCCGAGCACCACATCTGGGTGGGCCAGTAGGGTGCTTACCAGGACGACATACTCCTCGTCCTCCCTGACCTTGCACAGGGTCTGTGCGAGCAGGCTCACTGGGGGAAAATGCATATTTGCGAATGCCAGGGGACCAGCTGTGTGCCAGCACGTCTATGCTGAGGAAGGCCTCGGTCAGGGCGTACCAGAGCGGGCAGTGGGGAGGATTCTTGGGAGGCAAACAGGTGCACCTGTGCCTGTTGAATCGACTCCAAATCAGCTGGACCACCTGAAGGTGGAGTCTCCACTCTCCCTTGAGGGTAACCTGTTGTGACGGCACGTCCGCCGAAGTGTTGAGGTTGCCCGGGATGTGAGTGGCTTGCAGCGACTTGGTGCTGCTGACTCCGTTGGAGGAGACGGCGGGCGAGTTGTGACATACAGCGGGAGCGCAGACCGCCTTGGCGGTTGACATATACTACCGCTGCCATGCTGTCTGTCCGAACTAGCATGTGCTTGCCCTGGATTAACGGCGGGAACCTCCGCAGGGCGAGCAGAATTGCCAGTAACTCGAGGCAGTTGATGTGCCAACGCAGCTGCGGACCCGTCCAGAGGCCGGCGGCTGCGTGCCCTTTGCCAACAGCACCCCAGTCCGTTTTGGAGGCATCTGTCATGACCACGACACGCCTGGAGACCAGTTCTAGGGGAACACCTGCTCGTAGAAACGGGAGGTCGGTCCAAGGGCTGAAAAGATGGTGACAGACCAACGTAATGGCCACGCGGTGTGTCCCATGGCGCCATGCCCGTCTCGGGACTCGAGTCTGGAGCCAGTGCTGAAGCGGCCTCATATGCATCAACCCGAGCGGGGTGGCCACCGCCGAGGATGCCATATGCCCCAGGAGCCTCTGAAAATGTTTCAGTGGAACCGCTGTTTTCTGTTTGAACGCCTTCAAACAGGCCAGCACCGACTGGGTGCGCTCGTTCGTAAGGTGCGCCGTCAAGGAGACTGAGTCCAACTCCAAACCGAGAAAAGAGATGCTCTGAACCGGGAGGAGCTTGCTCTTTTCCCAGTTGACCTGAAGCCCTAGTCGGCTGAGGTGTGAGAGCACCAGGTCCCTGTGTGTGCATAACACGTCTCGAGAGTGAGCTAAGATTAGCCAGTCATCGAGATAGTTGAGAATGCGAATGCCCACCTCCCTTAACGGGGCAAGGGCAGCCTCTGCAATCTTCGTAAAGATGCGAGGAGACAGGGACAGGCTGAAAGGGAGGACTTTGTACTGATACGCCTGACACTCGAACGCGAACCGCAGGAAGGGTCTGTGTCGAGGAAGGATCGAGACTTGAAAGTATGCATCCTTCGGGTCTACCGCCACGAGCCAATCTTGATGCCGGACGCTCGCTAGAATGCGTCTTTGCGTCAGCATCTTGAACGGGAGTCTGTGTAAAGCCCGGTTCAGTACTCGCAGGTCCAAGATTGGCCACAACCCACCGTCTTTTTTCGGTACAATGAAGTAGGGGCTGTAAAACCCTTTCTTCATCTCGGCAGGAGGGACAGGTTCTATCGTGTCCTTCCGTAGGAGGGTAGCGATCTCCGCAAAAGGTAGCAGCGTTTTCGTCTTTCACCAAGGTGAAGTGGACACCGCTGGACCTGGGCGGATGCCCGGCGAAGTGAATCGCGCAGCCGAGTTGGATGGTCCGGACCAGCCCTCGTGACGGACTGGAAGACGCAAGCCATGCGTCCAAGTTCCGCGCAAGGGGGACCAAAGGGACAACGTCATCGGATGTACCGGCAGGTGGGGCCTCGTGGCGGGGCGGAGCTTTAGGTGCCACACCACGTCGTGGCCGTGCTGAGTCCGAGGACATCGAAGCACTTACCTGGCTCCTTGTGACCACCCCCGGAACAGCCTGGGACGGGGGAGGAAGAGGCCTGTCCTCGTGACCCATGGAGACTGTCACATAGGGGGCGGATTTGTGCCACAGCTGGGCGCTCTGGGCGGGAGACCGCCGCTGGAGCGCCAACCTGCCAAATGGAGTGGTGGACGGTGGTCGTAATGCTAGCCGTACACACCGGATATGTGACCCAGGGAACAAGGAAACCACTCTTGCTGAGCTCTTGAGTACTGCAGCCACTTGGGCATGCAGCGCAATTAAATGCAAAAGGTAACAAAAAGATGAAGATCTGCTTACCAGCTCCAGAGCAGCGGGTTTCGTTGTCCCTGGGTCGCCCGTCTCAAGGGCGCTTTGAAGCCTTTCACGGGTTCTGGGCGGCCGCAAGACGGGTGGCGTCTGTTTCCTGCGGTGGGCTCCACGCTGGGGCCAGGCCGAAGGGGCGGGCTGTGGCGGAGCCGGTGCAGTCACCGCAGGGGGACGCCCTTGGTGATGAGTAGATGGGGTGCGGGATCTTGAGCCGCGCCGGGGCAGGATAAGCCGGCTAGCATCCATCTACTGCTCTACCATCGAGAACTAGGAATCAAGGAATCGTGTCTTGTCGGCCTCACCCATCTTGACCAGGTTGAGCCAAAGGTGGTGCTCCTGGACCACTAGTGTGGCCATCGTCCGCCCGAGAGACCGCGCCGTGACCTCCATCGCTCGGAGAGCGAGGTCGTCGCCGAGCGCAGTTCCTGCATCAATCCCGGGGTGGAACTACCCTCGTGCAGTTCCTTTAGCGCCTTAGCGGACTTGCAGGAGAGCCATGGCGTGCACCGTAGGCCTTGGCCGTCAGAGGTGACGTAAACCTACAGGCCTTGGACGGGGGCTTTGGGCACCTGCACCAGGTGGCGGCACTCTGTGGGCATAGGCGCACCGCGAGCGCCTTTATCCACCGGGGGATTGCCGAATAACCCTTGGCCGCCCCACCATCGAGGGTAGTGAGAGCGGGGAAGCTGAAAAGATCGGGACTGGGCCGTAAAAAGTGCCTCCCGCGACCTTGTCAGCTCTTCATGCACTTCCGGGAAGAAAGGAACGGGGCGGGGTGTGGCTTTGAGCAGCGCCGTGAGTCCAGGAACCAATCACCGAGCCGTGAGGGTTCAGGGAAGAGTGGTGAAATCCACTCTAACCGACGCTCGCGGCTGCCCGGTAAAGCATGTCGTCATCTCCGCATCAGCCTGTGACTGGGCGATCGACCCCGAAGGGAGGAGCCCAGCTGAGGCTTCCGACTGGACGAGCCCGCTCTCCGATGCTGCGCTCGAGAGCTTATCAATTTCGCGGGCTCCGAATAAGAGGTCGAACTCGCCGTGAGACGAGCCGGCGGACTCACCCGGAAGCCCGATCGGAGCAGACGAGCATGCTGGGGAATGGGAGGTCCACGGGGGGATACCCGGTGGAGGCGGTCCCATTGGGGTCCCCAAATCGCCCCCAGTGCTAGCTGCGCTGTCCTCAAACCCGTGGGTAAAAGGACCGAGGCGGGAGCCTCTGGGGTGGCTTGCTTTCTTACGAAGGCGAGCTGTGACCGCAACGTTGCCATGGACATATTCTCGCAATGAGAACATGACCATCCACGAACGCTGTCTCCGCGTGAGCAGTGCCCAGACACGAAAGACAGTGATTGTGACCGTTAGAAGGTGAGAGATAACGAGCACAACCAGGAATAACACATAATCGGAAAAGCATCTTTAAAAAGATGCGTCTTTAAAAAGACGTTCAGTGTGTGCGCTCTTTTAGAGAAATATATACTCTTTTAGAGGGGAAAAATGCTCTTTCTGAAAATATACTCTCTAGTTTTTCTGACGAAGCGCTCAGGGGCGTTCTCTGCAGTGCACCAGTGCAGAGGAGGGAGAAGCCGCTGAAATGCGCCGTCAGATCCAGCAGAGGTGAATGAACAGTAGTATTCAGCTCAGTGAGCATGACCGTTCGGCTCCGAAGAGAAAATCTGAATGAATGGTTGCATACCAGCTCCTTTTATACCCGTATGTTTGGGGGAGTGGCATGCAAATACCACTCGCCAATTTTCATTGGCCTTTTATCAAAGACCAGAGGTGTCTCGGGCTCCCAAGAGTGACCCCTAGTGTCACTACATCGACACCAACGTCGAGTGAGTGACAGATAGGGAACAGTGTCTCATAATTTTCCTCATGAGCAACTTCAATCCTTCGCTGTCAGAGTTCATGAAGAGCTAACAAAACTTATAAAAAAATCAAAAGCCACAACATGTATGTTAGATCCAATACCAACTAAGCTCTTAAAAGAGGCATTCCTTGAAATCTCAGAACATCATCTTAATATTATTAACTCCTCACTATCCTTAGGATATGTCCCAAGAAACTTTAAAATGGCAGTTATCAAACCGCTTATTAAGAAGCCACAGCATGATCCTGGAGAATTGGCTAATTTTAGACTGATTTCAAATCTCCCATTTATGTTGAAAAATACTAGCAAAGGTATAAGTATCCTCCCAATTATGTTAAAGTGCACCTATTATGATTTTTAAATGTGCCTAATTTTGTTTTAAAGGTCTCATACAATAGATTTACATGCATTCAAGGTCAAAAACACTTTAATTTGCTCATAATTTAAATTGCAGCATTACCTTTTTTTCCCAGTGTCTCAAACGACTCGTTCAATGATCCGTTCTAAAGGATTCATTCTAAACTCCTCCTTTCAGAGAGCCTACTCTGCTCTGATTGGTCAGATGTCCCAGTCTATTGTGATTGGTCTACTGCTTACAGCGTGTGTCGGAAAGGAAACCTCACTACCATATCCGAGTTTCAGCTCCATCTGAAAAATGTCTGTTTTACCTTACCAATTTCAGCCGAGTCTGATAGTGATACATTGGAAGATCAACCCGAACCACCATCGCAAGCACGAAGAGAACAGGAAGTTTCTCAGTGGTAAGTTTATATGTAGTTTGACAATAACGTGAGTTAGCCGGTTAGCAGAGGCTAATAGCTAACAGGCTAACAGCCTGCACTGGCTGTATATGTAAACAGACCAGTGGCGGGTTTTTTGTTACCAAATTACGTAGGTTAGTACAGGAAGTAAATCTGGAATTACTAACGACTCATTTCAGTTGTTCAGAATCGGTTCTTTCTTTTGAGTGTCAATAAATCCATAGTTTGTGCTCTTTGATTTTTGAAACTTTGCAGACTTTTTTACATTCACAAACAGCTATATAACACAGTACATGAAAGGTCATATTTGAAAAACCATAATAGGTGCTCTTTAATTTCTACAGAGAATGGTATATATTAACAATTTCAGTCAGGATTTAGGCCCCATCACAGTATAGAGACTGCACTTATCAGAGTTACAAATGACTCTTATCATCTGATTGCGGCTGCATTTCTCTTCAACTGCTTTTAGATCTTAGTGCTGCCTTCGACACGATATATCACGACATTCTCTTGAATAGGCTGGAGAATTATGTTGGCATTAGTGGACTTGCATTAGCATGGTTCAGGTCCTATTTATCAGACCACTACCACTTTTTCTATGTAAATGAGGAATTGTCAAATCAAACAAAAGTTAAGTATGGAGTGCCACAGGGATCAGTTTTAGGGCCTCTGCTTTTCTCCTTATATATGCTTCCCCTGGGAGATATTATCATGAATCGTGGAATAAGTTTCCACTGTTATGCCGATGATGCCCAACATTATATTTCTTCTAAACCCAATGAAACTTCACAATTCTCCAAATTAGTAGTGTTTCAATGAAATCAAAGATTGGATGGCCAGACATTTTCTTCTACTCAATTCCAACAAAACAGAGGTACTAATTATTGGACAAAAACCTCTAAAAATAAGCCGCTAAAATATGATTTGTCTCTCAATGGATGTACTGTTATGTCATCTTCTACAGCGAAGAACTTAGGTGTTATATTTGATACCAATTTGTCCTTTGAAAATCAAATTTCCAATGTTTGTAGAACAGCATTCTTCCACCTCAGAAATACTGTTACATTACGATACATGCTCTCCGTTGCTGTTGCTGAAAAACTAATTAATGCGTTCATGACTTCAAGACTAGATTATTGTAATGCGTTACTGGGAGGATGTACTGCAAGTCAATAAATAAACTTTATTTGGTTCAAAGCTGCCAGAGTGCTGACTAGAACCAAGAAATATGATCATATTAGCCCAATTTTATCGTCGTTACATTGGTTAACTGTTAAATTTTATATTAATTTTAAAATTCTGTTAACTACATAAAAAGCTTTGAATGGTCTTGCTCCACAGTACTTAAGTGACCTTCTGACATGTTATATTCTGTCACGTTCATTACGATCACAAAATTCTGGCCTGTAAATAGTTCCTAGAATATCAAAATCCACAAAAGGAAGTAGATCATTTTCCTATTTGGCTCCAAAACTATGGAATAGTCTCCCTAACACTGTTCGGGATGCAGACAAACTCATTCAGTTTAAGTCTAGACTAAAGACTCACCTATTTAGCCAGGCATACACCTAATTTATCCATCAACTCACAATTAGGCTGCTTTAGTTAGGTCTGCCGGAACCAGAAACATTTCTAATAATCTATGACTCTGCAATAAATTGAATGGCATCTGCGCTAATATTATTCTCTTTGTTTCCCTGTCTCAACCTCGAGATTCATATCATAGGTTACCAGAGCCGGCCAGATCCAGCTCCGTTCCTGCTTGGTGTCGGACTCCACTGCTACGTGCCGCTGAGGGATGACGACAAACAACAGCCGGTGCCAGCCAGACATCACTTACGTTTTTTGACTTCAGAGGATAAACTGATGCCAACTCCAACTGTACGACATCGGATACTTCATATGCCACTTGCCTGAACCTTAGACTTACGATGGACCCCACCGAACCTCACCGAAATGACCTGCCGTTAGAACTGCGATGCATCTCATTTATCTCTGCCTGCATCACCTTTGTTTATTGATGGACTACACTTTTGAAATGGAATATATAGACTATCAATTAATTGCCAACAAAAGCCTTCATCAGCTAACAAAGGACAATGCATCTATGTGAACTTCTGCAGTTAATCCAGGATGAACTTCAAAAGACATTAGTCAATAATCTTACAGTTCATACAAAATCTTTGTTTAAACACTGGCCCTTAATACTTACTTAGTTTAATAATTTTAAACCATGACTTGCACCGCACACAAATAACTAATACTGGCATTATATTCATGCTGTTTAGCCAGAGGGGAACTGGCCCCCACAGTGAGCCTGGTTTCTCACTGTAATTTTTCTCCATTAAACAACATCTCATGGAGTTTTGTGTTCCTTGCCACAGTCGCCTTCTGCTTGCTCACTGGGGTTCTAAATACAATTATTATTTAACAATTTACAATTACACAGTGATGACTCTAAGACTTTATAGATATTATAATATATATTTAAATTTCTGTTAATGCATGATTTTCTGTAAAGCTGCTTTGAAACGGTGTGTTGTGAAAAGCGCTATAAAATAAAAATAACAATTATGCGTTTTTTCACATTTATGAACTGGCCCCATTCACTTCCATTGTAAGTGCCTCACTGTAACCATGATTTTTGCTTCTTTTTTTCTGATTTTGTGGAAATCAACAGTGCCACAAATGTTGTTAATCAAGTCTAACTTGTATTGAACCTTGAACATTCCTTGAATAGATCAAATTAAGTTTATTGTCATTATGACTAACATTAACCAAGATTAAAAAATGCTGTAAAAATTGATTAATTTATACCTATAAAGCATTAACTAATGTTAACAAATGACCTTACTGTAAAGTGTTACCTATGACGCCTGTAATTATTATACTGTATCTCTTATGTCATCAGCCAAAGGAGGTGAAAAACAATGTTTTAAGTGAAGATCAGTAACCAGTGTATTTTTCTTACAGTAGGGGAAAAGAAAGGAACATGAATTCTTCTTTATATCTCCCTGGAGATCTTGACGTGAAACGGTAAAGGCCTTCCTGCCTTTGAAGCTTTTTTCTGGCTTCCTTTCTGCTTTTAGTTTGCACGTATCACTTTCTCTTTTTTTTCTACACTGAAAAATAATGCTTTGAATTTACATGATTTAATCATGTCAGTTCCACATGAATTAAGTTATATCAACACATTTTTTCTTCTTGGTTTAGCTCATTAATTATTTGTCAGAAAACAAAACCTTTTCACAAAATTCAACATAATGGCACACATTTTTAAATGACCCACTTAAAGGAATATTCTGGGCTCAGAACAAGTTACAGTAAGCTCAATCGACAACATTTGTGGCATAATGTTGATTACCACACAAAATTATTTCGACTCGTCCCTACTTTTCTTTAGAAAAAGCAAAAATCGAACTAACAGTGAGGCACTTACAATGGAAGTGAATGGGGCCAATTTTTGGAAGATTAAAATGCAGAAACGTGAAGATTATAATTTTATAAAAACACTTACATTAATTCTTCTGTTAAAACTTGTGTATTATTTGAGCTGTAAAGTTGTTTAAATTTTCAATTTTTGAGTCGTTTTAGAGTTTGTTGACATCGTCATGGCAACAAAGGCCTAAAATTGGCTATAATTTTACACAGAAAAGGTTAGTAAGAGATTTTTATCACATTAAAATCATGTTATCCCACATATTGTTTATATCTTGTGGCTATACTTTTGAAACAGTGAGTATTTTAACATTTACGGATTGGCACCTATTCACTTCCATTGTAAGTGCCTGACTGGAACCCAGATTTTTGCTTTGAGGGGCAAGTCAAAATAAATATATGTGATAATAAATATTATGCCACAAATGCTATAGATTGAGTTTACCTTGTATTAAACCAGGAAAATTCCTTTAAGTAGCCTCAAAGTGATTTAATATGTGCCCCTAACATGATTCAATTCTTTAGTTTTACATAGTATGTTTGTCACATTACTTATTTATGTAATAAAGCTATGCTAGTTAGCTAACTTTTAGCTAGCAATAGCATACATTAGCATGCTAAATGCTACGTAAGCAACAGAAATGCAAAACACTGCCCCCAGTGGCCAAACAGTGGATAACTGTTGTTGGGAGTATGGGCATGTTTAAGCTCCATTTTCAGTTGTTTTCAGCTGTACAGGCTGTAATACAGTAAAGAGGAATATATTTTTTATAAACTGTACCCCCCAACCCAAACCCCAAACCTAAACCTAACCATCACTGGAGTAAAAATGTTAGAGGGAAAAATGCAACCTCTGAATCGTGCTCGTCACTAACTATGCAAACGCGATTACTTCCTGGTTTCAGCACAGGATCCGAACCCGGGTCTCCCACGCTGTTGACATGTTTACCAGTGGAAGGTAAACACGCTGGAGCTGATGTAAAAATGTCTGATGGGAGATGCCACTTGTCAGTGTGCATAATGTGGCAGATCCTAGAGTACTGGAACTCTCGGAAACAACATGCCGACTTCCTGTGTGAACATGTTCCTTTAAAATGTCTCTTGAATTTTGATGTATCATGCTCTCGACAGTTAATAATTTGTAACATAAAACAAGTTAAAACATTTTTAAGTAGCCTGGGTTCTTTTACGTTGTGTAGTTTTGTTTGTGCTTTTTGAGGATGAGGGCATGTTTCGCAATCCTCCATGTTGGCATCTGCATATTTTGGGTAGTTTCTACCAAGTGAAAGATGAATTTGTGCCAAAATACTGCACGGATCTGCAACCTTTGACGTCACCCACAAACATAGTGTGGATAAAAAATGGAAAGTGTTTGCTCCCTCCTTTAAAAGTTGATTGATAAGTCTATTTATTTTGCTAGTGTAACTATATACTTTGATTATATTCTTTATATACTAATTATATACTATATATACAGTACTACCTGTAATTCCCAGTGTCATATCCACCACATGTCAAATTCTTTATTGTGATTAATAGAAAAAATTTATGTTTTTAAAAAAATTTTTTTTATATAAAATAGCCAAATCCTTTGTTTTACTAATACTAATTCCATCGCTAATATTTTATGTATTCTAAATACACACAGTTATTTGGAATAATTCGGCAAAATTACAGCTTTTTTGGTAATGACGACCAGTAAAAATATTCTGCTCACAAGTGATATTTACCTTGATTTTTCTTTGTTTTCTTCAAACATCACTTGTCTCATATTTCATCTCAAGCATGCTCATCACTGACACTTTTGTTGACTTGGTTAACAAGTACACTAACTATTGAAAAAACTTTATTAGGAGCTAAACTGTTTGGTGTAGTGAAAATGAAGAATTGATAGACATAAAGAAAAGTTTTCACATTTTTTAGATTATCGTAGTTTTAAGTTATTTTTATTTTTATAAAAGACTTTCATAGTTTAATATTGTAAGTCTGGTCTCTAAGTCAGTTTTAATAAGACCTTCATATAACAAAATACTTTTAAATAAAAATTAACCCCTGGGAAATAAATTGCCCAAATTTTAATATGCAAAGATAATTTGCATTTAGCAATTGTTTTATTTATTTTTTTGCCCTGGTGTCATTGATCCAATAAGAAGAGACTTGCGACCAAACTTGGGTCGTGACCCACCAGTTAAGAAACCATTTGTTCCCTGCAGTTTGTTTGAACTTTGATGTTTAGATGTGCATGTCAGCACATTGTAGAACTGACGAAACTTGCCTCTGTATGGTGATTAGTGTTGCACACTTGCTGAGGTAGCTGCATGTCTGGGCAACCTTCCTTGAGTGCACCTTGTGTGTTTTAAGTGTGCGTAGGTGGATCATCCTCCTTCCTTCTTCCTGTATGTGTAGGTGTAGGTTTGGGTGAGTAAGTGCTTTTGCATGGGAGTTATTATGAAGTTGCACATTTGCAGACTGTTTATACCGTGAAGCTTCGAGATGCATTGAAAAAAACAAACATTTTTTTTCAGTTTATTCGTCAAATGCTACAGGGTTAGAACTTACCCCTACTACAAGCTACCCAGTCTAAATTTTGGCCAAATGATGGGATGTCCCGGCTATTACGGGACAGTCGGTAACCCTATAATGCAGTTAGGCCTTCATTGCATCCTTTGGCATTTGTAAAGCATCTACGTTTCTGCAATGACACTGCTTCTCAAAGTGAAGTTATTAGTATCAACACAGTAACATGCAAAACATTCTTGATAGACCTACTTTGTAAGATTATGTATGTCACAAGCTCAAATAATTTAGGCCAACTCATCCTATCATGTACTGTTAAATTGTAGCTCCACTAGGTGGCAGGAATGTGCCTGCCATACAACAGGCAATTTGTGCAGTGAGCGTGGGCAGACGATGCTTCTTAGCAGGCGAACTGGTGTGCCCTGCTTGCACAGTATACCAGAATATAGCACATTAAAGTACTGGTTAACAACCGTAAAGCGAGTTCACCTAAAAATGGAAATTCTGTCTTCTTTTACTCACCCTCATGTAGTTTGAATGCATGTAGGCAGAATGTTGGTCTCAGTGACCATTCACTTTCATTGTATGAGAAAAAGATGCAATGAAAGTAAGTGGTGACTGAGACTAACATACTGCCTGACATCCATGAAAGAAAGAAAGTTCAGTGAAATCTAGATCCTGTAATCTGATAAATGGCAACCGTGACAGAGGCACACGGATATAGTGATATGCACAGAGAGGACGCTTGGCGGATTTGTGCGTGGGTGGACGCTGAAGGTCTCCGGGCCGTGGAAGTGTACACACTGTAGCCAAAGCGTGTTTGGACAGCTGATATCATGGATGAAAGTACCTGCTTTCAGGGAATGGAGTTTGGGCCGGTTATGAGTCTCCCTGTTCTATCAGCAGATAATTACTCTGTCAACATCATGCGTGTTTGGTTTGCTCCTTGGTGTCTAGTTTACGCCTGAGATTTTACGGCTTGCGTAAGATTGTTCTGTTGCAGTTATATGATTGTTGTGAACAGTTAGTGCGGTCCAGAGCTGCTTAGAGGGGGACAGGGTGGGAATTTATTTTCTGAAATAGTTTTCCATTCCCTCACAATAATTTTTGTGTTCCCTCGCAAAAGCGTTACCCTTCCCTTACGAAATTTAACCATGGTTGAGTGTTTTAATGTAGTAGCACCATGGTTAATTTGTGGTACATGTAACATGGTTTTTAAAACATGGTTACTACAGTCATGGTTACTGCAGTTTACTATAGTGAAACTATGGTTAATTTTTGTAAAGACATGTTTGTTTGTTTGTTTTTTTGTGTGGGGGTGTGGGAATATTGTTTAAAACCATGGTACTTGTACCATAAATTAACTGTGGAGTTACTCTTGTAAAACATATTTTTATTACCATAGTTTTGGCTTTACGTATTATTACTATGGTTTTACTTCAAATATCATGGTTAAAACATGATTACTGTAGGAAAACCATGGTAAATTTTGTGGTTATTTTATTTTATTTTTTTTACCACAAATGCCATAGTTGAACTGTGGTTACTGTTGTAAAACCATGGTTATTATAAGGGAACCCAAAAATATTGTGAGGGAATGCAAAACTTTTCGTGAGGGAACCCAAAATTATTGTGAGGGATCGCAAAAATTTTGTGAGGGAACCCCAAAATATTGTGAGGGAACCCAAAATTGTTGTGAGGGAACCCAAAAATATCAGGAGGGAATACAAAACTTTTGTGAGGGAACCCCAAAATTATTGTGAGGGATCACAAAACTTTTGTGAGGGAACCCCAAAATTTTGTGAGGGAACCAAAAATAGTGTGAGAGAATACATAATGTTTTGAGAGGGAACCCAAAATTATTGTGAGGGAACCCAAAAATATCACGAGGGAATACAAAAATTTTTGTGAGGGAACCCCAAAATGTATATTGCGAGGAAACGCAAAACTTTTGAGAGGGAACAAAAAATATTGCGAGGGAATGCAAAACTTTTTGAGAGGGAACCCAAAATTATTGTGAGGGAACCCAAAACTATCGTGAGGGAATGCAAAACTTTTTGTGAGGGAACCCAAAATTATTGTGAGGGATCGCAAAACTTTTGTAAAGGAACCCAGAAATATTGCGAGGGAACGAAAACTTTTTGTGAAGGAACCCAAAATTATTGCAAGGAAATGCAAAACTTTAATGAGAGAACGCAAAACTTTTGCAAAAGAACGCAAAACTTGAAAGGGAACGCAAAACGTTTTGTCAGAGAATGGAAAACTATTGCGAGGGAATGCAATAAATTCCCTCCCTGTCCTCTAAGGGGCTTCTTAAGTTTGAGTTGCGTAGAACTGCATTTTCAGCAAAGAACGAGCACATTATTGAACTGCATCCAAAAAGCTTTGGTGTACAAGGATAGATAAGGTGCATGGTTGCTTTTTGAAGGCAGTATAGAGTGTTTGAGTGTTTGGGGGAGTGTTAAACCCCAGAGTCCTGACTGTTGAAAGCTAGCTCTGAGATCTCCCAGCATGCTGTTCTAGCCTAATTCCCTGTCGACTCACTGCCTTGTACGGCTCCATTTGTATTAAATCTACCCCCCCGCCCCCCATTCTGCTGAGCTCCTGTGAATGGCTGGATGAGTCCAGCTCTAATCTCCATCAGCAGACTCAGAGAACACTGGGCCCGTTGTCAACATGCTGGCTAGATCCACCACAGTTGCTGACAAATTATTAACTAGACTCTCTTGCTCTCTGTTTAACTTGATCCTTCTTTTCCTTTGTCTCTCTGAAAATCCTTCTCACTAGCCAGGCTCCTCTATCTTTAGTTAATTAATTTAGGAAAAAACCCTGCTCTGTAATACATTTACATATACATAAATGCTTTTGGCAGATCTTTGCGCCACATTTTTCTCACTAATGTGACTTAAAAGAATGAGTATGCTTTATGTTTGAGAACACAAGTACAGTGTACTGTAAGTCTTGTGACCAAACTTCCAGTGACTTTTGAGGCCGAAACATACTTGACGCAAGTACTGTACATGAACGCATACGCTTCTAGCTACACAAGCTTAATTTTGTGCGTTGCTGCGTTCCAAAATGTTTCAGACCGTAATTCATCTAACTCAATGCAAGCGTGCATTGCATTTTCAGTGTTGCCACAAGGGCCACTACCGTGGACATTAAGGCCAAAGTATACTTCCGGTGTCAGCGTTGCAGATCACTCCATGCACAGTATGTGTGACGCAAACTGCGTCATCAGCACAGCCACACGGCTTGACCACGCATCGCCTAGATTTTCTTGACCCATGGTCCTCGGCTGTGCGCATCGCTGACGGATGCGCCTGCTACTGACTGTACTAAAAGATCCTCACAAAGAAGTTGTAGTGGGCATGCGTCAAAAACGTTCGTATCCGTATTCAAAGAGTATACTCACAAAGGTATAAGGTCGACCAGGCACGAGCCAATCTGGAACGTGCAAAAACGAAGTAGACCTGGGCCTTTAGTGTGATCTGTTTGCGTTTATAGTGAGTTTTCTCTTTCTGAGCCACGGTTTGAAGAGAATATTGCTGAGCAAGTAAGTTAAAGACAATATACAATAAATTGCTAAGAGTTAACAGGGTTGTCAGTGGTTTGTTAGGGGGTTTGCATCACGGTGGACCAATTGTTTTGTGCTAACCTCTTTGCGACCTGCAGGTTACTCACTCTAGAGTACAAACACAATTTGTTCCTGCACTTTGGATTTTATGATGTGCAACAGGCTCTATCTAAGTACCTGTTAATTTTTTATTCTACTTGTTTTTTTCCCTCCCTGTTCTACCGTCATGCTTCTGTCATTTTTATTATCTCTTATTTGATGTGTTTATCTGACAGCCTGATTGGTAGGAAAATAAAAATCTGCAACATATGACAATTTGGTACATTTCCTACAATATATGCAGTATGTGTGTAAGTGTGGTAATGTTTAGTTATGTTTGATAATGCCCATGAGTGTGTACCTGTATGTGTGTGTATGCATGTGTGTGACGCACACATACATAGGCACACATTCACAAGTTACACACAGCCCATTTAAACCAGAAGAACAGGAAAGACGACTGTAGATAAAGGGAGAACAGGAAACAAGGATGAGTTGTATGTTTTTACCCGCTTGTGGCAGGTTTAGCCAACACGCACACACACACATCCTTTTTTATTACAGGTTAGAATACCTGATGCACTACTACATACATCCAATAAAATAATAATTAACTTCTTGTAAAATCACTGGCTCACATAAAAACGAACATCATTAAATGTCATTTAAACATGCAGGCCAATTGGTGACATTTTAAAATTCTTAGAACAAACCTTTGCCATTCTTAAATGCATAAATCAACACTTCTCTTAAATATAAGGAATAATATTAATAATCTTTTTTGCACAGAATTTTATGTAAAACCCTGCATGTGATGGGTCAAAATTTGTCATAATTTACTCACCCTCCAAACCTGTCATTCAAAACCAGTATGACTTTCTTTCTTCCATGGAACACAAAAGGTGATCTTTGGCTGCTCTTTTCTATATAATGAAAGTGAAAGGAGACTGGGGCTGTCTAGCACCAATATATATATATATATATATAAAAGCATTATAAAAGTATCAGAAAATGTGTCTATTCGACTTGTATTCCAAGTCTTCTAAAGCCATACAATAACTTTTTCATTATTCACTGAAAATCTGTCCCTTCATTGTAGCTCTTAAAACCAACATGGCGCCAATGACGTCAAAGACTTATGGTCAAATTTGACATGAAATAATGTTGATGTGCCAATGACTTTGTAGTTAATTTCAGTGCTTCAGTGAAAATTACAAGTAAAAAATTACATATTTCTACATGTTCCTCAAACAAAGCAAATTCTTCAATCAAAAAAACTATTTTGCTGCAACTCTGTTGAGTGCCGATAGTGGTGGAAATTACACACTTCACCTTGAGGCCAGAAGCACAGAAACACATTGCCAGTGCACGGTCCGGTTAAGCATACATAACGCACATTTTTGCATTACTGTGGCAGTAACAAACATCAAGGGGGCGATAGAGTTACCTTCAAATGTTTGTGCCATAAAACTGGATGTGTTATTATTCAGATAAGTTCCTATAAATACAGTATGCATCCCTAATGGTACTTGACGGAATTGCAAAAATAATGTAATTTTTCGTATATACAGGTAGTCCCACTACAAACTCACGCCATTGGTTGAGAGTAGCCTGCATGTTATCTAAATGGCTAACTTGCGAGTCTATACTACTAGCATGTTAAAATACTTCCTCCTATCCCACCTGAAGGTTAGGGTATACTTTGTTTTTCCACATACCATTCCGTTTTGCGTGCGGTTGAGTGCTCTTAGCCTTTCAAAATATACTCTTTTGAAGTCAAGCCATACGAAAGCGTTTGACGCTGTGACTACTCTGTGATACTCTTTAGCACTGTTAATGCTAGGCGCATGTGCAGATGTCCGTGTGTCTAGAAAAGCTGATGACGAAGTTTTTGTCATGCCTACTGTGAGCGAGACGCAACGGCATGCGGAAAACCGGAGTATACTTTGGCCTTTAATTTGCAGAGCCATTCGTTTTCTCTCGAAAACTGTAAACATGTTTCTGGCGCTCTTGCTCTGTTTGTTTTCCCACATCCCGACCGCCAGACTTACTGGCCACAATCACTGGTTTGAGTATGGGGCAGAACTATCTGTTTGTTCGATCAACAACTGACGGGGGAGTTTTTGGGAAGGCTTTTTGAAAACAATGCTTATTTTAACAATTCCTATAGTTGGCGCAAATGGTGCAGAATCTCTCCAAATTTAACACGGATTTTGCTTAAAAAGAGTTTTTGAAGAAAGCTAGAGAGAGGCAAAGAGCGATGGGAGTGAATGAATGATTATCTGGAGGTCTGAAGCGGGTTCATGCTCCATGTTATAATTATACAGCATTTCATCAGTTCTACAAGAGCTCAGAGTTAAACACCCAATTGTCGCCTACAAATATAGAAATGGAGATGAGCATTCTAACCCTGCAACAAGAATAGGTGGTACTTACCGACACACGCTCAAATGCACTCTTGAACACACATGCACTCAAACAGCAGATGAGCTTTACCATTTGGCACACACACTTGAATGAACTCAGTACTGTTCATTTTACATTGTTTTCAGATGTAATGAAGCATAAATTATGAGCTGTTATAACATAATGCAGCTGCTCCTCCTTACTGTAAAATAGTAAATCATTATAGTTTGTAAATCATCCACAGATTTTACAACTGTGACTTACCAAATTATACTGATTTGCAGTTGAAGTTTAGTGTGAAGGAACTTCTAAACATTTCTAAATCTGTTCTCGAAGAACAACTTTAACCACTGATATTTTAGCTAGGGTATTGTGGGCATAGTACGTAAATGCTGCATTATGTACGTGGGCACATCCACCATATTGGAAATGTCCGTAAACACATGAAAGTGATTTGATAGATGCGGTCTGTAACAGTCTGGAGTCTTTTCCAGCTAACTCAAGATTTGATTTGCCATAAACATTGGACAAAATTGTAGATTATAGAAAAATCCAGTATAGGTATAGGTAAAAATGCTCTTATAAATAATGTTGGTTATCAGAGCACTGCCTGATCATATAACACCAATCATATCTATCCATATACTGTATATTATGAATCATAACCTGGGCTATTAAATTATTAATCTAAAGTATTAATTAAACTGAAATAATAAATAATCACACTGCAATGTATAGTGCTTACATATTTATGCGATTATCTAATCAGCCAATGGTGTGGCAGCAGTGCAATCCATAAAATCATGCAGATATGGGTCAGGAGCTTCAGTTGATGTTCACATCAACCATCAGAATGGGGAAAAAATTTGAACTCAGTGATTTTGACCTTGGCATGATTGTTGGTGCCAGATGGGTTGGTTTGAGTATTTCTGTAACTGCTGATCTCCTGGGATTTTCACGCACAACAGTCTCTAGAGATTACCCAGAATGGGGTCAAAAACAAAAACATCCAGTGAGCGGCAGTTCTGCAGATGGAAACGCCTTGTTGATGAGAGAGGTCAATGGAGAATGGCCAGACTGGCTCGAGCTGACAGAAAGGCTATGGTAACTCAGATAACAGCTCTGTACAATGGTAGTGACCAGAATAGCATCTCAGAATGCACAACATGACGAACCTTGAGGCAGATGGGCTACAACAGCAGAAGATCATGTCGGACATTTTATTAGGACCATAGTGTTCCTAATAAAGTTCTCAGTGAGTGTATATCATGGCAAACATATTGAAGATTAGCACCCAGGGAGTCAGTTTATTAAATGATGTACTGTTTCCACACAATAGCAGTTTTGCAGCACACTCAGTCTTCTTGTTGACCGTTTCAAGATTGTGATGTGTTTGACATATTTGAACCAGTCTATGGATCCCTCATTCAGTTAGGGGTGATTACAAGGGGACTGGTATGTGGCTGCCAAGGTATTCTAGGTGGTTGCTTACTGGTCCAAATCCATCCACAAATATCTATGATATTCTGGTCAGTAGATGTGGCTCAGGTCCCCCCTTCAATGTAAGTCGACATCATATTTTCACCAATTTTATCATCTGCTAGGCATAAATCGTAAGTTTGACTGTTAAAAAAAGTAATAGCACACTTCTCAAGAAACAGCAGGATTTGAGGTAGCACAAATGGTGTGGGGTGAGTTAAGTTTAATACTTAATAAGCCATTGTATGAGCCATAATAATACTGATCTAGCTAGAATCAACATTCAAAGAGAATTCTTGCCGGATGTAAATTTGTCCACTTTATCGTATTTTGCATAACCAAAACACTGGTTCAAATGAGTTCCTGAAAACCAGCAATGCCTTTAGAGTTAATATAAGTGTTAAGAATGACCTCTGTGGGCTAGTGTTTCAGATAATTGCATGGAACTCTGCAGGTAGTTATTCTTGGAAATTTGTAACACACAAAACAACCCTGTTATTTAGAACGCAGGTAAACTGGAGCAGCCTATGAGTAAGCGTGAAAACATTCTAGGTTAATTCAGATCTGTACGAACCCCTGTTTTGCAGCCACAGGGTAAGCTGAAAGATGTTGGGAGTGTGTGTGCATGTGTAATTATCGGCCTTATGTAAGAGTATTAGTAGCCCAGGCAAGCAAACATTTCTCTGTTCTTTCCTAGATCTCTGGTCCATAATTTATACGAGATGATGAAATCGTAAGATATCGTACAACTTGCCTCATTCGCAAAGGTATGACTTTTATACACATAGAGACCAACCAGTCAACAAACAAAATTTCAAAATTTCACATCGACACAATAAAGCCATAAAATTTTAGCTAGCTTCCTATCCAGCACTTTATTTTAAGAAAGCAAACATCCGTGAACAAATTAGGTTTCTCTTTCCATATTTATTTATGCAATACAAATGACTGATGTATGTCAATAACCTGTTGTAAGCGTATTACAGGTTAATGACATACATCAGTCATTTGTCCCGTTCTAACCCCCAATGTTCTCTATCTGTCACTCACTCGACGTTGTGTCAATGTAGTGAAACTAGGGGTCACTCTTGGGAGCCCCAAACACCTCTGCTTTTTTTAAAAAAGGCCAATGAGAATTGGCGAGTGGAATTTGCATGGTGGACAGTGGAAAGAGAGTGCTGTCCCCAAACAGAGTATCGCCCACTGGGTCATCGACACCATCTTGATGGCATATCAGGCTCGGGACATGCCACCCCCTGCGGGGTTAAGAGTCCACTCCACCAGGAGTGTGGCGGCCTCCTGGACCCTGGCCATTGGCGCCTCTTTGGCAGACATCTACAGAGCAGTGGGCTGGGGAACACCCAACACTTTTGCAAGGTTCTACAATCTCCGGGTTGAGCCGGTCTCGTCCCGTGTATTGGCAGGTATGAGCAGGTAAGTTCCAGGACAAACTGGCTGGGTGTACCGCTTGCGCATAGCGCCTTTCCCCTCCCTTGAGGTGAAGACGTGCGCTTTTGACTCCCAGTCGTGTTCACAGACTGTGATCCCTGGATGAATTTCCTCCTTAGTCCTCTGGCAGTTGAGTTTGCAGAGAAACTCGCTGACCGGCCCAGTATGTGCGCTAATGAGCTCCTGTACTGAGGTAGGTGCTCCACATGTGCTGGTTACCCGAAGGCGACCCCATGTGATATCTTCTGCAAAATTGTTTCCTTGATGGCAAACTGCATCTTCCTTGGGCAGAGTCCCCTCTGCCCCCGGTCGCCATGCTCTGTAGAATCTCCTCCCACTTCGGGTAGGACCTACCATGGGACCTCTCCACATGACATACTTCCGACAAGACTCGGTAAGACCATGTGATGTATTCCACTCAGAATACCCCCCCCCTTTTTGGGTGGGGTGTGGTCTCCGCAGTGTCTTCCCCTTGGGAGGGACACCCCCTGACACAGACACTTATGGCTCCCAGTCAGTTAACAAATTCCACTCTTTTTTGGGGAGAAAAGAGAGGGAAAAGAGGCCTTGGCTGGGCTAGCCTGTCCCTATAGTTGGGCAGCCGACTTGTTCCTAATGGACCATTCGACATTCATAAGAGCGTTGGGGGAGATTACGTGATGGCCTGGTGTGCTGGTTACAAGGCACACAGCGGTCTGCCCATCACACACCGCCAGTTCACGTAACACAGTTCAGCTAGTTGTGGCGTTTTGTATAGGGACCCCTAGTGTCACCACATTGACACAACGTTGAGTGAGTGACAGATAGGCAACGTCCTGGTTACTTTCGTAACCTCCGTTCCCTGATGGAGGGAACAAGATGTTGTGTCCCTCTTGCCATAACGCTGAACTACCCGCTGAAATGGCCGGGACCTGGTCTCGGCTCCTCAGCACAAAACCCGAATGAGTGGTTGCATACCAGCTCCTTTTATTCCCGTATGTCCGGGGAGTGTTTTCCCAAGAGTGACCCCTAGTGTCACTACATCGACACAACGTTTCGTTCCCTCCATCAGGGAACGGAGGTTATGAAAGTAACCAGGACATTTTCTTTCCTTCTTGGTACACAAGTTATTTTCCAATTAAAATAATGGTTAGGTTTAGGGTTGGGGTTTTAAACTTAGGAAAAATCATAATAGCCTCTTTCGTTTGTTTGTTTATTTTTTTCTATGAGAGTAAAAGTTATACGTTTTTGTATGAGCCAACTTGTAAGATTTTGCCATCTCATACATTTATAACAACTTGTCATGAGGTCAGGTTATTTCAACTTAATTTTAATTAATAGCTGAATCCCTAATGAAAAAATCTTGGAGAGAAATCAACCAAGCAAAGAAGTCGCTGTTATGATGGAAATTGTGGTAAAAAAATAAAGCTCATCACCATTACCATGAAGCTTTCAAACTCCCACCACTACTTATATAAACTCTCAAACTACTAATATAGACAGTCAAAAGTTATATATTGTACTGCAATTTTTTATATTTGTTTACTCAGTCACATCTGCTTCAAATTAAAGTTTGCAATGAGGAGATTCATCTCGTGACTTTTTGGGTTTGTTATTGGAATAGAAGTCTTAATTGAAGAATTTTTGAAATCCCTATGTAGAAAATGAATGAAATTAAATGAATCCCTTTTATAGACTAATTCTCATCTACTGTGACTCACATACACGCTTTCTCTAAGTTTTCACCTGCAGTCTGCAGATGGGATATTTGTGTTGCTTTTTTTAGTAACAATCATCCCGGAACAGGGTTCACCCTAGGCTATGAGCTTCCCAGTGCAGGTCTGGATTTGATTTTTACAATTTTTCATTCATTCAAGGCACACTGATAGTTCTTCACCGGTTGTGAGTCATTAGACCCTGTATATGCCTCATACACACTCAGATGCCTTCAACATAACTAAGAGATTGTAATTATACCATTTCCAGGTGAGCTGTTAGTCATCTGTCAGATGTGTAGGCACATCCTTTACAATGAATGGGAGAGTAATATTCTCATTTTACTGGAACAAATAATTGTAGGACAAGTGTGGGTGTGATTTCGTGCTACTGTCTGATTTTATTAGACTATAAAACTGTCAAATCAAGGTTTTGGGTAATTTGGTGCACATTAATGTAATCTGTTATTTTATTATAGGGCTATATTTCAGTACAAAGATAATCTAGGGTTGAATTTATAATGGAAAAATGTTGCAAGAATAAACAGTGTAAAGTTGGTATGCTTAAATAAAGAATAATTTATCTCTCGTACTACACAGCACATGCTTATTGGATTCTACTCACATTCCACTTCACACCCAAGTTCCAAGTCTGACTATTTCCAGACAAGATTAAAGAACACCCAGTTCACTATATTTCACATGAAACCATCTAATTAAGGGCAAAACACCAAAAGTATACACTTGTTTCCTTGTTTGAATTATCTTTAGCAATGTGGAGCCAGAGGCAGCTGACAGAGATTGAGGAAGGGAGACAGAGGTTAAAAGAGGTGAAGAAAATATGAGAAGAGGAGAAATGTCAAAAAGACACTATTAAAAATATAGTTTTTAGCATTTTGCCAGTGTGTTCTGGATGGTTGCTAGGGTATTGTTAGGGTGTTCTGGTTGGTTGCTAGGTGGTTACTTACTGACCCAAATCAAAAGAGCCCACCTCCAAGTCTCTATGGTATTCTGGGGTCTAGATATGGCTTGGGTCCCTCCTGCAATCTAAGTCTATGAATTTTTTCCCGTTTTATCGTCCACCAGGTGAAACTCGCAAGTCTGATTGCTTAGAAAATAATAGCACGTACACAATGAAAAACATATTTTTATTATAATAAACCTAGAAATCAATATGATGATCTGAAGAACCTATAGTGTAGCATCAAGAACTTTTTTTTAATCTCCAAAGAACCATATTGACCTGTTTCATGTGACGTCACTCTATGTCTGCTCCGCCATGTTTGTGACCAAAATTCCATTTACCTTCACTGTGCTGCGCTGTGGGTTGCGACAAATGTCGGCTAAATTTTTGTTTCTGTTGATAAATCTTGAAACGGTGATACTGCTGTTTAATTACCTGAGCCAAAATGTAATTGTTCTTTTAATAAAGTTTTATTTTTTAAGTGACACTGCTTCATTTCACCAAAGACATGCAGCAACGATGGGGGAGAGCACAGATAAAAACGCTTTTGGGTATTTGTTAATTTATTCAGACATTTCAGTTAACTGTTAATGTGTCAAATATATTTATAACATCATCGGTTCTGATACAGAGAAGAGAATTAGAAGGGGAATTATTTTAATTATTTAATTATCAAATTAAAAGAGACAGGGTCTGTGCAAGCAGGCTCACTGGGGGAAATGCATATTTGCGTAGGCCAGGGGGCCAGCTGTGTGCCAGTGCGTCTATGCCGAGGGGAGCCTCGGTGAGGGTGTACCAGAGCGGGCAGTGGGAGGATTCTTGGGAGGCGAACAGGTCCACCTGTGCCCGTCCGAATCGACTCCAAATCAGCTGGACCACATGAAGGTGGAGTCTCCACTCTCCCTTGGAGGAGACGGTGGGCAAGTTGTGACATGCAGCGAGAGCGCAGACCGCCTTGGCGGTTGACATATGCTACCACTGCCGTGCTGTCCATCCAAACTAGCACGTGCTTGCCCTGGATCAACGGCCGGAACCTCCGCAGGGTGAGCAGAATTGCCAGTAACTCAAGGCAGTTGATGTGCCAATGCAGTCACGGACCTGTCCAGAGGCCAGCGGCTGCGTGCCCATTGCAAACAGCACCCCAGTCCGTCTTGGAGGCATCTGTCGTGACCACGACGTGCCCGGAGACCAGTTCTAGAGGAACACCTGCTCATAGAAACGAGAGGTCGGTCCAAGGGCTGAAAAGATGGTGACAGACTGATGTAATGGCCACGCGGTGTGTCCCGTGGCGCCATGCCCGTCTTGGGACTCGAGTCTGGAGCCAGTGCTGAAGCAGCCTCATATGCTGGCCTGTTTGATACGCCTTCAAACAGGCCAGCACCGACAGGGCACGCTCGTTCGTAAGATGCGCCGTCAAGGAGACTGAGTCCAACTCCAAACTGAGAAAAAGATGCTCTGAACCGGGAGGAGCTTGCTCTTTTCCCAGTTGACCCGAAGCCCTAGTCGGCTGAGGTGTGAGAGCACCAGGTCCCTGTGTGCGCATAACACATCTCGAGAGTGAGCTAGGATTAGCCAGTCGTCGAGATAGTTGAGAATGCGAATGCCCACCTCCCTTAACGGGGCAAGGGCAGCCTCTGCGATCTTAGTAAAGATGCGAGGAGACAGGGACAGGCCGAAAGGGAGGACTTTGTACTGATACGCCTGACCCTCGAACCGCAGGAAGGGTCTGTGTCGAGGAAGGATCGAGACGTGAAAGTACGCGTCCTTCAGGTCTACCGCCACAACCCACCGCCTTTTTTCGGTACAGTGAAGTAGGGGCTGTAAAACCCTTCCTTCATCTCGGCTGGAGGGACAGGTTCTATCGCGTCCTTCCGTAGGAGGGTAGCAATCTCCGCGCGCAGGGTGGCAGCGTTTTCGCCCTTGACCAAGGTGAAATGAATACCGTTGAACCTGGGCGGGAGCCTGGCGAACTGAATCGTGTAGCCGAGTCAGACGGTCTGGATCAGCCACCGTGACGGATTGGAAAGCGCAAGCCACGCGTCCAAATTCAGCGCGAGGGGAAGACCAAGGAGACAATGTCGTCGGACGTACCAGCAGGTGGGGCGGAGCGGTGGGGCGGAGCGCGAAGTGCCACAGCACGGGAGGGAGAAGCCGCTGAAATGCGCCGTCAGATCCAGCAGAGGTGAATGAACAGGGATGTTCAGCTCAATGAGCATGACCGTTCGGCTCCGAAGAGAAAATCTGAATGAGTGGTTGCATACCAGCTCCTTTTATACCCGTATGTCCGGGGGAGTGGCATGCAAATACCACTCGCCAATTTTCATTGGCCTTTTATCAAAGACCAGAGGTGTCTCGGGCTCCCAAGAGTGACCCCTAGTGTCACTACATCGACACCAACGTCGAGTGAGTGACAGATAGGGAATGGGGTAATGAATGCAAGAGTTTAATCTGGTTGCTCCGAGTTGGTTGGTAAAATCTTTAGCATATGTATGCTTATACATGTATAAATGTGAAAGAATGATCATTTTGATAACAAATAACCATTTCAATCAAACTAGCAGGGCACACTTCTCAAACAATAGTCCATCTCCTCCAGTATACCTCCCTTTACTTTGTAATGCCTGATGACTCAATCGGGTTCTTTTGACTCTCGAGGCGTTTTACATCACGATGGCCATCTTACAGGAAATTCCACATGACTTGAGTGGTAATCACAATAACACTCAATGCCACTTCACAGATTGTCTGTGCCAAAATGATACAAGTGCCATTGCACTAAGAGGGCAAAGAGTTGATGGCCGTAACCTCAACTGTGAAATGAGCTGTTGGGAAGCTAAGATATCCCAACAGCTGTGCTTGTGTTAATGAATGGTACCAGAGACACATACATGTGTGAATGTTTGTGTATTAGTGCTGGGCTGTATGATGGTATATACCATTTATACTGTGGTAAATATACTGGCAAGGCTATTAGCGGTTAGTGAATAAGATGCGGGTTTTTGTATAATGTGAAATGCCTTAAATGCAAGTCATGCGAAAATACAGAGCTGGACGTGTTGCAAACAAGTCAAGATGAGGAGGAACAGTTTATTGTTTAAGCACAATCTGAAGTGTAGTTTAGATGTTCGCGGATGCTGAGTGATCATGTATGTGGCTGTGTGTTTATCAGCTATTTTACAACAGCTTTAAATGTCCAATCAGATCTATTTGTTTTATATTAATAAGTTCACTGTTTTCAGTCTCAGTCACAATAATGTGAAGCTGTTTTTGCACTGACGCCTGACTTATCCTTAATTTGTTGTGAATAATCACATCTTTTTGGTTTGTTTTCACTAGTTCCAAATAAAAAGAGAGTATAATCAAATGAGATAAAGTAACTTTCATTTAAAAAAAGTATTTAATTCACTGGATTATCCAAAAATAGGCATTAACAAGTTTTTTTTTTTTTTTTTTTTTTTTTTTTTTAAAGTTGAAGAATGTTATTTCTCAACCACTAGCATCACCAAACTGAATTGCATAATGATTGTTTCTCAGATATTCCCCCATCTTCTTTTTGACCATCTTCCATTGGTCAAAAAAGAGACTGTCCCACCTCAAACTCAATATTGCTGTGTTGAGCTGGACAGGCCGCTCAAACAAATGTTTCATAGTACATACTTTGTCTAGTCACAATATTAAACTTTTGGTGGAAATATACCTAATGGCTTACTTTCAGCTGTCTCTGCATTCTATGCTGGCATACGAGAAATAATAATAATAAAAAAAAACACACACTTCACCTTTAATAAATAAATTTCAAGCTAAAATAAAATTATATTGTCATATATACTGTTACCCTAATATAACATTACACATGTGTGTGTATTTGTGTGTGTTGAGGTCATAGCAGGTTTGCGTGTGAAGAAATAAGCTGACTGGCATCCAAAGCTAAAATAAGCAGGAGGATGTTACAGGTGCATCCCTCTGCTTTCAAAACACCTGTACCTGAGTCAGTCAGAATTAATCACACCTCTGCCGAAGCCACGCCCACCGCTCCGAGCAATGTCATGTAGACAGACAGACTTCAAACACACACACACACACACACACACACACACACACACATGTTGGTGCGGCTATCCTTATGAGGACTCTCCATAGACAAATTTATTTTTATACTGTAAGAACTATAGATTCTATCCCCTAACCCTAACCCTACCCTTAAACCTACCCCTCACAAAAAACTTTCTGCATTTTTACATTTTCAAAAAAACATTGTTTAGTATGTTTCTAAGCAATCTGAATTATGGGGACACTAGAAATGTCCCATAAACCACATTTATAGCATAATACCCTTGTAATTACCAGTTTGTAACCTGCAAAAATGTCCTCGTAAACCACCCAAACCTACTCACACACAAAAACAAGCGGAAAGAGAAAGCCTTATCTCATGAAAATTCGTACATAATTTACGAATTGGCTATTTCATATGGTCTTGCACGATGTTGTTTGCATAAACTCGTACGACTCCATAACGTGCAAATTCTTGGATGTCTAACGCGGAAGTAAGCGAGAGTTCCGCGCAAGAGGCGTTAAGGACATACTTATTAATATTATGCCCTTACCCAAACCCCTTATCTAAACTTAAGCTGTTGTGTGTGACAGAAGCAAGTAATTGTCACGTATTAGATGGAAACGATGTCCAGCGACATCATTGGCTGTAGTGAAAGTCGTTGGAATTCAAACGAGTGCAGTCGCACAATATCATATGAATTAGCCAAATTTAGAAAAGTTGTTCGAATCCTGGTGATTTTGCCATGAGAGTGTGTTGGAAAGTATGCAATACCAAAGACAAAGTGTTAACAAGAAATTGTAATAAGGTAATTTGAGGTTTAGCACAGTTAGGTCTTATTAACATCCTGTATGAGTTTGTCAGCTATGTTAAATCAGTGTTAGTCGTCAAAGTGTATAAATTTGCATGCATTTGCGATGAATAGACCACATTCTTTACTTTAAAATGTAGTTATTTCCTCAACTGTCTGAATCACTGAACTTGACCCAAAAAAAAACACATTGGAGAAACCCTTCTAGGAAATACTACAACTTTGAGTCAATGAATAAACAGTTTGTGTCTTTGAAACATGTTGCAAGGGGACAGCCTGATTCATTGCATGCCAAGATAGCTCGTCATCTATAAATAATCGTGAGGCAATAGATCAGATGCTGGAAGACTTTTTTATTAGAACACCAATATATTACAAATTCTTATATTTATTAAATGGAAAGCAAATGGAGACTCCTGAGAAAAAGACTCTAGCAATCACATGCTTCTCCTTTAGAGTTTCAGAAAAGATCTCAACAAGGTCTCAATCTGTGCTCAGATTTGCCAGGATTCCAAAGTCTGCAGTCAAAAGTCAGAGATTTTACTATGAACTCAAACATTTCTCATCAAAGTCTTCCAAGACTAAATTATCCTGATTCAATTTACTCTGTATAGTGTATGTGAACAATAGTCTCATTGGGGTCTATTTTTATTAAAACCTCTGAGCAATTCCCCTGGGTTAAGGGGTAAACACCAGTTTGAAAGTATATTTCTTTTTAGAAATGCTGTTTTGCAGTCAGTTGAATTGTCTGAACATTTTTGGGCAAGTCCTGGGCACATATGTTTGATATTACGCCCCATTTTCTGTCTCGTCTGTTTATAATCAGTATATGGAAAACTTACAGGAAGCCTCTTGTCCTGAGATGCACTTTTAGATCTGAGGTCTCTGTTCCATTGCATGTTGGCATTAGTATACTACAGTTTTCTACGTCACTTCTCGCACATCTTGACACTTGCATGCATGAATATGACTCATGTGGATTCCATTGACTTTAGTGTGCAACCATCAGCTCCTCTTAATCCAGGCTTGAAGATAACTGGACGATACAGGGGGGCCTAAATCTCAAGAGTGGGCTTTCCCAGCAGAAATTACGATGTGCCATGCCAATGACGGGCGCTTCCTCTGAAACAATGGCGTGATAGAAATTGTAATACAGATTTGGAATCTCCAACAGGATTTCAATGATTAACAGAACTGAGTAATGCCAAGGTAGTCTGTCTTAGACCAGACCTTAGTGATTCGCCTCAATCCGGGTGGTGGAGGACGAATCTCAGTTGCCTCCGCATCTGAGACCATCAATCCGTGCATCATATCACGTGGCTTGTTGAGCGCGTTACCACGGAGACAGTGCGTGTAGAGGCTTCACACTATTCTCCGTGGCATCCATGCAAAAATCACTACGCGCCCCACCGAGAGCAAGAATCACACATTATAGCGACCACGAGGAGGTTACCCCATGTGACTCTACCCTCTCTAGCAACCGGGCCAATTTGGTTGCTTAGGAGACCTGGCTGGAGTCACTCAGCATGCCCTGGATTCAAACTCATGACTCCAGGGGTGGTAGTCAGCATCAGTACTCGCTGAGCTACCCAGGCCCTCTGAAAGTCCCCATTTTCAGTGGAGGAGAACAATGATTCAGTGTGGATGAGGCATTAACGTAGCGAAATCAATGCGTTTTCAAACGCAAAAGTATTAGTGTCGATGTGGTCTAAAGATCTCTCCTCATTAGTTTTGAATAAAAACAATGTCAAACAAGGAAGTTCATTCTCAAACTCTCAATCCTCCATTATATATGCATAAGGAATACAGAGCGATTTTATGTTAAAGCACTATGATTGATTGTCATCCGGGGTGAGTGTCTTTTTTTTAAAGTATGCAGAAGATTTTTACATATTCTGAAGAAAATGTGAGTGGTGCTTGCTCGTGCAAAAGTTGCCGCCATGATGCCACACTGTAAAAACGAAAAAAAAAAGGGAAAAATTAGTCACTTTTACGGTAAAAAAATCTGGCAGCTGTGGCTGCCAGAAATTCACCGTAAAAAAATTCAGGGACCATGTTTCAGGCATTACGGGATGTCATTTTGATGCCTGTATATTTTACAGCTCACTACAGTATATATCATTAAATTATATAATGTTAATATACCAACCTATCGTATAGACATAAAACACCATCAAGGTAACACATGGGACACTAAAATAATGCAATTAATATTGACTAAACAACATAAAATGCAACAAAACACCCCAGTGTACAGTACATAAAAATATTTCAATAAAATATAATTAAATGTGATGGATCACACAAGGACTTATTCTGATAACACCCAATTATTGTTTTTATTTTTTTTTTTACTGTAATTTTAACAATAGATTACTGTAAAAGTATATAAATTGTCTTGGTAAATATAATATACACACACATAGCACTTTATTAGGAACACCTGTACACCTACTGTAATTAATCATGTGATTAACTAATCAGCCAATCATCTGGCAGCACTGCAATGCATAAAATTACACAGATACGAGTCAGGAGCTTCAGTAAATGTTCACATAAACCATAAGAATTGAAAGAAAAAATGTGATCTCAGTGATTTCAACCGTGGCATGATTTTTGGTGCCAGATGGGCTGGTTTGAGTATTTCTGTAACTGCTGATTCCTGGGATTTTCACACACAACAGTCTCTAGAATTTACTCAGAATGGTGCCAAAAACAAAAAACATCTAGTGAGTGACATTTCTGCAGACTGAAACACCTTGTTGATGAGAGAGGTCAACAGAGAATTGCCAGACTGGTTCGAGCTGACAGAAAGGCCCTCTGTCTGAAATGCTCTGTTTTGGTCTAAGCGCCTCCTTAAAATTTCAATGTAAATGGCCACTGTAATGATTGGCTAACATCGTGAAGGCCTTCGAAAACAGCCATATTTGAAATTCAATCGGAAGAGAAATAACAAGCTCCACAACATTATATAACTACATTTTAAGGTTTACACATAATGCACACCCAACACATTGCATCCGAATATATTAAACTGTTCACTCAGGCACATCAGCACATAAACTATTAAACAGTCATTACATTTGAAACATTCGTGAAAGAAACTGTTTACTCACGGTTCCGCGATCGGGTCCAATAGTGTTTTTAACTGCCCCATCCTTCAATAACCGTTCCTTTGCAGAACTTTAAAAGTATTATCACTGTTTCACAAGTAATCCACGTATAAAAAACGCACATACATAGTCTAAACCATGGTGAAACAAGATGCGCACACACATACAGTACAGTCTCATCCTGCACTGAGCCACATATCACCGGAAAGGCATCAGAATGGTCAAAGATGTCCATCTAGTGCATGTTTACATTAGGGGTGTGCGATATGTATTGTCTACGATAATATCTTAATTGTTGTTTTAACGATGTGCGAGCTGACATTATCGAGTATGTCACTCACTTTGCAAAGACCAATCAAAAACATGCCTTGAGAGTTCATGCATTCACTGCGTGATGTAGCCTAGTAGGATACACTACTGCACGCGCGCATTGAGAGTGCATGCTTTCACTGCGTGATGTAGCCTATTAGTATGCAGTGTGCTAGTATAGGCGTACATGGTCACCGCACCACAGGTTAG
Source organism: Myxocyprinus asiaticus (assembly GCF_019703515.2). Classification (NCBI taxonomy): domain Eukaryota; kingdom Metazoa; phylum Chordata; class Actinopteri; order Cypriniformes; family Catostomidae; genus Myxocyprinus; species Myxocyprinus asiaticus. The sequence continues at coordinate 38,417,362 of NC_059378.1, forward strand.
GCTAGCATACTGTAGCTGTTTAAAAATTCATGACTGAAGTTAAAAATGAGTGAACAAACAGCACCAGGAGACAAAATACAGACACCACCAGCCTCGCAATCTACGTCGTTATATTTAATTGCTAGACATGGGTCATCCTTTCTCGCATGGAGGTGGCATGGCTTTGAAAAGATGGATGTTGCTCAAAAGATGGAAATCTGCAAACTATGTCAGAAATCAGTTGCCGTTAAAGACAGCTCGACAACAAACTTGTTTCACCATCTGCGAACTAACCACCGCACAGAATATGAAGAATATGAAAAACTTCAGGTGTCAGCTGTCCACGACAGGCCTAAACCAGCCAAGGTACCAGTACAAAAACACATTCAGCAAACTTTAGCAGAATCATTCTGCAAAAAAGTTAATATCCTATTAACAAGAGCAAGATAGTACAATATAGGACTTTTACAAATGCATTTTTGAAGGATGCAAAATATCGTCTAATTATCGTTATCGACAAAATGCCAGAAAATATCGAGATATAATTTTTTGTCAATATCGCACACCCTAGTTTACATATACCAACAATTAAAAAAGTGCAGATGGGTGCAAGAATGCATCCATGATGCTCAAAACAGCAAGACTCAGAGCAGCTGATGACATCGCGTCTTTTAAAAGCGGCGTGAGATACATGACAACGGTCAAAGACATCTGTGTATTGCATGTTTATATACAAAAATTCTAAATAGTCCAGATGGGTCCCTTTTAGTGTTCAGGAATAGTTATGCCACACTAGGCCTGTTCTGCTGTCTCTCTCTCTCGAGTACGAACGGAGCACCAGTGGGCGGGGCCAAGGGTGCAATAATGTAAAGTAGGCATTGATTTTTTTCACTGTAGAGCCGGTCATGAATTAATGGGCCCCCTAGTGAAGTAGGGAAGTTGCGGAAGTAGAGAACGAGGCGTTTTTGCTTGGTTTCATTAAATGCTTTTATTGCATTGGGGATTAAGTTTTGAGTTCTAAAATTTACTGTATGTTTTTATAGTTAATGACCTCTTATACATATGTCAAAATATCAAGGAAAATTGTATTCATCATGATATGTCCCCTTTAAATGTTTTTGAATATTTTACAGTAAAATTACGTAATTGTATTGTTAAATAAAATTTCACAAGTTCACTGGTTCATATAGTCCTGGAGCGCATTAAGGTAAACGTATTTGGCGTTCTGTGTTGGGATCAGTTTTGTTAGATCAGTATGTACATCCTGTTGGTGTTCGTTGGTGTCTGTTCTACGGAATGTTTGAGCAATCTAGTATGATTTTCCAATGTAATCTGACTTCATCGCATCATTTTAATGTTGGAATTTGTGCAAATAATCGGACAGAGATTAAAGATGTGGACAGAGAATTGGCATTTGCTGGGGCCTTGTGAACTGTCCTTTACAGTGCAGGGTTTTGTTTTTGGTGTGTGGTTGCTTTGGTGTTTTGATTGGTTTTCCGAGTGTTGTTTTGGTTGGTTGCTGGGGTGTTGCTATGTTTTGGTTGGTTGCTGGGATATATTGGGTGGTTGCTTACTGGCCTTAAGTCAAAATTGTCCACCTCCCTTTGATTTTATTTTTTGGTCCTTGTTTCAGTGCAGTTTTACCCATTTTATCACTTAGCACATGAAAAATGGAAGTCTAATTGCTTGAAACCGTAATATCATACCTCTCCTCAACAAAACACATGATTTAAGGAAACATGTATGTCTGTTACACAAACAACAGTGTGGTAAAATTATGCGCTGAAGTTTAATACGAAAGGTTAGCGGTTTGTTCAAATCCCTAAGTATGAGCAAACGTAGCTTTGCCTTCGCAAGCACACTCTAATTACTGCAGCAAGTGTGTACGTTCTGGGATAGTGGACAAAATTGCTGCTTGACTCCAGTGGAATGTGACTGCTGACTCAATGTGTCTGTCATTATGTGTAGATTAACACACACACAACTCCTCCCTTTAATGGTGGTCACTTGTTGCCTTATGTCAGATTTCCGGTAACTCTCTTGAGATTTTCGCAAAGTAGCTCTTTAAATTCTTCCTAAGAGTGTCTTGTTTGGTGGCGCCAAAAGCTGAATTTGAGCATCAGTCTAAACATGAGTCATTGCATGGAGCAGCACGAAAGGTCACGCACCCTCCCCATGATGTTTATCTTAAAATGAGCCTTCTTGTCTTGTCATTGTTTATTTTTTAAACAAGGGTGGCAAAGACTGGAAATGATGAGATAAGCTGTGCCCAAGTGCCCATTCAAAGACATGAGAGACAAGCTGTATTTCTACACCACACCCATCCACAGCAGTGTACTTCCATTTATTTGGGTGTTTGTATCTGGATTACCTGGGCTCACCTGGCCTCTTGTCTCTTAGCGTCCTGTCAAAACAAACAGTCGTGCACAAAAGCACCGGCAGCCGTCCCGTGGCCCAGCCAGCATAGGCCTGGCTGGGGCTTCACCAGCGATGTGCTCCACCTCTTAAAACTCAGAACCGGCTTATCTGCTGGGTGCCAGGGAAACCCTTTATCACTACATCAAGCCCATTACAACTCCTCCTTCTTACATTGTAATTAAAGATTGCACTGCTGAAAAATATGACAGAGCCACCCCAGCCCAATTGTTACACCTCGGTGACAAATGCCGAAGAAATTGTAAAATGACATTGATTTGTGTGCATGACAGTATGACAGAGGAGATATGTGAAATCGATTCATAAATGCTTAGCTGATGATGTCACAATGGTCCATCCAAGATATGATTTGATTGGACAGACAAAATTCTCTTTGAAAGAACAAAAGTAACATATGTTTTCTTTGCATATGTGTGACTCTGTAAAAGGACTTATTCCGAATGTAGCACAGGGTTCCTACAGTCATGGTAAAATTGGTAAAAATGGTAGAATTGTAAATTTTTTATTTTTAAAGTCATGGAAAGGTCTACAGTGAATATAAAGTTTAGTAGATAAGCTCAGCTCAAATTTATTTGACTATTAAATATTCCATTGGCTAGACATTGCTTTTTGCGAGGACAATATCCATAAACTTTTTTTTAATATTATTTTTAATCCTTATCCAGTAATCACAAATGACTGAAAAAGTAATAAAAATTCCAACAGTCTCATATTAACTTGTAATGTGTATGAGATGGCGAAATCATAAGATATTGTACGACTTGGCTTGTACGACAGGTACGACTTTTATTCCCATATAGACCAGCGAATCAACCAACAGAATTTCTAAATGATACAACACAGGCATACAATTTGTGTTACTCTACTGTTTGATTAAAAAGTACACAAAAAAATGACTAGTAAGATTTTTTTCCTCAAGTTTTTACACAAAGTTTTTCTAATTAAATTTTAGAGGTATAACATTTCATAAAATCTACTTCATGACATAATATTGATTAAAGTGAGTGAGTACATTTAACTGAAACATTTAAGCTAATGCAGTAACTTTTACTTGCAAATCTAAAATACATAGTACTTAAATAAACTTAGTAAACTTTAAATGAAAAACATTTCAAAATCATCTTTCGTTACTGACGATAGAAAGATTTAGAGGTGCGCACGCAGACCTAAGCACTCGGTGCACAAAAGGTGATGATGGTAACAATCAACAGATACATTTTTTTTTTTATCATGAACGGGTACATTTATATAATAATATTTTATATAACATTTATATTTTATTTACCTTTGAATTTTTCTTAAAGTAGCGAATAAAGTTTTTTTTTACTTTAGGATGGATTCATGATGACACATTGTAAAAATAACAAACAATCTTAAATAATGTTTACTAATAAGCTAGGGCATTAATATTTAACATTTTTGTAAAGTACAAATGTAGAATTTACTTAATATTTTCAAGTTCACGCTTAAACTAACTTATTCAATGTAGAATACTTTATCTTTTCTGCTATAGTTACTTCACCACAAAACATTTTTTTTCAGTGTAATTAGATTAGAGTAACAAATTACTTTGTAATCAGATTACACCTAACACTGGTCATCATTCTGAAGGGATTTATTATAGGATAATCACTGTGTGACTGTACATTATCCTGCTTATGACTCACCTACTTACCAAATAAATAGATAAATAAATAAATAATTAAATAGAAATATTGATATGAGTTAAAATGACCTTATTTGCTCATTTGCAGATAAGATATTTGACCTCCGAATGCCATGATAGTCCATTCACAATTAACTGTTCCAGAAAGCTGTGTAATAAATCTTCATAATGAAAAAAACTAGAAACATAGCACATGAATCATTTTGCATTTGAACCGTGCTGCATGCACTGTGAAAACATGCAGCAGACTTGATTTTGCTACCCAGCAGGAATGTTGTACACAAAAAGCTGCACTTTTAACACGTGTTATCATTCGTGCACACACATGCACGCAAAGAGTGACGCTGTCACTCAACCTAAACACACACACACACACATGTTGGTACGGCTATCCTTATGAGGACTCTCCATAGACATGATGATTTTTATACTGTACGAACTATAGATTCTGTCCCCTAACCCTAACCCTAAACCTACCCCTAAACCTAACCCTCACAAAAAACTTTCTGCATTTTTACATTTTCAAAAAAACATCGTTTAGTATGTTTTTTAAGCGATTTGAATTATGGGGACACTAGAAATGTCCTCATAAACCACATTTATACATAACACCCTTGTAATTACCAGTTTGTAACCTAAAAACAGTTCCTTATAAACCATCCAAACCCGCCCACACACACACAAACACACACACACACACACACACACATATCAATTGCACATACAACTCTACTGCACACACAAACACACACACCACTTCCCAGTGGAAGAATGCTAAGAGGTTCCAGGAATGTAACCTCCTAACCCTTAAAGTCCGCCTGAAGATGTCCACTCCGAGGCCGGACGGTAGGGCAAGGAGATGAGTACTAGACAAACATGGTAACAGGAAACTTTCAATAATAGTCGCTCAATATACTGTTACCTTCGCAAAGAGTGACACAGATTCTAGTTTTAGATTGCAGGAAGGGTATGTCTTGTTCGTCTCTCATCAGATCCTTGCAGTCACACATATTTTTCCTCGCGTTCATAAATCCTGACTTTCCAGTTTGACCATTTTATGTCGTCCTTTTCTCTTTCTCTCTCTCTTTCTATCTTTCTATCTCTCTCGCTTTTGGCAACATTGAAACACATGTTGCGCTCATGACCTTTTTATTCTGACATATAGAGAGATTTTATCTGGATAAGAAGGGTATAGTCTGTACAAACAGGAATAGATAACAGCACAAATACACACACAGACACTTCCGCAATTACAAACACACATGCAGTACTTAAACAGGTAAACCTACAACATGCACAAGCTCAGAGGACACATACAAACACACCTACCAAAGGAGACATGCATGTACACATTCATGTACACACTTCCACTACCTAATTTTTTTTTATTAATCAGTAATTTTGTCTTGTTTGCCAGTAAATATATCTGAACATCCTTTAAATCTTACAAAATTGTGCAAGATAATGTTTGAGACTTTTTCCAGAGAATATGTCTTGAATTAAGCTTACTTCTCTATCTTCGTAAATCAAAAAAAAAAAAAAAAAAAAAAAAAACAACTGGGGTAAGATGTATAAACTTAATTCAAGATATAGTATTTTATGAAAACAGTTCTTAATATTTTGCACAATTTTGCTTCTCAAGTAAATTTATCTTCTTTTAAGGATGTTTATATTTTTACTGGAAAAGATGACAAAAATACAGATTAATAAAATAATTTTGCAAGAAAGCTTTTGTAGAGAGGGTGCATGCAAACAACAAAAGTTAAAAATTAACAGCTCCACAAATATTAAAGGAAGAAAACTCATCGAAGCACAGACTTAATCAGGAACATTACGTTTTTACACTAATGAACTTGGTAATAAATTAGCCATGAAACAGACCATGATTTGTAGTACAGATAATTTCGTCATTTTAGCATATGTTATTGAATAATCTCAGCTGCATGTGGCATGCACAAAGGGTCACTACAGAGGCAGGATATCAGCTGTGTTATGTAAAGCATCATGAGACTTGGCGTATTGCCATGGACTAGGATCCTGCTGCGAAAATCATTTTTGCAACAACAGCTAAGGTTGAGTCAAACCTCACCCACAGCGACAGGGGAAAGGACACTGACATATCCGACAGAGCTGGTTTTACAAGTGCATGAAGACAAGCCTTTGGAATTGCCCTTAGCTTCCGAGAGTTGAGGTTTACGCACCCTCTTAACATGTTATTTAATTTCTATCAGAAACAGGCATTGCTGATGACCAAAACAGGGTTGCTATAGTTTAGAATTTTAAATTAGTTTTTATGTCTGTTTCTGTTTTTATTTGTCCTTTTAGTGTACTTTTATTTTCACTCTATGGCCACATCAACACTTAAACACTTTTATTTGAAAATACATGTATTGCGCAATGTTTACGTCTCACATCCAGACGTGAATGATGTTTGTCCTCCACTTGAAAATGAAGTTTTCAAACGAAAATGGATTAGTGTTGATGTGGCCTATGACTGAGTGTTTACATGCACTACCAAAAAATCGTATAAAAAAAAAAAATCGCAAACGCAAAAAAAAAAAAAAAAAACAGTAAACAGGCAGGCGCTCAACATTTGTGCACATTGGATAAGCTGGTAAGAACGCAGGTAAAAAAAATGCAGCGCAAAATCGGGGTAATGGGCAAAAATCTATGTGCGTCGATTGATTTTTCCGTTAACCGTTTAAGACCTTACCCCGATAAAGGAAAACCGTTTACGCCATTTACATGACCCTACGTGCATAATTAGCGTAAGAACATGCATGTAAACACACTCATTGTTTTCCAAATTCCATTTAGTTATAGTTTTTGTTTTTTTTCGTATTTTAGTATTTTCTGACTGTTAATTCGTAAACCTATACATAGTCACATAACACTTTATTAGGAATACCTGTATACCTACTTATTCATGCGACTATATAATCAGCCAATCGTGTGGCAGCAGTTCAATGCATAAAATCATGCAGATATGGGTCAGGAGCTTCAGTTAACGTTCACATCAACCATCAAAAATTTTATCTCAGTGATTTCGACCATGGCATGATTGTTGGTGCCAGACGTGCTGTTTGAGTATTTCTGTAACTGATAATCTCCTGGGATTTTCATGCACAACAGTCTCTAGAATTTATTCAGAATGGTGCCAAAAGCAAAAAAACATCCAGTGAGTGGCAGTTCTGTGGACAGAAACGTCTTGTTGATGTGAGAGGTCAATGGAGAATGGCCAGACTGGTTCGAGCTGACAGAAGGGCTACGATAACCACTCTGTACAATTGTTGTGAGAAGAATATCATCTCAGAATGTGCAACACATTGAACCATGAGGCGGATGGGCTACAACAGCAGAAGCTCACATCGGGCACTTTATTTGGACCATAGTGTAACCAAGTGTTCAGTGACTGTAATTTAAACTGCATTAAAATTCTCAAAGTTATCGCTATCTAGTGGCATTTTCATTTTTAATTAAGGCATTTAATTTCATATTGCCTGTCATTGCCAGCATTCGTTACAGATTGCCACCGGACACGAACATGCAGAAAGGTAAAAGTTCCCATACTAGCTAAAAAGGATATTTATTGACAAAATATTAAATAAGTATTATGTGAAAATAGTATATGAGAATATATTGATTTATTTTTAGTTTAAATGAGCTTGTAATCTACTTCCCTTATGGAAAAGGCGTTTAGCTACAATGTGAAACCATCATAATAAAACCAGGACGTGACGATACACTAAACGAGTCACCACATACTAAAGCCATTCCACCAGCATGGTTGAGAACGGTTGAGTATGGTTGAGTACGGTTAGCTAACAGTGCTGAGAATTCCGGGCCGTGAACGGTTTATAATCGTATCGTGCCGAACCGTGCTTAAGTGGAAATGCTACTGTAACCATTCCGTACCGTGAACAGAACCGTTCGCCCCGATGGTGGAAAAGCGGCTATAGTCTTAGCGGTTCTTCAGCATGAAACCGATCTCAACTGTGCCTTTTCCAGTGTGTGTCGCCCAGTGTCATAAAATTAATAAATTGTATAAAACATTTTCAGTCTGTGGTATTAGTATTATTAATTAATTTCACAAACAGTTCCTGAATAATATGATGTATATATTAAAAATAAACAATTTATTATACTCTCTTATTTTGTACATATCGTATTTCAATAATAAAAAATAAAAAAATTGTACTGCTGACAGATGGAATGGTATGAAAAAGGTTTGAAATCAAAATTAACACTCAAATTAATGGCTTTTCAACACTTTTGTTTACAAATTTGAAGGCTGCTTATTGGATCCATAAAGATAAACGTGATATTATGCAAGTACACTTTACTTTACAGAGAGCTTACAACCTGCTAGTCTTGTGTTAAGAACTGGTGGTTCAACTTAATTAAGCACCAACTTAGTAACTAGTATGCACAGCTGGTGCAACAGTACCCAGGACTGTCAGTTTTTGCAGTGAGAGTTATAATGATCTCATTAAAGCTTCAGGTGTTGATCGTACCTGGGACAGACAGGCTGGTGCCAATGGGCCATAAAGCAATCAGGAGGAGGTGGTAATATCTTTCTGATTAAATTGCAGATGCACAGCAATTTAACTATCTGAGATGATGGATCATGCTGGAATATAGCCAATATGTGCCCTTTTGACACGCTAACTTTACATGCTAAGCCATGTTATCCATGTTGACAAAGATATGGTATACATAGATATGACTATTAAAAGATCTGATCTGATTTCACCAGAATGTAATAAACCTCAGAAATTGCCAAGTATAGGCATAGTTCACCCAAAAAATGAAAAATCTGTCATCGTTTACTCAAAATTTGACTAAATGTTGGTTTTTGGATGAACAATCCCTTATAGTATTTCCAAAATACACAAGAAAAGAAATTTTTTTGACCAGTCAAGATGTTGCCCAAATGGGATGTCACTTTTCAAGAGATGTTTGCGTGAAAGCAATTGGAAATAATGTTAACAAAGCAACATCTGCACATTGTATGAGTCTAGTTCCCCAACCAAGACAGACGATTATGGGGCGGGGGGATAAAGCGAACCTGAGTCATGCCGGAAAAGGGGTCAGTGAGTAACGTCGGTCTCATCGAGTGGTTGAGCAATTGCAACGATGCAAAGAATATGACAGACACAAACTCTTCCAGGACTATTATCTTAGCTCAGCCTCAGATATTGATGACAACATCACTATGGAAACAAGTAAAACAAACAGTGTGTGGGTTTTGCCTGTAGATGAAACAGTAGACCCACAATTGCCATTCACAGTTGGGTTGTTCATAGTTGCAGCACCATCCTTAAAAACAAAAGCACACTTCTTAAATCCAGTAGTCTTTTTTGAGAGTTTACATCTATGATTGTTTGGTTATGGATGTTCCAATTACAAAAAAAAAAAAAAAAAAAAAAAAAAAAAGATCAAATGTTTACACAATGAATGTAAATGGAACATTTGCAGCCAAGTCAATCATTCATCTGTAAGAACTGTTATAATGACCCTGCAGATTCAATATATGACTCATTTTTCAATTAAATCAAATGTTTGGTTTCCTTAGAGGGACATCAGTCACTCTTTGGCTGCAGGCTAGACCAACCACCATGTTTGACAGATTCCATACCTGACAGCCCAGCCAATTAGCAGCGGTTTTCTGGAGAAACCCCCTCCCTCTTTGCAGTTCACCATCATTCATATAAACAGGCCTGTTATTTGTGTATCAGCTTGGTCAGGCAGCCCACAGTTGACCCTGCCTCAGGCAACTGGAAGAAAAAAAAAGAAATAGTGTGCGTGTTGTAAAGAAATAGTTCGCTGAAAAACTTCTGTCATCATTTACTCCCCCTCCATGACATTCCAAACCTGCATGCTGTTATTTTTGAAGCCCCTTGTTTATTTATACAATGCTCCAAAAAGCGCAAAATGAAACGATGAAAGTAGTCCATCCAACTAGCTTTTTGAAACCTTTTTTTTTATGCTGTCAGTCGATTACATTTTTTTACATTTTCATTGCAATGGGCATTAAATCTCTTAAACTCTCATCCCCCACTATATTCATCAGCCGGCAGACTGTGGCTATCCATTTGTTACAGCAATCATGAAGCCGCATTCATGATTCGCATCAGTGCGTCAGCATCAAGCGGCGCGTCACCTTGAACTCACCATGGAAAGCGCTTGCAGACAAAATGTCTCATTCTGCATTTTGGTGATAGTTAAGACTTGCCGTGCTCCTGTGGTAATTAAAAAGGCGCCTTACTTAGGCTGAAAAATACTTGATTTCTGTCACAACTCCATCTAGGCTTGTTTTGTACAACAAATAGCATTAAGAGCTCCTTTCCCCCATCATTTTAGCACTGATGCTGAATCACTGCTATGTGTGTTTGTGGTGTGTGCATCAGTCTAATGACTCCAGGGAAACACATTGCGAAGGTTCCGCCCTTCCAACCAGTGTTTATGCTGTATGAACGGTAAATGCATTAATCGCGATTAAGAAAATAATGCGTTAAAATTGTTTGAATAATTGCATGCGTTAACACATTAATTTTGACAGCTCTAAAATTGAAACTATAAGATAAAAAAAAAAATGTATTTAAAAATTTGCTTGATTTACACTTCTGTGAAAAGGGTCCATTTCAAGACTTCAAAAACACTATGATAGCTTTTTGTGAGGAACAGAATGAAATCGTTACTCACTTAAAATCTTTCCTTCCGCTAAAATGCTAAACTCTGATTCGCACATTAAGATATCGTATGACTTCGGAAGACTGGAAATATAGCGTACATGTCATATGGACTACTTTTATGGTGCTTTGATAGTGTTTCCTTTAGGGCTGTCAATGTAACATGTTAATCTAGTGCAATTAATTATATGAAAAATAATACAATTAACCATGCCCCTTGACCTGTACATAAATTCCATAATAAGGAATTTCCTATGTGCACTCTTGTGCTCAAAAACAGCTGGGCGGAACACAACAAAACGAAGTGATCTCAAGATGCACTTTCCCAAGTTTAAAACTACTTTTAACTTGACACAGCGATCTAAAAATGCAGCATGTATGGTACTGAAAACCAGTTAGATGCAATGCAACTTAAGTGAGGCTTTCCAAAAACATCGCTCTGACGCATGTATCAATAATTTAAAAAAGTATAGACGGAATGCATCCTGTGAGAGTTTGACAAACTCCATTGAAATTTTATTGCTGTCGAGAGTGGACCAATATTATGGAAATAAAACAAGCAAAAATGTATTCCTAAAGCCAATTTTTTTTGTATTGTCTAATCAATGTTTTACTCGTCGTCCACAGCAATGTAAAGTATTTGAATATTTTGAATTATTTTATATATATATATATATATATTAAAAAATTACTATGTTTAAAGTTATTTTTATCTTAACAAATATTGATGTAAGCAATTAATTGTGATGATTTGATTAATTTATTGGCACATCATGTAATTAATTCGATTAAAGATTTTAATTGATTGACAGCCCCAGTTTTCGTCCTTTTTGGAGCTTGGCAAACAGGATTACGATCATTAAAGAGAAAAGAGTTGGACTAACAGCACATGCATTTCAAAGGACAAGTGAGTAAATAACAGAATTTTCACTTTTTGGTGAACTATTCCTTTAATTGTCGAAAGAGGATATTTGGGTATTGACTCTCTAGGCCTAGGGCAATCAGCAAGCCTTATCTCGGAGTGCATAACACTGGTTTTTATCAGAACTGTGGGAGGAACCTGACGTGGATGTCCCGGGAATGCTCAGTGACAGACAGAAGGTAAACACAACCAGGATATATAGGAAAAACAGAGATTCAGCTGTAAAGTAAACATTCATAATACAGGATGTGAAAAACTTGATATCGTGCAATACTACGGTGCTCACTGCTGCATAGATAACACAGAAGGCCCAGAGAGACTCCATATACATGACTGATGCAATAAATGAATGGAGAACCCTAAAGGCGCTGTGTTTTCGTAGTGAATGAGACACTTTAGATGTTTAGATGATTTAGTGGTTCTCAATTGGTGGGTATTTTCCAGTAGGGTTTCAAACAGCTGGGAAAAAAGAATGCTAAATGCAAATCTTAACAGCCAACTAACCATATAATCATGTATGGTTAGGATAGCAAAATAAACAGGCTTATTAACTTTTGAAAGGGACGAGAATCCAGTATCTTCTGTTTTCGAGGTCAGATCAAATCAAATCCTACTGTATTTTACAAGTTACAAGTACAAGTTAAGCTAATTTAACAGCATTTGGACCATAATGTTGATTTTCACAAAAAATAATGTTGTCTCATCCCTGCTTTATATATATATATATATATATATATATATATATATATATATATATATATATATATATATATATATATAATCATGGTTACAGTAAGGCACGTACAATAGAAGTCAATGGGCCAGTCCATAAACATTAAAATACACACAGTTTTACAAGTATGGCCACAAGATGTAAACATTATACATATTAATATGATTTCAATCATGACAACTCTTGGAAAGATTTAGCATGTTAATGTGGGTATGACATATTGATAAGATATTGGTCTTGGCAGATTGATCTGTTATGCTCCTGCTATAACATACACAGACATACTGAGTTAAGCATGTGGACATGCTGCTGTTTCTGTACAATTAGACAAACACAATACATGTTGCATCGAGCATGTAGAACATGCTGCTGCACAAACAGACATAAATACAATCCCCATGTAGCAGATCCAGAACACTGGTACTGGGGTGGAGGAGGGTTTCAGAGAAAAACTCTTGCAGTGCTCTGCAGTGAAACCGGCTTATTTGCAAATCTGAGCAACTGAAATGTTAGACAGAGAGAGAGAGAGACATGAGTTGTTTGGCTACCCCATTACAAGGACCAATCAGCCTACACCATGTGAGCCGACTGGCTTAATATGTGACATGTGAGACCTGTGATTAACAGATAATAAGTTTAAAGAACCAGCTTGTGCCACATGGAGTTACATGCCTGAACTTCAGTCATTTAAGTGCAGAACACAAACAAAGATTTTAGCTCGGAAAAAGCTCAGCTCGGAGGGTCACACAATGCAAGTGAATGGTGACCAAAACTCTGAAGCTCCAAAAAGCACATAAAGGCAGCATAAAGTAATCCATATCACTCCAGTGGTTTAATCAATGTCTTCTGAAGTGATCTAAATGGTTTTGGGTGAGAACAGACCAAAATGTAACTCCTTTTTCACTGTACATCTTGCCATTGCAGTCTCTAGGCATGCACATGATTTCAAGCTCGATTACACTTCCTGGTGCTTGACGCATGTGCAGAGCACTAGATGGTGCTAGGAAGTGTAATTGAGCTTGAAATCATGATCGCCATGGAGACTGCTGTTGTCAAGATTAATTGTGAAAAATGAGTTACATTTTGGTGTGTTCTCACCCAAAATCGATTAGATCACTTTAGAAGACATTGATTAATCACTGGAGTGATATGGATTACTTTTATGCTTCCTTTATGTACTTTTTGGAGATTCAAAATTTTGGTCACCATTTACTTGCATTGTATGGACCTACAGAGTTGAGATATTCTTCTGAAATCTTTGTTTGTGTTCAGCAGAAGAGAGAAAGTCATAGACATCTGGGATGGCATGTGGATGAGTAAATTATGAGAGAATTTTCATTTTTGGGTGAACTAACCCTTTAACTTAGATTGAGTCTGAAACATTCCTTTAAATTTTTTTTTTTTTTTTTTTAGGCCTGGAATCTAAAAAGTCATTGAAAATGCATGGACATTTCTAAAGTTAAATATTATTTTTTAAATATTATTTATAATATTATTTATACATAAAAATAAGAATTAAAATGTATAATATTTTTGTAATTTTTTCTCATACAGTAGCAATGTCCAATTTGTCAATAAATTATTATATTGGGTAAGTTCTTTTCAGTGAATTAGTCGAAACTTGGAACGGTTCACATATTGGTATAAATGATTCATTGGCAAATCAGTCTAAATCAAAATAATTTGTTTAATTCTACAGAAATGTGTAAAAGTTTTAGGCACTTGTGAAAAAAGTTGCATAGTGAGGATGTCTTCAAAATTAATGCCATAAATAGTTTTCATTTATCAATTAACAATGTCCAGTAAACAAAAAGAGCTAAATCAATATTTGGTGTGACCACCTTTGCCTTCAAAACAGCCCCAATTCTCCTAAGTATACCTGGACACAGTTTTTCTTGGTTGTTGGCAGATAGGATGTTCCAAGCTTCTTGGAGAATTCACCACAGTTCTTCTATCTATTTAGGCTGTCTCAATTACTTCTGTCTCTTTATGTAATCTCAGACTGACTCAATATTCAGTGGGGGGCTCTGTGGAGGGCCATGACATCTGTTGCAGGGCTCCCTGTTATTCTATTCAATTCTATTTGCAAATGTAATATTTGGAGGTCTAAAATGTATATTTCCTATTGACACACTAAAGCTGAAGATGTAAATAACCATCTTAAGACAAATGTTTTGGTGAAATATTTATGTGCCTAAGACTTTTGCACAGTACTGTATATCCAGAAATCTAAAATGCTTGGAAAGGTCATAGAAAAGTCATGGAAATGTATTAGTCAAATATAATATTTTTTTGAATAATTTGTAAAATATAAAGCAAAATCAGTTGAGAACCACAGCTTTAAATCTTTAAGTGCAAATCGCCAAATGTACCTGGTCAAAGAATATTACACAGAAGGATTCAATGCACCTTGAAACAAATGTGCAAATCTCGAATTTCAAAGGAATCATATGCAGTGTATTGTTTGTGCAGCTTTCTGAGAACAGAACAGACTGTTATATAATATGAATGGTGTAGATGAGACTCAAAGATGGAACCCTAGTAACAAACGCACATTATGCCAGATGCTGTGAGTCTGCCAGCATAGAACCCAGAACACTGGCAATAATTCACCCATTGTTCAATTCTAACTCACTCTGTTCAATGTACAGCACTCCAGTTTAGTGGACAGTCCTAAACAGTGCTGCTGTACACTACTGCAAATTGGTGCAACAAAAGATGTTAAAAGTTAACCACATGGCTATTAACTTAATGGTTAAAAAAATAGTTCAGAAATTTAAATTTTGTCATAATTTACACACCCTCATGTCATGCTGTATGACTTTCTCTATTCCGTGCAACACAAAATGTTTTTAAAATGACATCATGGCACTTTATTGCCAAAAAAATGGCACTTTAAAGGAATAGTTCAGCACAAAATGAAAATTCTCTCACCATTTATCCTCATGCCATCCCAGATGTGTATGAAACAAATATTTTAAGAAGAATATCTCAGCTCTGTAGGACCATAAAAAGGGTCAAGAACTTTGAAGCTCTTAAAAGCACATAAAGGCAGCATAAAAGTAATCCATACGACTCCAGTGGTTAAATCCATATTTTTAGAAGCGATATGATAGGTGTGGATGAGAAACAGATCAACATCTAAGCCCTTTTTTATGATAAATTCTCCTACCTGCTCAGTAGGTGGCGATATGCACGAAGAATGCAAATCGGCAAAAACAAAAGAAGAAGAACTCAAGTGGAGATTTATAGCAAAAAATCACTTAAATTTTGATCTGTTTCTCACCCACACCTATCATATCTCTTCTGAAAACATGGATTAAACCACTGGAGCCATATGGATTACTTTTATGCTGCCTTTATGTGCTTTTTAAACTTCAAAGGTCTGGTCACTATTCACTTGTGTTGTATGGACCTAAAGAGCTGAGATATTCTTCTAAAAATCTTCATTTGCATTAAGCAGAAGAAAGAAGCTCATACGCATCTGGGATGGCATGAGGGTGAGTAAATAATGGGAGAATTTTAATTTTTGGGTGGACTATCCCTTTAATGCCAAACAACATTGGCTCTCACAAATTATCAATGGTGTCATATTTGATTTGTGTGATGCAGATGATTTTTAGAGAATAATTACATACATTTTGGTCTATTTATCACACAAAGCTTTTGTATGGCTTAAGGAAATTTGGAATATAGCACATGAGTCATATAGACAACTTTTATGTTGCCTTTTTTTTTTTTTTGGTCAATTTTGAGGTTGACTGCCTTAAAAGGGGGGGGGGTATATTCCTTTAAACAGTTGTGTCCATAGGGTTATCTGTCCAATAAATTCTTGATATATGGAGAATAGATTTAAGGCATTGCTGTGCATTTAACTGTTAACATATAAATCTTAACCTTCCCACTTTCATTGACCAGCGATTGGCCATGTCTGAAAAACTTTGCAACTTTGCATGTCTAACTGAATGGGCAAATTAGAACTCTACCAAGCATAACAAACAAAATTAGGTAATTTTTTGAGTCACCAAACGGCATCGAAACGCCTGATTGTGTAAATTATGTTCCACTTTGTGAGTGACATTTCGATTATTGAAGCTAACATTATGATAACACATGCGTTACAGCAAACTTACCAAACAAAAAGTGTCTATACCTCTAATTTCCCACCTAGTGCCAACATGAGTTATGGTATGCCTACTCCATTTATGTTGGTTCTGCTGATTGACCCAATGTGCTCAGCCCACAGGGCTTGTGTGGGACTTATTTCCTGTGAACCAGCCTCATTCTCATGACTCACCGACTGTGCCGTGGTCAGTGTAGGTGTCTCTTTATCCTCTGTCTCTACGGTGACCATGGATTCCATTCACACCAGACTGTCCTGCGTGAATCACCAAGGAAGATGGCGCAACTTTGTCAAAAGAATAAACATGGTCTGCAAATACTGTCAAACTGTAATGGCACAGCATGATTTTTGCCATCCCTGTTTTTATTTATTGCCTGCTAATGGTGTTTGAAGCCATTAGATGGCTGGAAACCAAATGCCGCTAAAGTGACCACCCAATTTTTAAGCAGCCTTGGTTCCATAAATATTTTTCCCATTGATTTTCACCCTTAATTTGAAAAAAAAAAAAAGAAGAAGACAAAGGGACAAGACTACTTATGGCATGAAATACTAGGAGTAAGTGGTCTCTGCTAAGCTCTTTTGCCATGATTTTTTTCCATGGGAACCGCTATTTTATTCTGATTGGTGAATCTCTTTCCAGCAGCTGAATTAACAACCTTTTTAGGAAAAAAATAAATAAAGTTCTCAGGTAGGGCTGGGTATTGATACAGATTTCTAGATTCGATTCCGATTCACAAGCTCTCGATTTGATTTGATTCCGATTTCGATTCGATATCGATTCATATGGGTATATTTAAGTTTTAGGTCTGTTCCAAAACCTAGTGAGCTTCCTCTGGAGGCAGCATTTTAAGACATCATAGGCACACTCCCGACGCAAAGGCTGTTCCAAAACGTAGGTATCTTAATCATGCTGCCTCATAAATTTGCAAGAAAAAGTTCGTAAGAAGGTATCTTGATGGTCTTATCAGTAATACACAATATTTGTTACTTTTTCTGTAGAAAATACATTAGAAAAGTAAGAAGAAAATAGAGGTTTTGAAGACTTTTTTAGCAAATCAGGCCCTAGAATTAAGGGTATTGTTGTTCTTCATTAAGAATTTGGCTGTTAAACACGTTGAAATAACAAACATTTGCGGGGTCTAAGTAAGCACATATCGCTTGGCAATTTCAGAGATCATGAAAGATCTGTCTTGAAGGGTTTATCGAAAAAAAAGAAAAAACCCTATGGAGATTTTTACTTCCGGAACCATGTGGGTGCGCTTTGTTAATGTGCATGACCGTGGTCTTGGAAATTTCTTTTGCTCACTCTAGTGACGCTGTGTCCCACGGTTGACGAAATGTCAAAACCTTGCCAAATGGCAAAACATTTCATAACAAACCTGCCAGTCCTACAAAATGCTCAATGTCAGAGGCCAACTAAGTACTCGTAAGTCACTAGAAAAACAATGGCGTAAGACTGACCAGCCAAGCCTGTCAACACCCATGTGATCTACTTTCTCAGTATATCTCTCTCCATCCCTCTTATTTTCCCACACACACTGAACTAACATAAAGCAGAGGTCTTTTCCCATTGACGCATTTGCTGTCACCAGTTTTCCGGTCCTCCAGGGAACTGAAGGAAAGGCAGTGCAGTCCTGTAGCCTCAGCAGGGTGCTTCCTGTGCTGATACAGGATGTGGGGAGATAGCCCTATCTGGAGTGCTTGCCACTGGGTGGGATAGTTTAGGTAATGGGCAGTTCTGACCGACTCGCCCAATCTAATCTGGTTGGTGTTTGGAATGCGTCCGCTGGGCCCATGGCAGAGCATGTGAAACGCAATTGGAAACCCCAGGCCCTTTACATCTCAACTGTGCCTCCTTGGTAAACAAGACTGTTTACTTAATGTCTTTAATGAGGGACTATAACTGTATTGCTTTAAAGTTGTTGACTATGATTATAAGTATAGATCAATATATTTTAAATTAATTGCTAAATATTCAGATGTATATATTGTAAATTGACTCGATTGCATCATTCACTGTGCATCATGGAAGTAGGCAGTTGCAGCAGAGCTCTTTTGGTGCGCTTCACTAGGAACATGATTTAAAATAATGCAGACTGATAGGGTCAACAGCAGCATATACCCTTGATTAACAACCTCAGAGCTCACGATAGGTTTGCCTTTAGAGGATAAAAGTTATCGTTAAAAATTAATTTGCCTATGGAGAAAATGAATAGGATTTTTACTTCCGGAACCAGACTGTAGCGCTCTGTAGATAATGTATAATTTGCATCCTTCATGTTCCTGGTCACACTTTGCCTCGAATTAATTGAAAACTTTGAACAAGTTATTTTTTTTTAGGTGCCATGTTTTCCTAGGACAATCTGTACTCACAAGTATGAGAGGTAATTTGAATGGGAAGAGAACTTATTAAAGGGCACAGCATAATTTTGACTTACACAGTGATGGATAGAGAATAGTAACTATAGATGATGTAAAGAGGGTTTTGCAGAAATGAGGACAATTTAATTATTACTCCTGCGCACATCTACTTTTACAGTCATCTGTAGCCTCCTCCCTCATGATGTCTAGACGCTCTCCCTGAAATCTTCTTCTTTTATTCATTTATAATGGCTTCCCACATATGTTATTCTTAGCCACGGAGTCACTCCTTTGGCTAACCATAGAATAAAATGTAACAAAAACAGAGAAACACCCAGTCGGCGTGCCTGTTTCAAAGCTTATTGAAGAGAAATAGAATCAGTGTCCTCACAAAAGCACATTTTGCTTAAGAATTACTCATGGGACAAATCAAATAATTAGAGCTGTCAGAATCAGTGTAATGATTCTGGGTGGACACATAACAGAAGTTCCACCCTTTACACCAGCGTTTATGCTGTATTAATGGTTAATGCGTTAATCGCAATTTGTGTTGGGCAAATAATGGCATGAAAACCTCAGATTGCGTGTGTCATTTTGAATAAAGACAAGGTCTGTGTCCCAAATGACGCAATATACACTATGCACTTACAGAATACACTATGTGTATGAATTTTCAAAGTGTAGTATCGTCCAAAAAGGAACATTAAAGTTTTTTTACTACATGGAAGCATTCACTGTTTTACAGCTGACGGAAGTGACGTTTCAAACGCATGCCACATGTTGCCGCAAGCTTTAGCATGTTAGCCAACCGCAGTTCATTACTTGTGTCTCAAACAACGTACATACTGTATTCACACATCGTGGGGTGATGGTAAAGAATTCAACTTACATTTGTAAGGTTCTGTCTTCAGTTTTTCCTAGTTGCTACATTCTCCATTATTTACAATTTTTATGTCAGACCAGCCACGCAGCCAGGTAACTCTGCCCCTTCCACTATGTACAGCAAGTCGCGAGCACTTAGTGCATGAAGTGTCCAATATTCCACACTCCAAGGGACTTCCACACAGTTCAAACCAGTCTGGCCATTCTCTGTTGACCTCTCTCATTAACAAGGCGTTTCCATCCACAGAACTGCCGCTCACTGGATGTTTTTTGTTTTTGGCACCATTCGGAGTAAATTTAGAGACTGTTGTGTGTGAAAATCCCAGGAGATCAGCAGTTACAGAAATACTCAAACCAGCCCGTCTGGCACCAACAATCATGCCACAAAAATGTTATCACTAAGATAAAAAATGTTTTCCCCCTTTCTGTTGGTTGATGTGAACATTAACTGAAGCTCTTGACCCGTATCTGAATGATTTTACGCACTGCACTGCATAACTGCACGTTTGGCTGATTAGATAATCACATGGATGATTGTTGGTGCCAGATGGGCTGGTTTGAGTATTTCTGTAACTGCTGATCGCAATAATAAATTAATGTTTTTAATACCATGTTATTTTTTGAAGTCCCCTGTAAGTACCATGTAAATACCATGGTAAATAAATATAATAATCTTACATTAACATGGTATTTATCAAAGTACCATGGTATTACCATGTTTTTTATACATGATACCATGGTATTACCATGTTTTTTATACAGTAAATGGTTCCATGGTAAGACCATGGTATTCTTTGAAGTCCCTTGGAGTACCATGGTACTTTTTAAAGTCTCTAGGAGTACCAAATAAATACCAAGGTAGATGCTTATCATAAACTGCCATGGTACACAGCAAAGTACCATGGTATTACCATGGTATTCTTTGAAATCTTCTGGGAGTATCATATAAAGTAAATACCATGTTACATGAATATGGTAAATATGTGAAAGAAACCTGGTATTACCATGTTTTAATACAGTGTACCATGATATTACCATGATATTCTTTGAAATACCCAGGAGTATTATGTTAATACCATGGTACATAAATATGGTAATCACACCATGTTTTAATACTTGGTACTATCCCAGATAGCACACGTACATCTCCAAGATGTCTGTTTTACATCTTTTCATCTGGAAAGCATCACAATCTAATTAACATCTGCTAAGCATCTTAAAAAGATCAGATTTACAAACATTATAAAACATAAATGTCTCAAATGCATCTGCTGAATGTCTTACTGACACGTGTTGACATACATCTTATTCCATGTTTTTTTTTTTTTTTTATTCATTGTACCATGGTATTACCAAATATTTTTTTTTATGCATGTTACTATGGTAAAACCATGTTTTTTTTTTAAATAAATTTTACCATAGAAATACCATGGTACAATATGATCATCATGTACCATGATATATATCAAAGTACCGTGGTATTAACATGTTTTATTTTTTTCACCGTACCATGGTATTATCACATTTTTTCAGCATGTTACTATGGTAAAACCATGTTTTTTTATATTTTTTTATACATGATACCATAATAATACCATGGTACATGATGATCATATTGTACCATTGTATATATCAAAGTATTATGTTATTACATTTTTTTTTTTTTTTTTTGACATGGTACCATGGTAATACCATGTTATTCTTTGAAGTCCCTTGGAGTGTATACAGAAATAATTCATTTCCATGGTACATATTAAAGCACAATGATAATACCATGGTATTCTTCTAAATCACTGGAGTATCACGTAAATACCATGGTTCATGAATTTAGTATTCATACAATACCATGGTATATGTGTGAAAGTACCAAGGTATTACAGTCTGATACATCACTGAACCATGGTACAGCTACAGTCATTTTTAGTCATTTTAATCCCAAAATAAATTGTGCCCCTTCATGTAAAAGTTAATTTCTGACTCTGCAGCCTCATTACACACTTATGTTACTGTTACAGTTTTTTACAGTAATTTTCACACATTTCTCAAGACTGAGAACACATTTTCAAAACTCTTCATACAATCAGCACAACATCAGTCTATGTGGACTAAACTGTGGATCAGTTTTCATTGGTTTAACACAAAATCCATTCAGTGACCACATCTATCAAAAATCATAAAATCTTTTCACACTCTCAACAATGAGCAAAAAGTTTTTTTGCACTTGTTTGCATAATATTTTCAATACTGTTAAACTTCAGTTCAAAACCTCACACAAAACAAAATTTGGTTCCATTTGCAAGCATGGATCAACAAGTAGGTAACAGAGAAAAAAGGAGTTGGCAGAAAAAGGGGAGGAGTGCAAATCTGTGGTTGAAATCCAATGAGGGGAAGACTAAGACTACTGATCATGTGATAAACCATATTTTATCTTTGAGAGACGCTGGCCTGAGAGTGCAGCCAAATCTCCCATGCTCAACAGTGGCATCTATTGTGTGAATATTTCAACAAACAAACAAACAAACAAACAAACTTCACAGTGCTGGGTAGATAACTTCTGATTTGTAATCTGCTACTTATTACAAATTACATGACTAAAATTGTGAGGTAATCTAATTTTATTTCTGTTGGATTACATTTGGATTACTTCGGACCTAATTCTTGTTTGTTTGATGTCACGTGCATTTAAGTAGTTAAGTAGTATAAGCTGGTTGCTTAATGTATCAAAATATGAGAACTGATATGATTTTTGTGTGTATGTGTGTTTTAATACTTGTCTGTTTATGAGTGAAATAAAAAAAAGGCACTTAAAACATTCTTACTCCAGCAGTTTTGAAATTACAAATGCCATCCATTTGTGTTATCAGAACAGATGAGTTATATTTGCGAAAATTTGTCAAAAAAAGCAAAGGCGCATTCAGGTACATTTTTGAAGCAGAGTACAAAAGCAGTTTGCAAAACTAAAACTTTACCACACTATTGAAATCAGTTCGGCATTTATGTGTGGATTACCGCTCCATCTTCAGTCTAATTATGGCTGGCGGCTAGTATCAGGTTTTTAAAAAGTATTTGAAAAGAAGAATTAAAGTGATCGATAAATTATAAACAATTATATCTTGTTTTTTTATACTTTAGTATACTTTATACTGCCTAATTATTATGTAATCAAGTAATCCATAAAATAGTAACTGTAACCTGATTACAAGTATTTTAAAATGTAATTTAATCTAAATACAAATACTTGATTTTTGTAATCTGATTACGTAATCCATATTTAATGTAATCCGTTGCTACCCAGCACTGGATATGCATTCTGCAAGTGAACCTAACAGACCTACGTTACAGTAGACAGTATAATGTACTGTAAATTGAGACTGCAGAACTACTTGTATTTTTCTGACTGTGACTTTGTAACTTTTCTTATTTTGGAATTATTGTGCCACATGCACACATGTGTGAATGTACAGTAAAGCACACTGAAGGAAACTGCAGCATTTGAGATTCATTCCATACTGTTAGTATAGAATTGAGTACATTCTACACAGAGAAGTGCCTCTCTTGCTTTGTAACAAAATATTGGTTTACATATATAAAAAGTCAAGCATACCCTACAGAAAGCCAAAATTAAACAGCTTGTAATGATTCCTGTTGTTTGTGTTTATTAGGTCATGCGTTTTTGAGTGACAATGTATTTCTAATGGGAGAAACAGTTTGCCAGTGTTTTGGTAAAATGAACTGATTTTGAGAGATGTATAAAGTGTTGTGATGGTTGTAGGGCATTTTGGATGAAAGATTAACTGTTGTGCTAGTATAAATGTTGGTAGAGATGACTGCGTGAAGAGTTTTGAAAATGCGTTCTCAGTATTGAGAAATGTGTGAAAATGATTGTAAAAAACTATAAACAGATGCTATAGGTAGGGTTAGCAGGGCTGTGACACATGCAAACATGCTCACCTCCAGTTTAATGTTTTTTGGACTGATGAGGTGTCAGTGTTTATGTTGGAACGTCTGTGGTCGGGAGGCACACATGGCACTTTAAACTTTTGCATTGGAGCTTTGCCACAAGGGCTCTCACCTCTCCCACAACCCACAATCCACCCACTCCACGTGTCAAAGGCATTCATACATTACACACACACACACACACACACACACACACACACACACACACACACACACACACACAATTATAATGGCAAGAGCACATATGCACCTTCAGAAACGGCACAAATCTTTAGGTATCCAGATGTAAATATACACTACCGGTCAAAAGTTTTGAAACACACATTCTTTAATATACATTTTTTTCTTCACATTTTAGAATAATAGTAAAGTCATCAAAACTATGGTATAACATTAATGAAACTATGGGAATTATGTTGTGACTAAACAAAATCCAAAATAAATCATAACTGTGTTATATTTTAGCATCTTCAAAGTAGTCACCCTTTGCCTAGAATTTGCAGACATGAACTCTTGACATTTTCTCAACCAACTTCTTGAGGTATCACCCTGGGATGCTTTTTAAACAGTACTGAAGGAGTTCCCATCTATGTTGGGCACTTTTTGGCTGCTTTTCTTTATTATTTGGTCCAAGTCATCAATTTCAAAAACTTTTTTTTATTTTTATTTTTTTATTACATTTTAGTTTTATAATGAAATAAATTAATATGGTGGCACAATTATATTTTTGTCTACAAAACTAATTTCAAACATTTAAGCATACACCTTCAAATCAAAAGATTTTTAAGATCATGAGAAACATTTCAGTCAAGTGTTTCAAAACTTTTGACCGGTAGTGTATGTCATACTGCACCGCAGTACTGTATCAGAGGTTATATTTGCCCTTCTGTAATTATAAGGTAGGAGAGTTAATTAGCATGCAGTGCTTGTCTTGGAGTACAAACAGCATTTGAAACAAACACAGTCTTCTGAGACAGTATTTTTCTAGTGACTGCTACTATTGATCTTAAAATACACCCACTGAGAATACTAGATTTCTCTATTTCTATTTTTTTTTTTTTTTTGAAGAAATTGCCTTACCATGCACAAATAACAAGCAATATTACAGGCGAAGCATGGTTTCAAAATCCCCTGAAATGGTTTGGGCAAAAACAGCTTATAGAGTCAGTTAACTTAAAATGAAATGTGTCTTGAATGGATAAGTAATTATATAGCTTAAAGGCTCCTGGGTATACTGTTAGAAAGCTGCACCTTAGAAGATTTTGTGTGTGTGGTGGGAGTGTGATTTAAAGGTCAGTGTATGTGTATGTATGTGTGTGTGTGTGTGTGTGTGTGTGTGTGTGTGTGTGTGTTCTACGTGTGGAGTGTGAATGCACTAATACCATCATCCCATGAAATCACTGCTCATTTGTCTCTGCCAAAATCAGAAAAGTGTGAGGTCACATCGGCCACCTCCTGTTCATTATCTGTGAATGAACACAACTTCACTTTGATGATTATGGCTATTTGAAATTTTTAAAGCCAAGCTTCAAACATTTTTGGTGTTACTGTAGTCAGTTCTTCATTTCGAATGTCATAGTCTTAATGCACATTAAGGCATTGTGTGAATATATTATTTTCGATGTACAAAACAATAAGAAATTGTCACTTTGTTTATGTGTTTCCAATTAGTGGCATTTGTTATGGAAGCATCAGTGTTAGTATCGCTCATATAGTACTTATTTGAACAAATCTCTAACCCTATAAATGGGCATAAATGATACCTTAAATCATGTGGCTTGTCAAGCAGAGGTGTGCTATTGGGTGATTCTCACGAAACCTGTCAAGAAAATGTCCTAACCCTAACACTTACCTCAAATCAATAAAAAAATCAATACAAAAATATGATTTTTGGCATTGTGCCATTATTTTCTGGACACTTAAGCACATCTAACCCCCAAGTTCTCATTACTGTAACAAGTCCAGCCATTTCCTTTTTATATTCTCATTGTTGTCAATAATGATTCTCATTAAGGTAACAGTAATTTTTAAATTACAGTACAATGTACAATGATATTTTTCATTAAAATCAGTGAACGTGAAAGGCAATACCAATAGAGTACTACTATTGTGTATAAATACTTTAAATTTGAATAATCTATCGTTTTTTTTTTTCACATTGGAGTAATGAAAATATCATAATGACCATCTTTTTTTCCCATTGCGGTAATGAGAATATCATCATGACCATCTTTATTTTGCATTGCGTTAATGAGAATATCATAATGACCATCTTTTCTCATGTTGCCATAATGAGAATTTCATAATGACCATCTTTTTTGCATTGCTGTAATGAGAGTATCATAATGACATAATTTTTTAACGGTATGGTAATGAGAATATTATCATGACCATGTTTTTATTACGTTGCGGTAATAAGAATACAACCCCAATTCCGAAAAAAATCTGATTCGTAAATTATATTCACCCTTTGCTATATTGAAATATACTTGTGTCTTCAGTGCCCAAATGCTTAATAAGTGTTATTAGAAGAAATGGTGATGTTTCACAGTGGTAAACACTCGACTGTCCCAAATTCTTTGGAGCGGGTTGCAGTGATCTGATTTGAAATTACTGTACATTTAAAAAAACAATGAAATTCACATGGTAAAGCATAATATAATGTGTAGTTGTAGAGCTTTCTATATAGCAAAGGGTGATTATAATTTACTAATCACTCATTTTTGTTTTTATTAGCATTTTTCATACTGTCCCAACTTTTCCGGATTTGGGGTTATATAATAATGACCATCTCTTTTTGCATTGCGGTGAAGAGAATATCATGATGACCATCTTTTTTTGCGTTGCGGTAATGAGAATATCATAATGACCATCTTTTTTTGCATTGCAGTAATGAAAATATAATAAAGACCATCTTTTTTGCATTGCGATAATGAGAATATCATAATGACATCTTTTATTCATGTCATGGTAATGGGAATATCATCATGACCATGTTTATTTCATGTTGCGGTAATGAGAATTTCATAATGAACTATTTTGTTTTAAATTGCAGTAATGAAAATATAATAATGACCTATTTATTTCCCACATTGCGGTAATGGGAATTTCATAATGACCTATTTTTTGTGTTATGGTAATGAGAATTTCATAATGCAGTAATGAGAATTTCATAATAAGCATATTTTTTCATGTTGTGGTAATGAGAATATCATAATGACCATCTTTTTTCACATTGCAGTAATGAGAATATCATAATGACCATCTCTTTTGCATTGTGGTAATGAAAATTTCATAATGACCATCTTTTAAGTTGCGTTAATGAGAATATCATAACGATCATCTTTTTTGCATTACGGTAATGAGAATTTCAGAATGACAATTTCTCACGTCGCAGTACTGAAAATATAATAATGACCATTTTGTTTGCGTTTCGTTTATGAGAATGTCATAATGATCATCTTTTTTCATGTTGTGGTAATGAGAATTTCATAATGAACTATTTTGTTTTGCATTGCAGTAATGAAAATATAATAATGACTATTTTTTTCACATTGCGGTAATGACAATATCATAATGATCTATTTTTTGCATTGCGGTAATGAGAATATCATAATGCAGTAATGAGAATTTCATAATAAGCATCTTTTTTGTGTTGCGGTAATGAGAATATCATAATGACCATCTTTTTTGCATTGTGGTAATGAGAAGTTCATAATAGCCATCTTTTTTCATGTTGCAGTAATGAGAATATCACAGTGATGTCTTTTTTATGTTGCGTTAATGAGAATATCATCATGACCAAATTTATTTCCCACAGCGGTAATGAGAATATAATAATGACCATCTTTTTTCACATTGCGGTAATGAGAATTTCATAATTAACAATTTTTTTCGCATTGTAGTAATGAGAATTTAATAATGACCTATTTTTTTGTGTTGCAGTAATGAGAATTTCATAATGTATTAATGAGAATTTCATAATAAGCATCTTTTTTCATGTTGCGGTAATGAGAATATCATAATGACCATCTTTTTTCGCATTGCAGTATTGAAAATATCATAATGACCATCTCTTTTTGCGTTGCGGTAATGAGAATATCATAATGACCATCTTTTTTCATATTGCGGTAATGAGAATTTCATAATGACCATAATTTTTCGCATTATGGTAATGAGAATATCATAATGGCATCTTTTTTTGTGATGCGGTAATGAGAATTTTATAATAACCATCTTTTTTTGCATTGCAGTAATGAGAATTTCATAATGACCATCTTTTTTTGCATTGCGATAATGAGAATATCATAATGACATATTTTATTCACGTCATGATAATGGGAATATCATCATGACCATGTTTATTTCACATTGCAGTAATGAGAATTTCATAATGACCATCTTTTTTGCATTGTGGTAATGAGAATATTATTAGACCATCTTTTTCACATTGTAGAAATGAAAATATAATAATGACCCTTTTTTTTGCATTTCGTAATAAGAATGTCATAATGGCCATATTTTTTCACGTTGTGGTAATGATGATTTCATAATGAACCAATTTGTTTTGCATTGCAGTAATGAAAATATAATAATGACCATCTTTTTTGCGCTGCGGTAATGAGAATTTCATAACGATAATATTTTCACGTTGTGGTAATAAGAATTTAATAATAGGCATATTTTTTGTGTTGCGGTAATGACAATATCATAATGACCAAATGTTTTTGCATTGCAGTAATGAGAATTTCATAATGGCCATCTTTTTTCATGTTGAGGTACTGAAAATATAACAATAACATATTTTTTCGCATTGCGATACTGAAAATTTCATAATGCAGTAATGAGAATTTCATAGTGACCATATTTTTTTGTGTTGTAATGAGATTTTTATAATGACCATCTTTTTCATGTTGCGGTAATGACAATATCATAATGATCATCTTTTTTGTGTTACGGTAATGAGAATTTCAGAGTGACTATTTTTTCACATTGTGGAACTGAAAATATAATAATGACCATTTTGTTTGCATTACGGTTATGAGAATGTCATATTGATCATCTTTTTTCACATTGTGGTAATGAACTATTTTGTTTAAAATATAATAATGACCATCTTTTTCACATTGTGATAATGACAATATCATAATGACCTATTTTTTGCCTTGTGGTAATGAGAATTTCATAATAAGCATCTCTTTCGTGTTGCAGTAAAGAGAATTTTATAATGACAATCTTTTTTGCATTGTGGTAATGAGAATATTATTAAGACCATCTTTTTTGCATTGTGGTAATGAAAATATAATAATGACATTTTTTGCGTTTCATAATAAGAATTTCATAATGGCCATCTTTTTTCATGTTGAGATTCTGAAAATATAACACTAACATCTTTTTCACATTGCGATACTGAGAATTTCATAATGCAGTAATGAGAATTTCATAGTGACCATATTTTTTCACGCTGCGGTAATGAGATTTTCATAATGACCATCTTTTTTCATGTTGCGGTAATGACAACATCATAATGATCATATTTTTTGCATTACGGTAATGAGAATTTCAGAGTGACTATTTTTTCAAATTGTGGTACTGAAAATATAATAATGACCATTTTGTTTGCATTTCAGTTATGAGAATATAATAATGACCATCTTTTTCACATTGTGGTAATGACAATATCATAATGACCTATTTTTTTGCCTTGTGGTAATGAGAATTTTATAATAAGCATCTTCTTTCATGTTGCGGTAATGAGAATATCATAATTACCATCTTTTTTGCATTGTGGTAATGCGAATTTGATAATGAGCATCTTTTTCACACTGCAGTAATGAGAATATCATAATGACCATCTTTTTTGCATTGAGGTAATGAGAATTTCTTAATGAACTATTTTTCTCACTTTGGCGGCAATGAGAATTTCATAATTACCTTTTTTCGCATTGCGGTAATGAGAATTTCATTATGACCTATTTTTTTGCATTGCGGTAATGAGAATTTAATAATGCAGTAATGAGAATTTCATAATAAGCATATTTTTCGTGTTGCGGTAATGAGAATATCATAATGACCAAGTTTATTTCACATAGCAGTAATGAGAATTTTATAATGACCATCTTTTTTTGCATTGTGATAATGAGAGTATCATAATGACATCTTTTATTCAAGTCACGTGATGGGAATATCATCATGACCATGTTTATTTCACATTGCGGTAATGAGAATTGGTAACACTTTATTTTGATGGTCCCAAGTAGATATTTAACTGACTATAAGTGACTTCAACTGACTTGCTATAGCTAGTAAACAGTGTTTCAACAAACATTCAGTAGACTATAAATAGCCTGTACAACAGCAACAAAATAACAGCTTATCGACTGACTTGCTATAGCTAGTAAACAGTGTTTCAACAGACATTCAGTAGACTTTCAGTAGCCTGTATATAGATCTTTATTAATGACCTACTTACATTATTGTTGAGAACATCAGTTCAGTAAAAGGTCATTAATAAAGATCTATATACAGGCTACTGAAAGTCTACTGAATGTTTGTTGAAACTCTGTTTACTAGCTATAGCAAGTCAGTCGATAAGCTGTTATTTTGCTGCTGTTATACAGGCTATTGATAGTCTACTGAATGTTTGTTGAAACACTGTTTACTAGCTATAGCAAGCCAGTTGATAAGTCACTGATAAGTCACTTATAGTCAGTTAAATATCTACTTGGGACCATCAAAATAAAGTGTTACCTGAGAATTTTATAATGACCATCTTTTTTCCATTGTGGTAATGAGAATATCATTAAGACCATCTTTTTTGTGCTGCGGTAATGAGAATTTCATAATGTGCTTCTTTTTTGCATTGGGGTAATGAGAATTTGATAATGATAATTTTCACATTGCGGTAATGAAAATATTATAATTACCATTTTTTGCGTTTCGGTAATAAAAATGTCATAATGACCATCTTTTTTCACGTTGTGGTAATGAGGGTTTCATAATGAACTATTTTGTTTTGCATTGCAGTGATGAAAATATAATAATGACCATCTTTTTTACATCGTGTTAATGAGAATTTCATAGTGACCATATTTTTTCATGTTGTGGTAATGATATTTTCATAATGACCACCTTTTTTCAAGTTGTGTTAATGGCAATATCATAATGATCATCTTTTTTGCGTTACGGTAATGAGAATTTCAGAATGACTATTTTTTTGCGTTGTGGTACTGAAAATATAATAATGACCATTTTGTTTACGTTTCGATTATGAGAATGTCATAATGATCATCTTTTTTCATGTTGTGGTAATGAGAATTTCATAATGAACTATTTTGTTTTGCATTGCAGTAATGAAAATATAATAATGACCATCTTTTTCATGTTGCGATAATGACAATATCATAATGACCTTTTTTGTGTTGCGGTAATGAAAATTTCATAATGCAATAATGAGAATTTCCTAATAAGCATCTTTTTTCGTGTTGTGGTAATGAAAATATCATAATGACCATCTTTTTCGCATTGCGGTAATG
The DNA here is from genome assembly GCF_019703515.2 of Myxocyprinus asiaticus. NCBI lineage: Eukaryota > Metazoa > Chordata > Actinopteri > Cypriniformes > Catostomidae > Myxocyprinus > Myxocyprinus asiaticus. The sequence continues at coordinate 38,448,651 of NC_059378.1, forward strand.
AGAATATCATAATGACCAGCTCTTTTTGCTTTGCAGTAATGAGAATTTCATAATGTTCATCTTTTTTCATGTTGAAGTAATGAGAATATCACAATGACGTCTTTTTTTACATTGCATTAATGAGAATATTATCATGACCAACCCTATAGTAATGCAATTTCTCTCAAAATGTACAGTAAAAATTGAGTTTGCTTTACGCCTGTGGTTTAGGCAGAAATTTTTATTTATTCATCTGTCACAAAGAGAAGGCAGAGATTAAACAATTTAATGAAATCTAACAAAAGCAGGTCAGTCATTTTGTGCCACGTTGCAAATCCAAAAACATGGCAGTATACTGTGTGAGAGTGTGTATGTGTCTGTCTGGGTTAGCTGAGCTCTAGCATGTGAGCAGTAAACCTCACCCACATACACAAATTTTTTTTAAAACATAGACACACACACACACCTTTAATCACCCAAAGCCCAGTATGGGAGCGCCATTCCCAACCTTTATATCCTGCAGTGGACAAATGGATAGTTGATGCCTCCCTGGTCGTTCAAGGCAATTTATTAGTCCTATAAGAGCGTCACCAATATTTCAACTCCACTCTCATTGCCAACAGACCTTTATGACACCATTATCTGTGCTAAGCAGCATAACATATGTTATCACAAACAGGGTTGCTTAGCTAGCACATTAAACATTTCAAGTCGAATGACTGATTGGTCAATGTCTGTTTAAGCATCTGTGAAATGCACTTTTATAGTTTCTGTATGCACTGCTCTTTCATTCTTAAGCGTCTGTGTGCATAGCTGCATTGCATGTATGGTTTTATAACATGTCTCATTATGTCAGTGTTGCATAATGACAGAATATGACAGAATTAGAGCTGCAGACTAGCTGTTTTCCCTCTAACCCACAATGCGGTACATTTGCAACATAATTTTTTTCATTCGTTTTTATTAGTTTTTTATAACTTGGTAAAGCAGTAACTGTACCGCTTCAGTTTCTCTTTTGAATTGCAAAATAATGTGCAAAACTGCATTGTTGTTTGTAAGATCATTGTCTCATGCCATGAACTACGAATGACAAAGCAATGTTAACATACAGTACGTTACATGCAAGCATTGCTTCCTTAAAGAGATAGTTCACCCCAAAAATGACATTTCTGCCATTATTTACTCACCCTAATGTCACTGTGTGACTTTCTTTCTTCGTGGAACACAAAAGGAGATGTTAGGCAGAATGCCAGCGACTGACAGCCTCAGTCACCATTCACTATCATTGTATGAAAAAAGGTGCAAAAAGTGAAAGGTGACGAAGACTACTGAGGGTGAGTAAATGAATTTTGGGTGAACTATTACTTTAAAATTATTCAAAACTTTACAAGTATTGAAATATGCATTGATTTGTTACTGTTCATTGGTCAGTTTTCCTAACATTTAATTTGTAATGTTTGTACATTAGTGTAGCCAAGCTAAAAAAAAAGTTGAAGTCTTTTGAAGGTGGGTGTGGCAACTCTAGCAATATTGTAGTTTAACCACGGTGCTCTGTTTAAAGGAGCATGTTTAAAGCAACACAAAGGCTATTGTGACTGCTTGTTCAGTAGATCAGTAGGTAGTGCCTTTCAGTTTAACTCATCCCTGTGAAAAGGCTGTGATCAAGACTGTGCATTTAAACTCGCCTAAATGAGGTCTCATGGAGCATTTCATTTAGCCTGCTTTAAATGCGTTCACATGGACAGTTTATGTTTTGAGATGGAAAAAGTGATGGTATGCCTCAAGGCTCGGTACTCGACCCCATTAAGTTCTTCAGTGCTCACAGGTGTGGGTGGCTGTGTTGTCAGGAATGAATGTATGTTGCTTGGTATGGTTTCTAAGAGATAGGTAGTAACCTCCTGGGTTTTATACAAGGTCTGTTAAGTTGGAGAAACAGTTCCTACTTCAATGGTATCCATTCCACCTGATTAAGCAATAAACATCTCTCTCACTTGCACACATGAGTGTGATGATATAACAGCTTGCTAGTGTGGTTGGTCTTGGTCAATTTAGCTTTAACCCTTTCATATCAGTGATGGGGAAGCTACTTTAGAACTGTAACTTCCCAAGCTACAAGCTACTCATAACTTAAAGTAGTTAAACAGTCAAGCTACTCTTTTAAAAAAGTAGTTAGCAACACTACAAGCTACTCATAACTTGTAGTTAAACTTCAGTCAAGCTACACTTTTAAAAAAATGTAGTTAGCCACACTACAAACTACTAACAAAAAGTAGATAACTTAATTGAAGCTATTTAAAGAAGAAAATATTTTATATCTATAAATATTTAAGCTTACACAGAGACAAAGTGAACCAGTGAATCGTTCATGTAAACTAGTTCATTTACACGAACTGTCTGAAAGAACCGGCTCACTAAAATTAATCAGTGTTCCCAACATTAGATATAAGGGAATTGTTTATTTTAACTGGTTCTCACATTAACTTTTTGATAGAACCGACTTATCTACTTGAGAAGGGGAGTGTGTTTGTTTACGCTTTCGGTTCCATTGCTGCATTCGCAATACACCTATTTTCCACATTCAAAAGTATGACATGGCACAAATGGAAGCATGGGAATTATGTAGTCACCTAAAAGAGTCACCAAAACAAATCTGGTATTTGAGCTTCTTCAATGTAGACTCCCTTTGTCTAGATTACAGCTATTCGCACTCTGGTCATTCTCTCAAGTAACTTTATGAGATGCATCCTGAGATGCTTTTCAAACTATATTGAAGGAGTTTAGATGTATGTTGGGCATTTATTTGCTGATTTTCCTTCATTTTCTGATCTAACTCATCAATTTAAAACTTTCTCTTTTTATTTTTTGTTATGTCAGTAAATGTATGCATAAGCCTTTGTTTACCAATCTACAATCTTATTTCAAACCTTTAAACATACTGTAAGACCAAAAGGTTTTTTTAAGGTCTTGAGAAATGTAAATTCAGTCAGGTGTCTCCAAAGTTTTGACTGGTAGTGCAAATATGTTACAGTGATGCCATATTGGCATCTTCCACTTGGTAGAAGTTCATTGCATCACCAGAGTCACACCTCCATTGTGTGCATTGTATTGTAATGTGAATATGTGAATTCCTTATAAGGTTACATTTTAGGTGACACATTTGTAAGAGCTGTCAACGGCAGAACACTGTTATAATGTACACCCAGTGAATCACAGCCGTAGGTGCTTGTGTCTTGAGACTCGCCTCACATTTCTTAGCGGTACTACACAACCAACTCCCCCTGGTAGCACATCTGAAATCTTTATTAGCGGTATGTATGGGGTGGTTGTGTCTTTGTCTTCTTCCAGCGTGTCCCTGAGGCCCTCCGAAACAGGAAACCAGGAGAGTAGTGGCTCCTTCATCTGTCTGCTCTCACATTACTCAAATTGATTGCTACTTTAATGAAGCCATGACCTTGCTTTCTGAAGACTCCTGCAGAAAATGCAGCACAAACCTGAAATCCTCATCATCCCCATGCCAGGATACTGGTCTTTAACTATTTCAACACCCACATTGTAAAAAGTATCGAGCCCACACACACACACACACACACAAAAAAAGACGTCTAATTGCTTTCCTAAAGTTTTAAGAAAAATCAACGTGGTGCCAACATTACAACTTGCAGTGATTCATCTTTTCCAACCATGCTGAATTTATTTACTGCACTGTCTACATTAACAAACAAAATTCATATATACAACAAAATGTAGTTGGTATGCGTGCATACATTTTTGGCATTAAGGGTTCTATGACTAGCTGATCTTGCCTGTGAAAGGAAGATTTGAGATTGTCTGTAGTTGTTTAATATAGTTATCCTTTTTTTTAAATGGGCTTGACAATTGCTGTTTTTAGGGACTTCGGAAACGTGCCTGAAAGGAGTGAAGCATTGACTATTTCTAACAGATCTTTGTCCAGACAGTGAAACACATTTTTTTATTATTATTTGGGGAGTGTGTCAAGGCAGCAGGTCGACATTTTAAGATGCTGTACTATTTCTTCCAGGGTTTTGCTATCAGGACGAGCTGATTGTCATTCTAATATCATTGATGTTCTTCATGCAAACTCAGAGAGCATTTCGCAGGGAACCTGTGTTGGGGGGTTAGTTAGTCTCTCTACAGTAGCAAAAAGAGTGCAGGTGTTGTTTATATTGCTGTTTATAATGTTTGAGAAGAAAGTCTGTTCCTAGTTACAAATTGAAAGCATGAAGGCTGTCTTTATAGATGGTATAATGGACTTACATTTTTACAACATCCTTACAACCACCCAGAACACCTTAGCAACTGCATGGGAATGTGCCAGAAATACTCAGAACATCTTAGCAACAACATTGTGGTGCCCTGGCAACCACCTGGAACACCTAGCAGCATCCTAACAACCACCTAGAACACCCTAGCAACTGCACTGGAATGAGCTAAAAATACTCACAGCATCTTGGCAACAACATTGTGACAGACTGGCAACCACCCAGAACACCCTAGCAACGCCCTAACAACCACTTACTAGATTTTTTTTTTTAAAGAGGCCCTATTTAGCTTTTTGGGATTTTACCTTTCCTTTAGTGTGTAATATAGCTGTTTGTGCATGTAAAAGGTCTGCAAAGTTACAAAGCACAAAGTCCACACCAAAGGGAGTCACTCTCTCCCACAGAAAACACTGCTCCTGAACTGCCTGAAATGCCTGGTTTGCAGTCCAGCCATTACTTCTGTGACATACAGTAGCTATGTCCCTATGTAACACATTTGCATAATGCCCGCCTCAGGAATGCGCTGCTTAGGAAGCCTCAGGAGCTGAAACTTGATTATGGTAAGGGCCCTTACATTTCCGACACATGCTCTAAGCAGTTGACCAATCACAGCAGACTGGGCTTTTCGGAAAGGGGGGCTTTAAAGGGACAGGAGCTACAACAGATTGTTTCAGAGAGAGGGTGAAAAGAGGTGCTGCAGCAATGTACAGTATGAGAAAAATAATGTGTTTTTTGAACATTAAAGCATGTAAACCTATTCTAGTAGACCCCCAAAATAAAATTATGAACCTGTAAATGAGCATAATATGGGCTCTTTAAGTAAATGTGAGTGGTGCTTGCCCGTTCAAAATCACCGCCACAATGCTAAGGTGTTGTGGGGGGTTTCCAGGGCATAGCTACAGTATGTGCTTGAGTTCTGAGTAGCTTTTAACATGATGCTGTGCTGTTGCTAGGTTGTTTGCTTACTGGCACAAGTCAATAGAGCCCCAAGTCTTATTCCTAGAAATGACTTAGGTTTCTCCTTTAAGATATGTGATTTCTTTTTATTAATATTTTTTTATTATTAGCACTATTATTATATTTGTTTGCCATTTTATTGTCTGCCAGGAGAAATCATAAGTCTCATTGCTTAGAAAAGTTATTAATTTTGGTAGCACAAATAGCACAAGTTAAAGGGTAGCACACAGAGTTAAGAATTCCTTCGCAATCTTTAAGCATAAGAAATAGTAAAAGTGATGCTTGCTTTAGCAAACTCCACTAATTAGAAGCTTAAGAGTGTTCTTTCTTTTTTTTTTCTTTTTTTTAATTGGCTGTAAACTTCAGGAATAAAGAAGGCTGACTTGCAAAGGGACATTCCTGCTTAGACTGTAGGGGTTTAGGTTTATAGGTTTCCTCTCTCTGCTGTGGAGACAACGTCAAGCAACAGGCATCTCCATCCTGCTGATCCAGACAGTTACTAATTATAGACAGAGAAACAGATGAAAGGATTTAGGAGGTTTGATTGAGCAACATGTCAGACAGATTATCTTGACAGTGTGTTATTATCATAAAGTACATCTTTAGGTGTTTGATAATGTCAAGGGATATTCCCTAAAGATGCTAGTTTTGTAATACTTTAGCTATCAAAGACAATAGGCACACTAGCACTACTCGTATTCATCATCACTACTACTTCTAATACTTAATGAGTTTTAAAACTCCTAACCTTAAGTATTAAAATTTGACATTGACTACAGGCATGAATGATACCTCAAATTATCCTGCTTATTAAGGAAAGGTGTGGTACTAGTTTTCTAGGTGATCAGATTTCCAATTTTCAGCTGGCAGGCGATAAAACGGGTGAAAAAATCCCACTGACATTGAAGGAAGGACCCAAGCTATATGTGTAGACCAGAATATCATAGAGACCTGAGGGTGGGCTCTTTTGACATATGCCTGTAATCAACCACCTAACAGCCACCCATAACACTCGAGAAATGTCTTAGCACTGTCCTAGCAACCACTTAACAATTTTCTTAGCAACCATGTTGCAGTGCCCTAGCAACCACCCAGAACACCCTAGAAACTTTAGCAACTTTAGCAACCCCCTAGCAAGATATTCGTAAACCTCCTAGCAACCATCTTGCAATGCCCCAGCAACCACCCAGAACACCCTAGGGACTGAATGGGGATGTGTTAAAATACATTCAGAAAAAAACATTCAGAACCACCCAGAACACACCAAACCAACTACCTAGCAAAGCCCCAGCAACCACCCAAAACGCCTTAGCAACTGCATGGGAATGCACAAAAAAATTCATTGATGAGCCAAAACATTATGACCACTCACAGGTGAAGTGAATACCGTTGATCATCTCCTAACAAGGCTGCATGTCAATGTCTGGGTAGATTAGATGGTAAGCGAACAATCAGTTCTCGTAGTCAACATATTGAATGTGGAAGAAGTGGGCAGGAGTAAAGACCTGAGTGACTTTGACAAGGGCCAAATCGTTATGACTGGGTCAGAGCATCGACAGGGTGCATCGAAGGCTATCCCGTCTTGTCCGAACAGACAGAAGGTCTGCTATGGCACAAGTCACAGAAAACTTTAATGATGGTTACGGGAGGAATGTGTCACAACACACAGTGCATCGCACCCTGCTGCGAATGAGGCTGCGTAGCCGCAGACCGGTCAAAGTGCCCATGATTGGCCCTGTCTACCGTCGAAAGCACCTCTACAATGGGCATCGGAACTGGACCTTGGAGCAGTGGAAGAAGGTCGGTCGCCTGGTCCAATGAGTCCCGTTTTCTTTTACATCACATGGACGGCCATGTATGTGTGTGCCATTTACCTGGGGAAGTGATGGCACCAGGATGCACTGTGGGAAGACGACAAGCCGGTGGAGGGAGTGTGATGCTCTGGGCAATGTTCTGTTGGTAAACCCTGGGTCCAGCCATTCATATGGACGTCAATTTGACATGTGCAACCTACCTAAACATCGCTGCAGTCCAGGTACACCCCTTCATGGCAATGGTATTCCCTGATGGCAGTGGCCTCTTCAGCAGGATAATGTACCCTGCCACACTGCACACATTGTTGGGGAATGGTTTGAGGAACATAACAAAGAGTTCAAGGTGTTGCCCTGGCCTCCAAATTCCCCAGATCTCAATCCGATTGCACATCTGTGGGATGTACTGGCCCAACAAGTCCGATCCACAGTGGCTCTACTCTGCTGCTAATGTCTTGGTGCCAGATACCACAGGACACTTTCAGGGGTCTTGTAGAGTCCATGCCTCGGTGGGTCGGCGTTGTTTTGGCCGAACACTGAGGACCAACAGCATATTAGGCAGGTGGTCATAATGTTTTGGCTCAACAGTGTACTCAGAACATCTTAGAAACAACATTGATACTCTGGCAACCACCTAACAACCACCAAGAACACCCTAGCAACTGCATAGGAATGCACCAAAAATACTCAGAACATCTTGGCAACAACAATGTGATGCCCTGGCAAGGACACTGAACACCCTAGCAACATCCGAACAACCAGCCAGAACAGCCTAGCAACTTAATGGGAATGCACTAAAACACACAAAACATCTTAGCAAAAACATTGTGAAGCCTTGTGTACATTAATTAGTGCCAAGAGTGATTATCACTACACTTAACTAAGATAATTTCCTAGAAACGATTACATTATTATATCTATTATATAATATATATTATATTATATCTCTATAAGTGAGATTAATTATTGCCGTGGTTGAAGGAAAAGTTTGAGTAAGGTTTCTGTAATCATTTTGGTGTTGTAATATAAAAATGTTTACATTTTTATGAGCAATGTCAAGTTTGCTGCTCTTGAATGCATGCGTCACGTCCCCAAAGGTTTTGCGTGTGATGAAAGCATATGTGTGGCATTCAGACAGTCCCTAAGATATTGACTAAACATATTTGAATCAGACTGTCTGGCTAGCATGCTTCTTATCATCATCATAAACAAAACCATAATGACGGAACATTTGTTACAGCTGAACTGTATAAACCAAGCCGTATGTTAGAGGGGGAGCTTTTCCAAAACCTCTGTTAAGTTTATGCGTTCGTTCACACATTATAAATAACACTGATATTTGCTCTAGTTTAAACAGAACAAAGTTTTCAGGGTTCCTCTAGTTGGTTCTGTTCTGTTAATAAAGCTAGCTGTTGACTCTCACACACTATGCCTATGCGTTCTGCAATTGTCAATATTTGGCTACAAATAGACTACAATTTTACATTTTCTGAAGAAAATGTGAGTGGTGCATGCCCATGCAAAACTCACCACCACAATAGTATTCTGAGTGGTTGCCAGAGCGTTGCTACAGTATGTGGTTGCTTAACGGTTGCATAGTGGTTATTATCATTTGCTAGGGTGCTCTGGGTGGTTGCTAGGTGGTTACTTACTACTCCAAGTCAAAAATGGCCACCTCCAAGTCTCTTTGATATTCTGGTCTCTAGAAATGACTCGGGTCACTCTTTTTATGCAGGTCTATGAGATTTTCTATTTTGTTTTATTGTCCGCAAGGTGAAAATCGTAAGTCCAATCACTTGATGGAGTTAATTAACAGAAGTTCGGGAGGAGCATGTTAATTTTAATCTGAAAAATCACAGTCCACGAGCAGGAGTATATAAGCCGCTGCTTACCTGCTTCCTGTGACAACTCTCCTGACAAGTGGGTCCCACCCTCAAGCCAGCAAGATGTCCGAACTGGATCTCTTTCACTCCGATGAGGAACTTTCCAACTCTCCCACCATTGCTTCATCACAGCCAACCGATTCCGGCAAAGACACTTCTCCGTCCAACGGCGTCATCGATCCGGTTGCTCCAAGCCGAGGACGCAGGGCTTCTCGCTCAGCAACCTGCACTCCAAGACGGAGGAACCAGCCCTCTCCTCCACCGTCCAGATCACTCAGATCTCCAACCTCTGCCGACCACCCAACTATACCTGTCATTTCAAAATGGACAGTTAATGAACTTCGCCAAGCTCTAGCCGCTTCTAACATCCACTTCTCTTGCAGGCTAAGCAAAATCCAATTATATGATTTATATGTCTCTTCCCAACATGACATTCCTTCTACCTCTAAAACTCCTGAAAACGTGATAGCCGAATCTTTACCTTCTACCGGTTCCTTCAGACATGACGTCCCAGCTTGCAAACACCCCGACTGCTCACAACCCTCCGGGGTTTCAGGGACAGGCCATTTTTCCATCACCAAACTTCCATCCCATAAAAGGCCTTCAGCCAGCACGGCGTCAGCACCAGGCCAAGTGCCTAGCAAGCCACCAGTCTCCCATTCGAATCGCAGTATGACCCCTCCCTTTCGAGCGCAGCATGACCAATACTCGTTCTCATTCTCCCCGTTCGACTGCTTGCTGGGCTTACCTGTTCAAATACCAAGAGCGCTCTCTCTCTCTATAGAGCAGTCTCCTGTTCGAATCACAGTGTGAGCCCTCCCTTTCGAACGTAGCACGATCCAACTCATTCTAACCTTCCCCGTTCTAATGCATGCAGGGTTACCCGTTCAAACGGCGTGAGCTAAACCTCTCTCTCTTAGAACAGTCTCCCGTTTGAATTGCAGTGTGAGCCCTCCCTTTCGAACGCAACATGAGCCATCTCTCATTTTCACCTTCCCTGCCACAAATGCTTAAAGCACTCCCTCTGTACAGATTTTGGGGGAAGAACAATTCAGAAGCATCCGCCAAGCCAATTTACCAATTGTTGCTGGCTTGCTGTTCTAAATAATTCCTGCCATAGTCATGGTATTGTTCTTTCATCTTAATGCCTTTTTGGGGATAATCAGGACTCGAGTTGAGTCTCGAGCTCCGAGCCCTCCAGTATATGGACAACAAGCCAAATACGTTTACTGCTTCAACACAAGATTACATTAACATACAAACTACTGAAATGGAGTTAATTAACAGAAGTTCGGGAGGAGCATGTTAATTTTAATCTGACAAATCACAGCCCACGAGCAGGAGTATATAAGCCGCTGCTTACCTGCTTCCTGTGACAACTCTCCTGACATCCCACCCCCACCCCATCTCCACCTATTCTCTAGATTCATTATCTACATAAGTAAAGTCCGGGAGGGTAATCAGGACTCGAGTCGAGTCTCGAGCTCCAAGCCCTCCAGTACACAGACAGCAAGCCAAATACATTTACTGCTTCAACACAAGATTACATTAACATATGAACTACTGAACTGGTTTTGTTGATTTTAAACTCGACAGAGCATTAACCATAAAAACCTCATCAGTTTGGGAGAAAGTTTTACTCGCTTTTAGCGGCACACAGTGGACATTTCCCAGCGGAACTGCCGCGATACGTGTTATGAATCAAAATGTAAACAAAATGTTGCCGTAATTAACATCACTTAATTTTCATGCGATCAGGCTGGATAAGTAAAAACCTGAAGTTTAATACTTTGGGTTATGGGTTTGTTCAAAGCCCTAACCATAAGTATGAGCAATAGTAATAGTAATGTTTTCCTTAGCAAACACCACTAATAACAAAAAAGTAGAACTGCAGAAGGTCAATGACCTGGATTTACATTAAACATTTACAAAAACTAAAAAACAGATTGCATTTTCTTTTTTGTCTTACATGAGTAGCTAAAGTCATTGGCTTCCCTCCTTATCTCCAGGTTTGAACTTTGATCCTGTCATTGGGAATGTGGGCAGTGAGATTACATCAACAGGTGCAGGTCTTTAACCTGGTGACCTATGTAAAGGATGATTCACCCCTTTCCCTCATAACCGGCACACCTTTTCTCTCACGGAACTCCATGACAATATCCCAGTATGTCACACACATGTGTTTTTGTGAAGAGAGCCTCGCACCAGATTTGTGATTAAGAAATCAGCAGGTGTGAATTCTTCTGTAGACGTGGAGATGGTTTGAATAGGTGCTATGGGCACTAGAAACAACTTTGGATGATCAGATAGTTGATATGTCAAGGGATCCCTGAGGAAAATTGCATTGCTCTGTGGTTGCTATTTGATATCTTAAGAGTCTTTAATGGAGTTCTCAGTTATGTTTCAAAGTATCAACTTTGTCTCAGATGTTTCTCCGAAAAGGCCACAGGAGAAATAAAAAATAGACACAAATGAAACAATTGTTGAGATCTGCACAGCCTGATCTCATGAAAATTATGTGACTGTAGCGACATTTTTGCAAAATGACATTAAGTGGTTCATTAAACATAATGCGGCAGTTTGGATGTGAAATGTCCACTGCGTGGTGCTAAAAGCGAGTTCAGTTTTCTCCCAAACAGATGAGGTTTTTAAGGTTAACGCTCTATTGAATTTTAAAACCACAAAACCTACCTTCCTATTCTAAACCTAAACCTAACCCAAAGTGTCATAAAAGCACATATGATATGAGAAATGCAATTGCTGAAGCATTTTGTGCTGCTTTAATGCATGCTCCTCTGGGCTTGTACTCTGGTCCTTTGTTTCACTTTCACTACAGCGCAAATTGATCGCGCTCGAATGAGCTTGTAAATATAGCTGAATATCTAATGCAAATGTTAAAATGGTGATACACTATAGTAAATGTGTGGATGTCATAAGATAGCATTGTATGAGGAACAGGGCGAAAAATACGTGTTTATGAACTGTTTATCTGCTGTTTTACTTGTGATTTGTGTGAAAGTAAATAAAAGTCATTGTAGCTCTAGCACCTCTAGTGTTCAAATCACCAGGAAACTGCCGCGCTATGTACAACGAGCCATGTAAAAATCCTTTTGCAAAATTGTAGGTAAAGTAGCATGATTCTATGAGGTTGAACTATTGATATAATAAAGAGATCTAAATTTTGACTAGTCTTTTAAGCTTAACTTCATAGTGAAGAGTTGTGGTTTAATTTTGTTGTGTTGCAGCTTATTTTCATTGTGTTGTGACTTATTCCCATTGTGTTTTCAATTTTTGTTTGCTTTGTACACCTTTGTTGTGCTGTACACCTCTAAGCCTCCATACTTATATGTCTAATACATATATTTAATGTGAAATTCATTAACATACATTCTCACTCTAAATAATTAGATTGAGAATTTATTACTTCTTACCTATTTAGTAAAAAACAAACAAACAAAAAAAACATAAATTCTGGGAAATTTTCCCCCACATTTTGAATTTGGGGGGCATTTTAGTCACTTTCAATGGCATTTTTGCCCTGAGCCTGGTTAATTTGTGACACTGGTGACAATGCATCCTGTAAAAGGGCGATTTCACATGGGCAAACAGTGAACTGACTAAACTAGGTCAAATGTATAGAATAATGCAAATAATACCTGAATTGCTTCTAATCTGTGTAAATGCATTTATGTATTGCACACCCAAAAGTGAAGGAATATGCATGCTGTTGCACTGAGCACATGAACAATCACACAAACACATTCACACAGATATTTGTACACAAGCTTAATAAATGCACACTTATTAGTTCATGAATGCAACTTCACCTTTCGAAGCACATTGTCAAAAATCAACAGTTAGTACTTTCTTGTGCTGGCTGCAAATGGCCTGCTGGAATGTGTGGAATATTCTTGAAATTATAAAAGGGGATTAAAGCGAGTCGGCTCATCCACGGCCAAATATTGGATGATAAGCCTTTTGGGTTCAGGGGCCAAGGCCAGACATGGAGATTTGCAACACTTTAACACAAGCACATTTTGTTCCTGCTGCATTCCTGCCTCTCAGCTCTGTTTGTTTAGCACTTTGAGTTTTTTTTCTTTTTGGGGGGGGGGGGGGGGGGGGCATTGTGTTTGACCTTGCAGAGCTTCCTTTTAGTCACTCAGTAAGTTACAATAGTGTTATGGCATGAAGTGTGCTGCCAAATTGTATGTAACTTTACAAAACTAGGCTAGTTGTTTTATATAGTGGTACGTTCATGCAAAGTGAACAATGAAAACTATTGAACCAGTGATCGGATATCTGATATACTAAACTGATCTCATGAAAAAAGACTGGGTTGCTTTTGCTTTTGTTTTGTTTTTTCTTCTCCCACAATTAGGATAATTCACCTGTACAATTAAGTGAAATACAGTAGAATGTATTTCCTGAAAAAAATACCATGACTTGCAGAAATAGTGTAAAATTGTCAAAACAAAGTAAAAATGGAGTCTGAAGTGATATAATAAGTGTGGGTGAGAAAAAGATCAATATTTTAGTCCTTATTTACTATCAACTTCCACTTTCACTTACACATTTTTCTTCTTTTGTTTTTGGCGATTCACATTCTTCATGCATATCGCCAACTACTGGGCAGGGAGGTGAATTTATAGTAAAAAAGGACTTAAATATTGATCTGTTTCTCTCACCCACCTATCATATCGCTTCTGAAGATATAGATTTAACCACTAGAGTCTTATGGATTACTTTTATGCTGCCATTAGGTGCTTTTTGGAGTTTAACATTTTTGGTACCTATACTATGGACCTACAGAGCTTAGATATTCTTCTAAAAATATTTTTATGTTCAGCAGATAAAAGAAAATTATACACATCTAGGATGGCAGGCGGTGAGTAAATGATGAGAGAATTTTCATTTTTGGGTGAACTACCCCTTTAAGTGATTCAAGCTGAATTTAGGGTTTAATGGGGGCCGAAGTTTTAGAACAAACCCTAAAACCCTAACCAGTAATGAGATGAAGTCATCATCTCACACATGCATGAGCATTTGTATAAGAAAATCCAGTTAAATATGATATATGACAGCCGTTATCTACCTCACAAGCCATAAAGAAGAGACATAACCCATATCCATCTAGCTTACATGTATGGTCTCCATCTTGCCAGAATTGTAAATATAACATATTAAAAAACATCACAGTGTTTGCTGTGCATGCATTCTTATCAGTGCGGGTGCTACCTGTATGTCTGTCTCACTGTCTGTGTGGATTCACTGGACCCGTACTCTGTTCCCGTACTCTGCTCACAAATGAAAATATTTTAGATAATAAATAAAAAAGGGATTTGATTTTTAATGGCATTTTGTTTTGGGAAAAACAAAGACTGGATACTATAAAGGAATAAAAAGAAACTTGTAATCTCAATCAATGTTCAGGCTAATAATCTAAACTCTAAAAGTATCCATTTATCTTTTTGATTAATACACAGACACACACACACACACACACACACACACACATATATATATATATATATATTAATACATTATATTTACAGTCCTAGCAAGATGGAGACCATAATGTCTGTAAACAAGATGGATATGGGTTATGTCTCTTCTTTATGGCCTGTGAGGTAGATAATGGCTGTCGTATATCAAATTTAACTAGATTTTCTTATCCAGATGCTCATGCACGTGTGAGATAATGAATTAATCTCATCACTGGTTAGGGTTTTAGGGTTTGTTCTAAAACTTCGGCCCCCATTAAACCCTAAATTCAGCTTGAATCACTTAAAGGGGTAGTTCACCCAAAAATGAAAATTCTCTCATCATTTACTCACCGCCTGCCATCCTAGATGTGTATAATTTGCTTTCTTCTGCTGAATATAAACAAAGATTTTTAGCAGAATATCTAAGCTCTGTAGGTCCATACTATAGGTACCAAACTTTTTAAGCTCCAAAATGCACATAATGGCAGCATAAAAGTAATCCATGTGACTCTAGTGGATAAATCTATATTTTTAGAAGCGATATGATAGGTGTGGGTGAGAAATAGATCAATATTTAAGTTATTTGTTTCCTATAAATTCACCTCCCTGCCCAGTAGATGGCGATATGCATGAAGAATGTGAACTGCCAAAATCAAAAGAAAAAGAATGTGTAACTGAAAGTGGAAATTGATAGTAAAAAAGGACTTAAATATTTATCTTTTTCTCACCCACACATAAATTTTAAAGTGTAATTCAAATATTTTATTTAATATATAAATATTTATTTAATATAATAAATTAGTTAATAAATAAGCAATTCGTTTTTGTCAACTGTAGTGGAAATATATATTTTTTATTATTATTTCTGAGATCATACATGGTCATTTTTTTAAATCCTATGTATCTTAAAGAGGACTTACGGGGCTTTTCTGTCATAAATATTTGGGGTTTTGGCTAATATTACATTATATGGTATTAAAATAAAAAAGCTATGGTATGATAAAAAAGATATAATAATATATGTTTTATAAAATTACATACAAAAAAAGAAATCTAATAATTACTATGCATACAGTTTTTGTCCTCATATTAATTTAAAGACAACATGGAGTATTTGTACACACTGCATTATTATTTAAGTAAACTGCTTTTTAACTTAAAACAATGTCCAGTTCAAGAAGCCAAAATATATACTTTCCCTGCATAATAAATAAATAAATAAATAAATAACAAATTATAGATTCTAGTGGACTTTTTTTGTTTGTTTTTTTGTTTTGTTTTGTTAATAGGCTATATCTGAGAGCATTTATGTTTTAAGTCCTTTGTATCTTAAATAATACATATTGGGTTTTCTGTCATATACATTTTTGGGAGTGTGGCTAATATAATACTATGATGCTATATCTTTAATATAAAAAAATCAATATATAATATAATAATAATAAACAGATACATGTACATCACGATGGGATCCCCCCCCCCCCCCCCGTATATATTTCTTATAACCCAAACTGATGTGAAATCATACAAAAAATCTTACATTTTCTATATATACAGTTTTCATTAATTGAAAGACAACATGGAATTCACATTCATTCATTTTTCACACTACAGAATTAAGGGAACTGCTTTTTAATTTGAAATAGTGTCCAGTCACAGCAACTAAAATATACTTTCCCACATAAAAATATTAACATTTTAACCTAAAATCGTAATGTTTAAATAAAAATCCATATCCATGTTATTTGCCATCTACCCAGACATGCACAGAGAACAGCAGGGAAATACGCGCTGTCTCTTTAAACCCCGCTTGAAGGGGCGGGGCTTGTGTGTTCTCAGACTACAGTGAGCCTTTAAAGCACATCGCACACAGAATAGTCGTTTATTAACTAACCTCTCGTGCGCTGTAGTGAATGTACTCGCTCATCTATAGAGCAGAAAGAGAGTTACACCGAAGCTTTCAATAGGACCTAACGGGATCATTACAGCATGTTGAACTTTTAATCCCGGACATAAGAGAGTGCACATATAATCTGTCAGGAGATTAAGGTGAGTTTGAATGTTTTTGTCACATTGTGTTTTTGCGTGTGTGCGCGTGGGTATATGTGTGTGTGTGTGCGCGCTGATGACGACAGTGACGTGATATTATCACATTCTGTGACAGCACATCAGATAAGGAATGTATGTGTCTGTGTTGAATCAGGAGGGAAACGCAGGCTTTTTTTTTAAGAAGAGTGTAACAATGTAATAATATATCTGAAACTATTGTAACAATATTACTGTGAGTGATGCATTGTATCACCAGTGCGTTCTGTTCTTTTCTGTTACATTGTTTCATTTTTAGGGTTCTAAGACATAAAGTACATATAAACACATATAGCGTTAATAATAAAGATCAGGTGACTAAATACGCATTGCACTGTCATAAAATGTCATGATGTAATATGTTTGACAAGATGAAGCAACATATACGGTTTTTTCTTCTCCCCATTAAAGAAATGTGCGAGGTGTATTTCGTCAGGTGTGATCGAGTGTAAGTGACTCATCCCACCAGTTTGCGGAAGCGGACAGGTAGATCGGGTATGGTTGCCTGGAAACCGCGACGGAGGTGACAAGAGCGGGGTGTGAACGCGCGCGCCTGTCTCTCCATACCTTCTAACAATGTCATATAAGTGGCTTGTCAGTACATTGTCAGGACGCAGATATTTCGTTATTTGTAGGCCATGCACAATGACATTACTGAATTTCCCTGCCTTTTTTGGACTAAAGCTGAAAAGTTAGTTGTGGAGTCGCCAAAAATTGTCGTCAGAACTTGTGAATTTGTTAACACATTACAGTATTTACATTAGAATCACTTTTGAACTGTGTTCATATGCAGTATACATATATATTATGCATGTGAGAGAATCTCACCTTTCAAGAACATGTCCAGGTCACATTTAACTCCAAAATCTAAATAATTTAAATTAGAAATTATATTTTGCATAAAGACAGCTAAGCCAATCTAACCACTAACATGCTTCGCATTGAAACATTGTTTTCCTGACAATTAAGCACATTTCCCACCAATTTGCATTATTGTAGTGCAATAAAAACTGTTTCTGGTAACTGTAATGCTGTAAAAAAAAAAAAAAAAAAAAAAAAAAAAACACTATGATATATTACTTAAAGAATGTATTCCTCATGGTATTATAATAAAAGTATAATAAAAAGAGCTTAATTGTGATGAAAATAATGTATATTTATGCATATAATGTAATGTATATACACTCACTGAAAACATTATGAACACCTGTACATCTGCTTATTCATGTGATTACCTATTAGCCAATCATGTGGCAGCAGTGTAATGCATAAAATCAATCAGATACTGGTCAGGAGCTTCAGTTAATGTTCACATCAACCATCAGAATGGGGAAAAAATGTGATCTCTGTGGTTTGGACCATGGCATGATTGTTGGTGCCAGATGGGCTGGTGTGAGTATTTTTGTAACTGCTGATCTCCTGGGATTTTCACGCATAACAGTCTCTAGAGTTTACTCTGAATGGTGCCAGAAACATCCAGTGAGCAGCAGTTCTGTGGATGAAAACCCCTTGTTTTCAATGGAGAATGGCCAGACTGGTTCGAGCTGACAGAAAGGCTACGGTAACTCAGATATCCACTCTGTAAATTGTAGTGAGCAGAATAGCATCTCAGAATGCACAACATGTCGAACCTTGAGGCAGATGGGCTACAACAGCAGAAGACCATGTCTGGCACTATATTAGGACCATAGTGTTCCTAATAAAGTGCTCAATGAGTGTATATATACATACATACACTTTTTTTATTTGGGTGTGAAATGTGACCTGGGCATGTTCTTGACAGGTTTCGTGAGATTCACCCCTCTTGCACAACGCAACCACATGTCTCAAACCCTCTTTATTTATGGTTCCGAGACACAGTAATCACAGATTACATATGTGAAAGAAGCTAAAGTGAAGCTTATGAAGTTTTCATCTGTCCATGTTTTAAAGCATGTTTTATGGTTTTACTCCAAAATGAACACATTCAGTACGTTTTGTTTACCTAACGTCTTTCTAGAGAACTGTCTGTGCCGGACACTAGGATATCTGTCTATTTTGCACCTGTTGCAGAGGAAACGCTTGTCCTGTGGGGTTCTTTATCGCAGATCAGGTTGCGTTGTGTGCTTATAGTGACTGTATCCAAGGTCCAAAGCTTTCAGAATGCATTACTGGTTGCATTTATGAATCTGATCAGGGTCAGACAACAGAAATGCTCATCCCTGTTGAATCAATTGACCCAGTCAGATCACATGCATGTTTACAGAATCACATTGGCTAAACTGTCTGGACATGAGTGGATATGTTGACTTGCTTCCTTTGACTAGTCAGGGATTTACTGTGTATCATTAGATAACATGCATTCTATACTGGTTATTGTTGAAATGTATGATATTGATTGAATGCACATATCCTGTTGATGTACCTACACATATGACACTTGATCCTGCAGTTAAGTCTTGTACCATGCACATGCATTGTGCCTGTAGCTTATAAAACAGCCCTTCAATAAATAGTTTCTATAAAATCGCTAATTACTCTTTAAGAGGCATAGGGCACATGCATTGTTTGTATCTCTAGAAGGCTGTCGTAATGTTGCTATTTGATAGCGTGTGAGCGTGATATGTGTTTGTAAGCTAACACCAGGATGTACCTTGCCTCCAGCTCCATCACTCTTCGAGTTCTCAGGGGTGTAAAGCTAGTTTCTCAAAGTGTTTTACTGGAGTCTACACTAAATAACTCCTAGAAGCAACTGCTGTACGCCATCTCTAGTGTCACACCAGCTTCTTTAGAAATTTCCTTCCTACATAATTTTTAAAGTAATGTTCCCCAGGCAGAAAATTCAAGACTTGCTTGCATATCATTTGATATTAGATTACTACCTTTGTAAGTATAGTATTTACATGAGTCACACTAGCAATCGTGCTAGCAGGCATTGTGTAACATCTGAAATTATGGTGTGGTATTTACCCTTATGAAGAAAAGTTTTACATTGGTGCACTGCATAACAAGAGTCTGTTGCAATGAAGTCTGTAGTTTGTACTGTTTTTGTGTGTGACAACAATGAGAGCATTCGGTTTGACTCTGTCCTCCGGACTATAGGGGCATAAGTGTCGTTTAGTGCTGTCAAACTGAGCGCTTGTCATACCACAGACTGTGAAACTAAGCAGAATTTTGCTCAATGTTCTTTTTTGAAAAATTACGGATGGAGTTCCATGCACATGGCTGCTGGAGTAGTGCGGGGTTGGCTGACTGCATTATAAAGCAAGGGGAAACAAGCAGGAGGTGTATTAGATGGTGCGGTGATGATAGTCTAGTGCACACAGCTCAGTAATCAACTCAAGAAAATGTCAAAATTCCTACACAACAGCAACACAACCAAAAACATTGAGATGCTTTCGAAGCACACTATCTGTTTTTCTTATTTAGATATGAATGTATATATTGCGATGTTAGTGGTTATAATAACCCACAAGAAAATGTTATTGCTCAGAGGTTGATCTTTCATATCTCAAGAGACTTAATGAAGCTCCTAGTTATGTTTATTTGAAGAATCAACTTTGTCTCAAGTGTTTTGGATAGAGTTCCTTAGGAGAACTAAAATAAAGACAAATAAGACAATTGTTGACATGCAGTAAGACTATAGAGCTGTCAAATTAATGTGGATAGCATAGCGTTGGTCATTAGGTCTTCAAAGAATTTGATTAGAAATGTTTGAGTTCATTTTAAGAAATCTGATTTTTATTGCAAACATCTTGTCAAATCTTTACAGTTTGTGGCATTGTGAACTCTGCTGAAACTCATTAGACACGTGTGAATACTTGGATCTTTTTCACAGAAAGACAAAAAAACCTGAATAGTAGGAGAATTAAAGGGATAATTTATGTAAAAATGAAACTCTCTCATCATTTACTCACCCTCATATTCCAAACCTGTTTGATTTTTTTGAAAACCGTACAATTTTCATTTTTGGGAGAAACAATTGAGCTATTAGAGAGGTCTCATTTATGACATTTCAATGGAAGCCTCCTTGCTAAAGATTCATGTCTTGTTCTCTCATGGCTGTGTTTCAGGTATAGGCCAACAGCTGCCAGCTTGGCGGGGTGGAGCGTTTCCTGGCCTGAATGCGAACCGATTGCAGCTGGAGCATGTCCACTGCAGGCTTGACTGCCCAGGAGATCTGTTTACCCGCGCAAAGTCTTTTCCCGCGGGGCAGCCATTGGTATAGCATGGCCGGAGCAAAGCCCTCTTGGAAATACCATGATCTACACAAGTGAGTGCAGCACCAAAACACAAATGTGTTTTTCATGTGTTTTCAGAGCTGAAAATGAATTAGTTTTATAAGGCTCTGGACATCCACTGCATGGAACCAGGAAATGGCCTGTCTTCAACATGTTTCATATGTTGTTGATGAACCGTGTATTTGTGTGCCAATCTGATAGGAAATGCTCATTTACGTTCCTGTTTTTTTTCAGCTTGTACTTCACCCTTGATACTTCTATGGATTATAACCTTCAGTCCCAGCAACAGGTGCTGTCATCGTATTCAGTGGGGGACAGTAAGTATCTTATGTCTATTAGTTAACCCATTAAATGTACTAGAGGAAGGTGGAATAGGATGAGATAACAAAGAAAACATGTTTTTCCAATGGATGCAGCCACTGGTGTCATAATTGCTCAAAAAGTGATGCTGTTTGAGAAAGTCATAGCTTTACTTTGATAACAGTAAGGTTGCTTGCTTTATCAATAAAATAATTATTTATTAATTTACTGTTAAATACATTCTTTGCCTTCTTGTTTAAACAGAACAGCGGACTCATCATCTTCAATCACCAAACAGCCCAGGAGGTCAACCCTTGCCCCCCAAAAAG
This sequence comes from Myxocyprinus asiaticus, assembly GCF_019703515.2. Taxonomy (NCBI): domain Eukaryota; kingdom Metazoa; phylum Chordata; class Actinopteri; order Cypriniformes; family Catostomidae; genus Myxocyprinus; species Myxocyprinus asiaticus. The sequence goes on from NC_059378.1 coordinate 38,469,978, forward strand.
TCCAAACCTTCCCAGCTCACCCTTCTTCCAGACCCTTTTACATCTAGCCTTGTTGAGGATGACCAGGTGGTTCCCTGCTTTCAACGTCTAACTGTATCAGACCGCATCAGCCCTCCCCAGACGCCCAGCCGAGCCACCAAACCCCTTCCCCCTATTCCCGGCTCAGCCGAGCTTTCCCTGGATCAGGCCATGGACAATGAAGTTGAGTTCTTCAATGGAGAAGACAATCACTGCCTAGTTTCTGAACCTTGCTCCAAACACTCTTCATTCCGTTATGGAATGCCCAGCAGGAGGAGTTTAAGGGGTTGTGGACTGATTAACTATGCATACTATGAAGGTCCAACACAGCAGAAGGAGCAGCCACATCCACAACCGCAACCGCAGAAGCCGAGGCAGGAGCGCGAAACCCAACAGAGGGAACAAGAGCTTCGCAATCACCACCATGAGCAACAACAACAGCAGAACTGCCTCCAACAGCAGGAACGAACGCAACGGAAGCTACGACGCTCCCATTCCGGCCCTGCTGGCTGCTTCAACAAACCCACTTCTTTCCGACTGTCCAGTCACAATCGGAACTTTCAAGGCTTGGATAAACCAGAGGTTCCTCCTAGAGTTCCAATCCCCCCACGTCCAATTAAGACGGGAGACTACCGCCGCTGGTCAGCTGAAGTCTCGTCGGGGGCAAACAGCGATGAGGACAGACCTCCTAAAGTGCCCCCTAGAGAACCTCTATCTGACGGTAGCTCCCGTACCCCTAGCCCCAAGAGTCTCCCAATGTACATCAACGGGATCATGCCCCCTACCCAAAGCTTTGCCCCGGATCCCAAATACGTCAGTCGTGGTTTGCAACGTCAGAATAGTGAAGGCTCCCCGTGCATTCTACCTGTCATGGAGGATGGCCAGAAAGCAAGCACCACCCACTACTTCCTTTTACCACAACGCCCCGCGTACCTTGACAAACACGAGAAGTATTTAATGGATAGCACGGCGAGTCGAGGCACTGATGCCTCTGATTCAAATTCAGACTGGGACTGTGAAAGCAAAAGGAAAACGACACACCAGTTAGACTTGGTATGAAAGAACCAAGACATCACTTGGGATGTGTCGCTCTACTGCTTTGACGCAGTCGTTATCTTTAGTTTTAACATAGCGCTCCGTAAATTGGAGCAAGTTACGTACGAATTGCAGTTACTGGGATTTCATTTTTGCTCGCAAAATGAAAACGGTTCTGACAGTTCACGGCTCTTTGGACGAGCTCGGAATATATTTTTTATTATTTCATTGTTATGTGAAATGTAAGTGTTGAAATGATAACGTGGTGCAGTTGTTTGGTATTAGCAGGTCTGGTACCTCCTTACTTCAGTGTTTTTGAGTGTTGTACATGCATTATTTTGTTTTTTTTATTGCATTGAAGATGATTTTAGTGTCTCAGAGCTTGGTTGTCTGATCACAGGGACATAGGGTCAGTAATGCTTCTGTAAGTTTTTGTCGTCTACCATATATGAAGTATAAAATGGCCCAACGTCTTTTGAGGCCAGCATTTTAAGTGAAGGGTATATCATCTTTGACTATTCCATGGCGAATACTGCATGCATATTGCATTTAAGCATTTAGCTGTTCTTTTGTTAGACCAGCGCTCTCAGCTTTTGTCTGGACATTTTTTTTTGTTTTGTTTTTTTTTTCGTTTTGTTTTGTTTTTCTCCCGTTTTGTTTTTTGTCTATGTGGCCTGTCTGTACATCTTGTAGTCTCGAGTATTTGTGTTACATAGGAACAGGCTGAGTATTGCTTTTCTGTTGTGAATGGTGTGAGTGATACAGGAGAGCTTGTATGTGTTACATTGCCCAATTTTTGGCATTTTTTTAAAGCTTTTATAAGCTGCTTAAGACGGCAGCTGAAATTTTGCCCTCTGAATGAGAGTATTCCCAATCCTTGGCTTCTTACCGAGGTGTTGTGTTTCGAGTTCTTTTGTTGCACAAAAAAGGCAATACTTGTAAAACCTGTGAATGCGTTTCTCTCATCTTTTACAATGTTGTCTTCACGTGAAGCTGTAAGCCATTGTCTGGAATAGGATTTTCTCAAGTACTACCTCCCATTATAATTATAGTTCTTCTTAGATACCCAGCTGTGGATTACAAAGACTCAACACACAAATGGCACTGTATTTAACCGTACATGAAGGCATACAAGGAAACAATAACCCCCGATCTATATATTTTAATGGTTTTCCTATTTGAAACAGTCAGTTATGAACACTTCCTAAAAGAAAAACAAATCTTCGACTGATTTTAAGCGCTATGTGGAGTAAAAGTCCATGCGTTATGCATTTGGCCAAACTTGCACATACTGATTTTCCTGTTACTGTACTTGCATTCCTGTCAGGCGTGATTACAGTGGGTGTGGGCACCTGAGACTTTGGCTGCTGGCAGCTGGTGAATGAGATGTTTTATTATTATATATTGTTTCCAGAACCATCTTGATAACTCAGTAAATGTAGCAAGTGCCATGCAATTAAAAGAAATTGAGGAAAGTAATATTAAAAAACATGCTGTTTAAAAGGTTTAATGTCAAGTACATTTTACACCTCACGAAGGGACAGAAACTCAACTGATGCCACATTTTTCCCTTTATTTTACCAGTTTGTGTAACAAGAAATGTTTACATTGTATGTTTTTTTTTAAATTTTATTATTTAATCTTTCGCTATGTCTTACCTGGTAAAAAAATGAAGGCAAGTTTAAAGGGATATTTCATTTTTGCTGAACTATCCCTTTAAGAAGAAATAGACATCTCTGCTGTGGAATATATAGATTTATAAATATAAAGGAAAGTGCACTGAGAACACAGTATGTTGTGATGTGTAAAAGTATTTAACATTGTCCTCTTACCCAAAACTGAATAGTGCTTATTGTATTGTATCCTCTAAAGTAATAAAAATAAACAAGACTTATTTATGAATCAAGTTGGTCTTTATCTGATTTTCTGTCAGATTTCATTCTCTGAAGTATGTCCTATCGCTCCGGAACACAAAGATATTGCTGTTTTGCCTGTTTTATCACACCCACGCACCTGTGCTCTGCCTCATTACTATTGGCCTCGATCCAGACAGGAGGAAGGTGAACTATACTTTTGCTTTTTAAAACTGATCTTTGATCAGTTCTGTGTTTGCCTTGATAAAGGTGATGGGTAGGTTTGGGAATGAGGGATGCAGGTCTCAGAACAGTTTTACAGGGCACCATCTACCAAACCTGAAAATTATGCTGTTTCTCTGGTCTCTTTTTTTTTTTTGTGTGTGTAGAAGTCTCACTTGGATGAAACAATGAGCAAAGTCACCTGCATATTTAAAGTAGATTGACCTGACCTGAGCCTGTGAAATGGAAATGACTCTTTGCAAACCAGTAATTCGACTCCAAGAAAGATAAACTTCCTGATTAATTGCAGCCCAATTAAAAGAGAAAAGGGAGGAACTGAAGATGGTAAAACCATATACATTAGGTCAAAAAAGCCAAATAGTTTCCAGTTTAGATTAAATTGAATGCAAATTAAGATGCATTATCTGTCAACCCTCAGAAAACATCAACACTCACGTTTAATTGGCTAACTAAACCAGAAACTTCTATTGTTTATATAAATTAAATTCTATCGGTCTATCTGTCTGTCTGTCTGTCTGTCTGTCTATACTGAGATATATATATATATATATATATATATATATATGTATATACATACAGTATATAAAGTTATTATAATTGCTATAGACTAACACCCCAAGCCAAACCTTAAAACATGTACATTTTAGAGTGTAAAAAAAGCTAAACAAAAGGGATAGTTCATCCAAATGTGAAAATTCTGTCATCATGTACTCACCCTCATGTCGTTCCAAACCTGTAGGACTTTTTTTTTTTTGCATTTTAATTAATTGTTTTATTTTTTTATTTATTGTTTTGTCAGGTTTACCCAGACACCTGGGTACAATTCTGTCCCCAGACTATAGCTAAGTAAACCCCCCCACACAAATCATGAGTCTGAATACTCTTCAAAAAATGTTCTTGCAAAAAAGCCCCATTGAATTTCAATTCTAGGACAACAACATCAGGAATTACTTCCTGTGCTCTAAGTTGTTAAGATGATGACTAGTTATGCCCATCAGTCTATTAAGAATTAACTTCCAGAACAAACAAGAATCTATCACTCACTGTGTACTTGTCATCTTCTGCAATCATACAGTCAGCCATTGTGTCCACTGTCAGTGAATTACACATCCATCAGCTATCACCATTGTGCCCTTGAGCAAAAGATTTAACCAGGTAACCTTGGAGTGTTGATGTTCAGTCACTGAGCACTTTATTAGGAACAACTGTACACCAACATATTCATGTGATTATCTAATCAGCCAATCGTGTGGCAGCAGTGAAATGCATAAAATCATGCAGATACGGGTCAGGAGCTTCAGTTAATGTTCACATCAACAATCAGAATGGGGAAAAAATGTGATCTCAGTGATTTCAACCGTGGCATGATTGTTGGTGCCAGATGGGCTGGTTTGAGTATTTCTGTAACTGCTGATCTCCTGGGATTTTGACACACAACAGTCTCTAGTTTACTCTGAAAGGTGCCAAAAACAAAAATCATCCAGTGAGCGGCAGTTCTGTAGACGAAAATGCCTTGTTGATGAGAGAGGTCAACGGAGAATGGCCAGACTGTTTCGAGCTGACAGAAAGGCTACGGTAACTCGGATAACTCCTCTGTACGATTGTAGTGAGCAGAATAGCATATCAGAATGTACACCACATCAAACCTTGAGGCAGATGGGCTACAACATCAGAAGACCATGTCGGATACTTTATTAGGACCACAGTGTTCCTATAAATGTGCTCAGTCAGTGTAAATTAATGGAAGTTATTCATTATCATTTTAGCATAATAAAAAACGTTTTCCCTATATCTAATTAATTTTGTATTTACTCAATCTGTACAATAATTTAAAAAATGTGTAAATATGTTGAAAAGCTCTGAAAAAATATCTGCAAATGAAATATGTGCATGACACCAAAAGTGTTGCAATACCTTTAAACTTTTTAAATGTGTGTTTGCAAATCTCTATGACAGGTAGTTTTTATTGTGAATTGCAACTAAGATTACAGAGATTACAGGTTAGAGCAATTACAGTCGCATATACAGTACAAGAAAAAAATAAATAAAAAAATACTGGTGAGTATTAGCATGTTTATAAATACATCATTTGCGCCCCCTTGTGACAATATAATATTACTGCAAGTACCATGTGTGAACATACATCTTAAAAAAGCTATGGAAATTCACCTATGTAGATGGTGCAGATTTAAGTTTTAAAGTTTTTATTTGTACATGTGGTTTATTTTAGGTTGAGTTTTGGTTGTAAAGAATGTCCTCATAAATACTAATACAACAAGGGCTAACATGACTCACCTAAGCAATTATTGTATAATGTGAAAGACGCATATCTCAGTAGAAACAAGTGATGTAAATCAGAACATAGTGCACACAAACAGACTTACATTTTTCTATCATAACAAATATCAAAAATACTACATCTTTGCCAACAAATACAAACATTACAGAAGTATTATCACATATCGTAACTGTTAATATAAATATGAAAACATACAATTTAAATACATTTTAAGTTAAATAGTTTAGATAGTTTTTTGTATGTTTAATTTGCAGAGTCAGTGCACCCCACGATTTCATGATAGACTTTAAATAATGCCAAATCAGACTCAGTAATGCATGTAATATGTTGACTCCCTAAACTTTTGGTGTCCACATTCTCCTAAACATATTGTTAAGAATATCATCTCTGTTCATCAGATATCCACAGTTCATGTTGCTCTGGTCTTTACCTGCAGCAAAATGGGATAAGGAAATTGTGATTAAATTAAATAAACAAGCTAACTAATCACCACAAATGCAACAAAAAATGGTCAAATAAATAAATAAATAAATAATAATTCAGTCTCAGTAATTATTTATTGATTTATTTATTTATTTATTTTTGACAGTTGGTTCAGATATTGCTATGTTGTTTGTTAGTTTTAAGCTGGTTTAGCTAGTCTTCCAGCCTGGACAGCTGACAATTGCCCAAAAACCCTATAATACCATCAGAACAGACCAGCCTAGCTTGGGCTGGTTTAATCTTTTTTTTTTTTTTTTTTTTTTTTATCAAACAAAATGCACAACTGCTCATCTTACCTTACAGTTGTGTTGTTATAATATCTAAAAGTTCCAGCTGCTGAGTCTTCTGCTACAGGAAAATCTTCGTGCAAAACATACCTGTCGCTGAATCCTGCAATTCAAATACTCATTGTTTTCATTTGTCCTTTTAATTTGAATGTGTTGTGTACCACCATTACTCAAGTATAACCACAAAAATGCACAAAGCAACAAACAGAAACCATACCTCTTGATGTAAAGTCAAAGATGTCATCATCAAACAGTGATAACTTCCTTATGCTTGACATCCTGCAATTAGTGACCCCACAAAATTAGAGTAATTTCTTTGTTGTTGATATTTTTCATCATATAAGCAATTATACTGACCTATTGCCTCTATATAGAACCACAATCATCACAGCCAAAACAATGAGAAGGAGAGCAAAGGCTGCTAAACTCCCAAAGAGAACTGCGTAGAAGCCAGCCCCTCTGCGGTACAGCTCACACTGTGATCCATAGTACCCCTCAAAGTAAGAACGCTTACACCTAGACAATATTAATAAAACAAGAGCAGGAGAGTATGAGTTAGAGTTTTTGTAGTGTATTTCTTTAACCCTCCTATGGTTTTCAAAAAAGGCACCTTCCTTTGGTATTCATGGTCATTTTTGACAGGAAGGTTTAGATGTGTAACCCTCTTTTATGATGATAGTTTTACTTCCATGAAGAACAATAAAATTATGCATTTCTTTTGGGATTTTATGCTATTTTGATCTTATTTACGTGTAAATTTCTAAATTTTGCCATTAATTTGCATACACAAATAAGCAAATTTTTAAAAAAAAAAAAAAAAAAAGAAAGAAAAAAAAATTCAGAACCTACATTTCTATAAGTTGAAACATGAAGAAAATATGAGAATGTGACATAAATTGGTGGCAGATTGCTGCCATCTGGTGAACAAAATATAAACTACATGACTTGAAAACCATGTCAAGCCAGTAACAGCCAGTAGATAGCTGTAGCTACATACTGTGTAGTCTGATGGCTTGTTTTTTCACAAGATATACATGTGGATATATATGTATTATTTGTCAAAGTTTAGCATTATAAATTGATTTAAAGTGTCAGTTTTTGCAGTTAACGTAATTTTGCTTGCAATCAAACCTGACCATGGTGTTACAAAGTTAAGACACAGAATAAGCATTTTTCTACCAATAATTTATTTCAAACATAAAAATGTAATAATTCAGAGTAAATGCAAAATAATGTCAAGAAAATTAACATCAAGAAACAGAAATGAACTGCAAAATTCTGAAAATTCAATTAGATGTAACGAATGAGGCTGGTATCCCTTCAGCCGACCGCCAGAGGGAGCCCTCTCCTGAATACTGACACTGAACCGTTTCTTCTATGGAGACTTCCTGTTTGTATCATATAAATAGCCATGCCTTGCAATTGTGACCTTGTGAAGTATTGCCAGTTTTACTGCCTTATCAAGTGGTTTTCTCATTGTCTGTTTCATTGCCTACTTGTTATGACCATTGTGCCTGCTTTACTGGATTACTGATTTTGGATTACTGTTTTGCTCTGTTTGACTGGTTGGACTGATTACCTGTTAACAACTACTTTGCCTACTTCACGACTACATCTCTGCCTTGTGTTTTGGATTTGTATGCTGATTGTAAATAAACGTCCTGAATTTGGATTCTACCTTCGCCTCCATGTCGAGTCCCTCACATTAGAATATAAAACAGGAGAATCAGAGTAAACATTTAGCAATTTCAAACTTTCTATAATAAAATATTATTTTGCAAAGGTGTGTCAGATTGCTGTCATCAGCTGGAAAACTACAGATGACTTGTAATGTCAACAATGAACAAAAGATGGCTGTAGAGCTCCACTTACTGATTCCCTGGTTGTGTGTGTGTGTTCTGCATTGTGAGTGTGTTATCGTCTCACCCCTTCATTTCTGAGTGTGTGTGTTTATGATTGTGACTGTTATTTGACAAATGTGAAAAAAAAAAACTCTGTTTTACAGTCTCACCAGTTAATATTTTGGTGTTTGTTAGTGTATTTGTGTGTGAGTGGGAGTATATGTTTTGCACTGAGAATGTTTTAGAGTCTTACCCTGTAATTTCTGCACTGTGGCGGATTTATTTATTGTATTTGACAGATAAAGAAAATTGCTCTGTTTTTTGGTCTTTCCCATTCATTTTCAATTTTGACCTTGAATACCAAAGGTGTTTACTTAGACTTATTGAATCAACATTTTGTATGTTCAGATGGCAAATGGAGGAAAATTCACCAAGTCTTTTACTGCTCAGATGAAAAAAAAAATTACGGTCAAAAATGACCGAAAACTATAGGAGGGTTAGATTTTACTAAATTATGCTGCAAAAAAGAAAATATTTTATATTTGCTATTTACATTTCTGTTAGATGTTAACCACTTTCTGTAATTTTTTTTACATTTTTTTTTTTTTTTTTTAAGTTTTTACATAAACATCTTTTTGATCAAATAAAGTATAAGCAATAACCTCACTGCAAATCCCATTATTGCATATTTGCTTTGCAGAACTTACTGGCAGCTTGCTCCATTTATCTCATTAAAGCATTCCCCATGCTGATTGCAGTAGTTGGGCATTTTTTTGCATGGCCCTGCACATATCCATGATCCATTTTCAATTGCCTTGGTGAAATTTGCAAAATCCACTCTGCAGTGCACAAATGGTCGTAGATCTGAAATATCTATTCACACAAAAAAGACAACAACAATGTGAAATTTAAATAAAAAAGCTATATAAATCGATTCAAAATATTTTAAGCTTTCTCAAGGCATCATGGTATATATATATATAAATAAAATTATTAAATATATTAAATTAAGGCTAACTTAATTTTTTGACTAATAAATAGCCTAACATTAGATCAAGGTGGTCTGTTAAAAAAAAATAAAAAAATAAAACAAATCACTTGATATTTCTACTCTCTGCATGGCAATATTTGTATCCTGAATGAGAACATTGCCGAGAGCTGCGCTGAGATTCCCAAGTGAATCTGAGTCATTAAAGATGTTTTCCAGTGTGGTTCCCAAATCGTGGTTTAGAAACTGAATTTTGGAGTCGTTGTTTGGATAGTTATATTCTGCAACACTCTCAGCAATGACGCTTCCTGGCCTTAAGAAAAAAAAAAAAACATTACTTATTAATATGATTTTGCTTTGCAAATGTTTTTTTTTTTTAAATGTCTTTTTTAAATGTATGAAATTCAACACAAAAAAGAGCTCACTTTAGCCTGAGAATGTGTACATCTTTAAAGTTCTGTGCATCTGCTCTCCTGCAGAGGATAGAAAGCTGTAAATAAAATAAAATAAAATATAATTAAAAGACATAAGGTATGTTTATAGAAAGCATTTACCTATAAATACAGTATATACACAAACATAAACATTTTTCAGCATGATAAAAATAAATGATCACATGATAGGCTTCACTATCCAGTCAAAGCTTTTCACATACTAACAAAGGATTGCCATTAAGAAAACCAACTCATAAACGTATAAGTTATTTTGCGCAGTTAACGCATTTACCTATTTCATTCAATTCTGATTTCTAAAGACTCGTTGGAAACTTTTCAAGAGCGCCACCTGGTGCCCGTGATGAATAAACAAACGCACCTGTGTATGTTTTCATCCTATGGAGGACCAAATGTGACAATATTAAAAATATATTAATAAATAAATATATTTACATATTTACAAACAATAAATGTTGAAATCTTAAGTTTGTATTTATACATGTATTTCCTTATTTATGCATTATTGTATTTATTTATTTCCTCATTTATTTCCACACTTATTTATTTCAAATGTTTTATTTCCACATTTATTTATTTCCATATTTATTTATTTCTACAATTTGTTTATTTCTACATTTATTTATTTCTACATGTATTTCTACATTTCTTTGTCCACATGGTAATGTGGTGGCATGTTTTTACTTCAGGCATAGCAGTCAAGCTCAGAGTGCTCCAGAGTGAAGCTTGGAGGCCACAGCGACATCTTGTGGTTGAGTGAAATAGGTCAAATAGGGAATGAATGATCTCTATTGAATGAATGACTTAGAGGTTGTAAAGGTTGCACTAGAAGAAAATCTTTCCTAGTTGTACATTTTCCATCTTAGTCTATCTTTAGCCTTCATTCTTGTTTTAATTTCATAAGTACTGGGGCTACATCCAGAGTTGTAGCATCCATTATGGTGGCATATGCATGACAGTGGATATATGATGGAATTTATTTTACTTCTCAAGCGCAAATCTGATAAAACCAAGAAATTCTTGGGTGAAAGTTATACCTGTCAATCAACCACTGCTCTAAACCAAGATTTTTCAAATTTTCAAATTTTTGTGCATCTTGAAAAGGAAATAACCATATGAGTGGACAATTATAAAAGCGCCTACATGTGCACAATAATCTACTTCACAGAACTTCTTCAGCGTGCCTCATATCAACATGCAGTGACACAGATGAAGAGTACGAACACCTGAAGCTCAGTTAATAAAGAATTCTACTACAGTAGCTAATAATTCTGCTCTAAACATCACATTTGTGCTTAGGTTAAATGCAAGTATAATTGTCAGAAACTATGTGCTGATGTTTTCACTTTCTTTTTGTTCTATTACTTTTTTGAGACCCTCACCTTGAAAACCGAACACAAGTGGTCAAAAGATATACATATAATATTACACCAGTTGTAAGCGGTGACAATAACAATAAAAACACTAAAATAATAAAATTACTTATGTATTTTTTCAAATGTGTTAACTCTCATAAAATAGTTTACCACAAATTAAACTTGGATTAAATAAATGTAATCAATGGGCAGACATTTGCTGTGCCCAAAATTGCTCACTTGTTCCTTTATTATTCCCTATAGCCTATGAATGCCACATAGTGCACTATATAGGGAGCAATTTTTCAGGCTGTTCTGAAGGGAACTAACCACATAAAAGCTACACACTCTCTAAATCTTAACAGAAAGAGAGTAGTTTGGTTAGAAATAGGTTGATGATGTGTTTATCTGGAAAATAATTCAAAACAAATAGCTAGCTAGTCTATACAGTACACACTAGCCCTGTATTAATGCAAGCTTTTATCACCAACATCCACCGTGTTTACATTAAATATGATTAATACTGGATAATTTCACGTGCAAATGCTGTATTTTGTCCATGTCAGAGTGTCTGTTATTAGATATGTTGAAGTTGTGGTTTCAGTTCAGATTGACTGTCAAGATTTTCAGCCGAATCCCGGATGGCTGTGATTTCTAAAAGAGTATGTATGTACAGGTATGGTCACCCTATGTACATACAGTAACCATAATAAAAATGCTTCAGTAGTGATATAAGATTTTGGTCATATCACCCACCTATAAGTCATTCTTTTAATGAGATCATTAATTCCCTATTTGACCTATTTGTCTCATCCACAAGATGTCGCTGTGGCCTACAAGCTTCACTCTGGAGCACTCTGAGCTTGACTGCTATGCCTGAAGTAGAAAACATGCCCTCTCATTACCATGTGGACAAAGGAATGTAGAAATATATAAATGTGTAAATAAATGTAGAAATAAACAAACGTTTAAATAAATAAATGTATAAATAAATACATTTGTAAATAAAAACGTGTAAATAAATAAATGCATAAATGCATAAATAAATGCATAAATACTAATTTATGTCAGATTTAAACATTTATTTATTTATATCTAAGTACACTTTTTAATTTTTTTATATTTCTTTGCAAATATATTTATTTATTTATTTTTAATATTGTCACATTCGGTCCTCCATATTCGTTGGAGTAGCGACATTTAATTTTTGCCAGCCTGTGGGGGATTGACTTACAGTCTCTTCATTGGCATTCACTGTATAAAGCAGTGTATAAAGGTCCTAGAACACATCTAATTTTCATTTCATTTTATAGAGTTTTTTGTCTTCTGAAATTTATTTGGAACGATGTTTTTACAAAGTTTCGTCAGGTCACAAGCCTACAGCCCATTGAAGAGACTGTATACTTTTATCCCTAACAGCCTCATTTTCATTCACATCAAAATTAAATATGGATACCCCGTGAGAAGTTTTTACTCTTTTATAAATCTGTTTTAATTATAAAAATGGTGGAAGAGCCATTAAATATCATATAATAGGCTGTTTTAGGGCAGGTTCCCACTGTGAAATCTTGCCTCTTGTGTGACACTGTAGAAGCATGTTTTCTCAAAAGGTCAACATGTGTTTAATGAAATGTGTTTTTTTTTCCTGGTCAATAAGAGGGGAAATGTTCAAAAACATTTGTACTTAAATGTTTTAAAAAAATATATTACTTTACGTATGTAGAAATTAATCAGAAATTGTTCCAACCAGACTGTGTTCAAATACAGTATTATTTTATCTTGTAAAACCAAACAAACTTCTTTTTGTGAAAAGATTTGCTTGAAAAGTGTGCTTGTGCTATCGATCTTTCTATGAAATGCCACATTTTGTTATGATGCACTGACAGTAATATTAATTTTTAAGCGTAGATTAAGAGTTTTTAAACATTTTTACAGACAGTATACAGCTGATGTAACAAGAACCTCAAGAAAAAGAACAACACAAAAAAGTACCTCATGCTTTAAGATGGTAGTTAGATTTTTGGAATTTGGAGAGTTCAAACTGTTATATTCAGGAATATATTCCATCATAATTCGTAGAGAGATATTTGCCTTTCTTGTGGGTATGCTTCCAGCTGTAATGGAATCATAAATGTTAGATTTCAATATTTGAAAAAGTTTTAAATCAAAGAGTCAGTAAAGAGACAATAGTGAGTTGCAAATTGTTAGACAACCACAGTATTATGGCAATAGTCAAGTGTCTTGGGCAATAATATTAATCTACAGAAAGAGTTTACCTAAAAATGAATGAATACTGTTTACATTTAATCACCCTCATGCCATTCCAAACCCAAAGGCTTTCTTTCTTACATAGAACACAAAAGGAGATGTTAGGCAGAATGTTAGTCTCTCACTCACAATTCACTTATATTGCTTCCTTTTACATTCAGTGAACGTTAATGGTGACTGAAGCTGTCAATCCCTAACATTCTGCCTACCGTCTCCTTTTGTGTTCCACAGAAGAAATTAAGTCATACAGGTTTGGAACGATATGATAGTGAGTAAATGATGACAAATTTGTATTTTTTTGGGTGAACCATCCCTTTAATAATCACACCAAAGTGAAAGAACTTTTTTTTTTTTTTTCAAAATTTGGAATGCCCAATTTGCAATGTGCTTTTAAGTTCTCGTGGTCACGTAGTGATTCGCCTCAGTCCGGGTGGCGGAGGACGAATCCCAGTTGCCTCCACGTCTGAGATCGTCAACCTGCGCATCTTATCATGTGGCTTGTTGAGCGCGTTGCCACGGAGACATAGCGCGTGTGGAGGCTTCACGCCATCCACCGCGGCAACCACGCTCAACTCACCACGCGCCCCACTGAGAACGAACCACATTATAGCGACCACGAGGAGGTTACCCCATGTGACTCTACCCTCCCTAGCAACCGGGCCAATTTGGTTGCTTAGGAGACCTGGCTGGAGTCACTCAGTACGCCCTGGGATTCGAACTAGCGAACCAGAGAACTCCAGGGGTGGAAGCCGTGAAATAACTTTTTAAAATGAGCAGGTAGAATAATATAGGACAGGTAGATAGGACATGATGGATAAAAAGGAAAGGCAAACATTCCAGGCTGAAAAAACCCCAAAACAGAACAATAGAGAACATAACTCTAATAATTATCATTTATGAATAGTATGATAAATACTTACAAAAAATAACTGAGGAGGAACTAGATGCAAATTGGCAAGAATCCCCAAAAGTGAATGGGTTGCATTGGCATTGACATTTCATTGATGTTTCATTGAAGACACATGGAGACCCATTGCACTGACATTTGTCCAGACAGATTTGAGTTGTTAAAATTGTAGTAAAAATTGTTGCTGATGAAGGATGTTCAGATGTTGATGACGAAGTTTGTGGTTTGGTGGAATGGGGTAAAGTTGTCTCAGTATTAGTAGATGTTTGACCAGAGGCTAGGGTCTCAATTGTGGGGCTTGAAATTATGAAGGGGGTAGAAACGTTGAATATAGTGGGTGGTGTTGCGGATTCAGATGAAATTGTGCTCATGGGTGCCAGTGTTGTTAGAAATGTTGACTGTGTTAAATGTATTTCTGTAGTTGGTGTGGAAAGAGTAGTTTGTGTTTGCTGGCTTCTTGTTTGTTCTGCAGTAGTTGAAGATTGGATGGATGGAGTGAATGCTGAAGCACTCTGTCCTTCTGTGGTAGAAAATAGTGAAGATGGAGAGGTCACTGTAGATAATATTGGATTTGTCAGTGTTGATCCATTTTCAGTTGTAGATTCTAATTGAGTTGTTCTGATCAGTGTTGTAGTTGTTGAAAAAGCCAATTGAGTTGTAGACTGTTTTTCTGTAACTGGAGTAGAAAGAATGGTTTGTGTCAGCCTGGTTGTTTTTTCTACACTTGTTGGGGATATTTCTGTTGTGGATGAAGTTAAATCTGATGTACTCTTTCCTTTTGTGGAAAAATATGGTGAAGATGGAGAGGTAACTGTGGATGATACTGGATTTGTCAATGTTGATCGATTTTCAGTTGTAGGTGACTTTAATTTGGTCGAGCTGATGGGTGTTGTTGTTGAAAATTGGGAAAGCGTTGATGATGATTGTACCACGGTGTTTGGAGTGAAAAGAGTGGTTTGTGTCTGCTGGCTTGTTGTTTGTTTTACAATAGAAGAAGAAATTTCTGGAATGGTTGGAGTGAATACTGCAGCACTTTGTATTTCTGTGGTAGAAAATTGTAAAGATGGAGAGGTAACTGTAGTTGATTTCAAACTTTCTAGTGTTGAACCATTTTCTCTCGTAGATGATTCTAATGTGGTTATAGTTGTTTCTTTTACACTAGTTGAAGAAATGTGTGTTGTAGATGGAGTGAATTCTGGTGTACTCTGTCCTTCTGTGATAGATGATAGTGAAGATGGAGAGGTAACAGATGTTGAAAGTGTAGATTGCATTTTTGTGGTTGAAGTTTGCAGGTTTGTTGTTTCATCTGCTGTAGCTGAAGATATTTCTGTTGTGGATGTATTAATTGCTTTAGTACTTAAACCTTCTGTGGGAGACGATAAGGAAGATGGAGAGTTACTTGCTGTTGATGGTGTAGATTGTATTTCTGTGGTTGAAATGGAAAGAATGGTTGGAGTCTGCTGACTTGTTTCTTTTATACTAGTTGAAGATATTTGTGTTGTAGATGGAGTGAATTCTGGTGTACTCTGTCCTTCTGTGAAAGACGATGGTGAAGATGGAGACGTACCAGATGTTGAAAGTGTAGATTGCATTTTTGTGGTTGAAGTTTGCAGGCTTGTTGTTTCATCTGCTGTGGCTGAAGATATTTCTGTTGTGGATGTAATAAGTTCTTTTGTATGTAGTCCTTCTGTGGGAGGCAATGAGGAAGATGGAGAGATACTTGCTGTTGACAATGTAGATTGTATTTCTGTGGTTGAAATGGAAAGAATGGTTGGAGTGTGCTGGCTTGTTGTTTCTTCTACACTAGTTAAAAATATTTCTGTTGTGGATGCAGTGAATTCTGGCGTACTCTGCCATTCTGTTATTGATGATGATGATGAAGATGGAGATGAACCTGTTGTTGATGGTGTAGATTTTATTTCTGTGGTTGAAATTGAAAGAATGGTTGGAGTCTGCTGACTTGTTGTTTCTTTTATACTAGTTGAAGATATTTGTGTTGTAGAGGGAGTGAATTCTGTTTTACTCTGTCCTTCTGTGGAGGACGATGGTGAAGATGGAGACGTACCAGATGTTGAAAGTGTAGATTGCACTTTTGTGGTTGAAGTTTGCAGGCTTGCTGTTTCTTCTGCTGTGGCTGAAGATATTTCTGTTGTGGATGTAATATGTTTTTTCGTACTTAGTCCTTCTGTGGGAGATGATGAGGATGATGGAGAGTTACTTGCTGTTGATGGTGTAGATTGTATTTCTGTGGTTGAAATGGAAAGAATGGTTGGATTCTGCTGACTTGTTGTTTCTTTTACAATAGTTGAAGATATTTGTGTTGTAGAGGGAGTGAATTCTGTTGTACTCTGTAATTCTGTGAAGGACGAAGGTGAAGATGGAGACATACCAATTGTTGAAAGTGTAGATTGCAATTTTGTGGTTGAAGTTTGCAGGCTTGTTGTTTCATCTGCTGTGGCTGAAGATATTTCTGTTGTGGATGTATTAATTTCTTTCGTACTTAAACCTTCTGAAGGAGATGATGAGGAAGATGGAGAGTTACTTGCTGTCGATAGTGCAGATTGTATTTCTGTGGTTGAAATTGAATTAATGGTTGGAGTCTGCTGACTTGTTGTTTCTTTTACAATAGTTGAAGATATTTGTGTTGTAGATGTAGTGAATTCTTGTGTACTCTGTCCTTCTGTGAAAGATGATGGTGAAGAAGGAGAGGTAACAGATGTTGAAAGTGTAGATTGCATTTTTGTGGTTGAAGTTTGCAGGCTTGTTGTTTCTTCTGCTGTGGCTGAAGATATTTCTGTTGTGGATGTATTAATTTCTTTCGTACTTAAACCTTCTGAAGGAGATGATAAGGAAGATGGAGAGTTACTTGCTGTTGATGGTGCAGATTGTATTTCTGTGGTTGAAATTGAATTAATGGTTGGAGTCTGCTGACTTGTTGTTTCTTTTACAATAGTTGAAGATATTTGTGTTGTAGATGTAGTGAATTCTGTTGTACTCTGTCCTTCTGTGAAAGGCAATGGTGAAGATGGAGACGTACCAGATGTTGAAAGTGTAGATTGCACGTTTGTGGTTGAAGTCTGCAGGCTTGTTGTTTCTTTTATACTAGATGAAGATATTTGTGTTGTAGATGGAGTGAATTCTGTTGTACTCTGTCCTTCTGTGAAAGACGATGGTGAAGATGGAGACGTACCAGATGTTGAAAGTGTAGATTGCACTTTTGTGGTTGAAGTTTGCAGGCTTGTTGTTTCTTCTGTTGTGGCTGAAGATATTTCTGTTGTGGATGTAATAAATTTTTTCGTACTTAGTCCTTCTGTGGGAGACGATGAGGATGATGGAGAGTTACTTGCTGTTGATGGTGTAGATTGTATTTCTGTGGTTGAAATGGAAAGAATGGTTGGATTCTGCTGACTTGTTGTTTCTTTTACAATAGTTGAAGATATTTGTGTTGTAGATGGAGTGAATTCTGTTGTACTCTGTCCTTCTGTGAAAGACGATGATGAAGATGGAGACGTACCAGATGTTGAAAGTGTAGATTGCACTTTAGTGGTTGAAGTTTGCAGGCTTGTTGTTTCTTCTGCTGTGGCTGAAGATATTTCTGTTGTGGATGTAGTAATTTCTTTCGTACTTAAACCTTCTGTGGGAGACGATGAGGAAGTTGGAGAGTTAGTTGCTGTTGATGGTGCAGATTGTATTTCTGTGGTTGAAATTGAAAGAATGGTTGGAGTGTGCTGGCTTGTTGTTTCTTCTACACTAGTTAAAAATATTTCTGTTGTGGATGCAGTGAATTCTGGCGTACTCTGCAATTCTGTTATTGATGACGATGAAGATGGAGAGTTACTTGCTGTTGATGGTGTAGATTGTATTTCTGTGGTTGATACTGAATTAATGGTTGGAGTCTGCTGACTTGTTGTTTCTTTTACAATAGTTGAAGATATTTGTGTTGTAGATGGAGTGAATTCTGTTGTACTCTGTCTTTCTGTGAAAGATGATGGTGAGGAAATAGAGGTTACAGATGTTGAAAGTGTAGATTGCATTTTTGTGGTTGAAGTTTGCAGGCTTGTTGTTTCTTCTGCTGTAGCTGAAGATATTTCTGTTGTGGATGTAATAAATTTTTTTGTACTTAGTCCTTCTGTTGGAGACGATGAGGATGGTGGAGAGTTACTTGCTGTTGATGGTGTAGATTGTATTTCTGTGGTTGAAATGGAAAGAATGGTTGGATTCTGCTGACTTGTTGTTTCTTTTACACTAGTTGACGATATTTGTGTTGTAGAGGGAGTGAATTCTGTTGTACTCTGTAATTCTGTGAAGGACGAAGGTGAAGATGGAGACATACCAATTGTTGAAAGTGTAGATTGCAATTTTGTGGTTGAAGTTTGCAGGCTTGTTGTTTCATCTGCTGTGGCTGAAGATATTTCTGTTGTGGATGTATTAATTTCTTTCGTACTTAAACCTTCTGAAGGAGATGATGAGGAAGATGGAGAGTTACTTGCTGTTGATGGTGCAGATTGTATTTCTGTGGTTGAAATTGAATTAATGGTTGGAGTCTGCTGACTTGTTGTTTCTTTTACAATAGTTGAAGATATTTGTGTTGTAGATGGATTGAATTCTTGTGTACTCTGTCCTTCTGTGAAAGATGATGGTGAAGAAGGAGAGGTAACAGATGTTGAAAGTGTAGATTGCATTTTTGTGGTTGAAGTTTGCAGGCTTGTTGTTTCTTCTGCTGTGGCTGAAGATATTTCTGTTGTGGATGTATTAATTTCTTTCGTACTTAAACCTTCTGAAGGAGATGATGAGGAAGATGGAGAGTTACTTGCTGTTGATGGTGCAGATTGTATTTCTGTGGTTGAAATTGAATTAATGGTTGGAGTCTGCTGACTTGTTGTTTCTTTTACAATAGTTGAAGATATTTGTGTTGTAGATGTAGTGAATTCTTGTGTACTCTGTCCTTCTGTGAAAGATGATGGTGAAGAAGGAGAGGTAACAGATGTTGAAAGTGTAGATTGCATTTTTGTGGTTGAAGTTTGCAGGCTTGTTGTTTCTTCTGCTGTGGCTGAAGATATTTCTGTTGTGGATGTATTAATTTCTTTCGTACTTAAACCTTCTGAAGGAGATGATGAGGAAGATGGAGAGTTACTTGCTGTTGATGGTGCAGATTGTATTTCTGTGGTTGAAATTGAATTAATGGTTGGAGTCTGCTGACTTGTTGTTTCTTTTACAATAGTTGAAGATATTTGTGTTGTAGATGTAGTGAATTCTGTTGTACTCTGTCCTTCTGTGAAAGGCAATGGTGAAGATGGAGACGTACCAGATGTTGAAAGTGTAGATTGCACGTTTGTGGTTGAAGTCTGCAGGCTTGTTGTTTCTTTTATACTAGTTGAAGATATTTGTGTTGTAGATGGAGTGAATTCTGTTGTACTCTGTCCTTCTGTGAAAGACGATGGTGAAGATGGAGACGTACCAGATGTTGAAAGTGTAGATTGCATTTTTGTGGTTGAAGTTTGCAGGCTTGTTGTTTCTTCTGCTGTAGCTGAAGATATTTCTGTTGTGGATGTAATAATTTCTTTTGTACTTAAACCTTCTGTGGGAGACGATGAGGAAGTTGGAGAGTTAGTTGCTGTTGATGGTGCAGATTGTATTTCTGTGGTTGAAATTGAAAGAATGGTTGGAGTGTGCTGGCTTGTTGTTTCTTCTACACTAGATAAAAATATTTCTGTTGTGGATGCTGTGAATTCTGGCGTACTCTGCAATTCTGTTATTGATGATGCTGACGATGGAGAGTTACTTGCTGTTGTTGGTGTAGATTGTATTTCTGTGGTTGAAATGGAATTAATAGTTGGAGTCTGCTGACTTGTTGTTTCTTTTACAATAGTTGAAGATATTTGAGTTGTAGATGCAGTGAATTCTGTTGTACTCTGTCCTTCTGTGAAAGACGATGATGAAGATGGAGACGTACCAGATGTTGAAAGTGTAGATTGCACGTTTGTGGTTGAAGTTTGCAGGCTTGTTGTTTCTTTTATACTAGTTGAAGATATTTGTGTTGTAGATGGAGTGAATTCTGTTGTACTCTGTCCTTCTGTGAAAGACGATGGTGAAGATGGAGACGTACCAGATGTTGAAAGTGTAGATTGCACTTTTGTGGTTGAAGTTTGCAGGCTTGTTGTTTCTTCTGCTGTGGCTGAAGATATTTCTGTTGTGGATGTAATAAATTTTTTCGTACTTAGTCCTTCTGTGGGAGACGATGAGGATGATGGAGAGTTACTTGCTGTTGATGGTGTAGATTGTATTTCTGTGGTTGAAATGGAAAGAATGGTTGGATTCTGCTGACTTGTTGTTTCTTTTACACTAGTTGAAGATATTTGTGTTGTAGATGGATTGAATTCTGTTGTACTCTGTCCTTCTGTGAAAGACGATGATGAAGATGGAGACGTACCAGATGTTGAAAGTGTAGATTGCACTTTAGTGGTTGAAGTTTGCAGGCTTGTTGTTTCTTCTGCTGTGGCTGAAGATATTTCTGTTGTGGATGTAGTAATTTCTTTCGTACTTAAACCTTCTGTGGGAGACGATGAGGAAGTTGGAGAGTTAGTTGCTGTTGATGGTGCAAATTGTATTTCTGTGGTTGAAATTGAAAGAATGGTTGGAGTGTGCTGGCTTGTTGTTTCTTCTACACTAGTTAAAAATATTTCTGTTGTGGATGCAGTGAACTCTGGCGTACTCTGCAATTCTGTTATTGATGACAATGAAGATGGAGAGTTACTTGCTGTTGATGGTGTAGATTGTATTTCTGTGGTTGATACTGAATTAATGGTTGGAGTCTGCTGACTTGTTGTTTCTTTTACAATAGTTGAAGATATTTGTGTTGTAGATAGAGTGAATTCTGTTGTACTCTGTCCTTCTGTGAAAGACGATGATGAAGATGGAGATGTACCAGATGTTGAAAGTGTAGATTGCACTTTAGTGGTTGAAGTTTGCAGGCTTGTTGTTTCTTCTGCTGTGGCTGAAGATATTTCTGTTGTGGATGTAATAAATTTTTTTGTACTTAGTCCTTCTGTTGGAGACGATGAGGATGATGGAGAGTTACTTGCTGTTGATGGTGTAGATTGTATTTCTGTGGTTGAAATGGAAAGAATGGTTGGATTCTGCTGACTTGTTGTTTCTTTTACACTAGTTGACGATATTTGTGTTGTAGATGGATTGAATTCTGTTGTACTCTGTCCTTCTGTGAAAGACGATGGTGAAGATGGAGACGTACCAGATGTTGAAAGTGTAGATTGCACGTTTGTGGTTGAAGTTTGCAGGCTTGTTGTTTCTTTTATACTAGTTGAAGATATTTGTGTTGTAGATGGAGTGAATTCTGTTGTACTCTGTCCTTCTGTGAAAGACGATGATGAAGATGGAGACGTACCAGATGTTGAAAGTGTAGATTGCACTTTAGTGGTTGAAGTTTGCAGGCTTGTTGTTTCTTCTGCTGTGGCTGAAGATATTTCTGTTGTGGATGTAGTAATTTCTTTCGTACTTAAGCCTTCTGTGGGAGACGATGAGGAAGTTGGAGAGTTAGTTGCTGTTGATGGTGCAGATTGTATTTCTGTGGTTGAAATTGAAAGAATGGTTGGAGTGTGCTGGCTTGTTGTTTCTTCTACACTAGTTAAAAATATTTCTGTTGTGGATGCAGTGAATTCTGGCGTACTCTGCAATTCTGTTATTGATGACGATGAAGATGGAGAGTTACTTGCTGTTGATGGTGTAGATTGTATTTCTGTGGTTGATACTGAATTAATGGTTGGAGTCTGCTGACTTGTTGTTTCTTTTACAATAGTTGAAGATATTTGTGTTGTAGATGGAGTGAATTCTGTTGTACTCTGTCCTTCTGTGAAAGACGATGATGAAGATGGAGACGTACCAGATGTTGAAAGTGTAGATTGCACTTTAGTGGTTGAAGTTTGCAGGCTTGTTGTTTCTTCTGCTGTGGCTGAAGATATTTCTGTTGTGGATGTAGTAATTTCTTTCGTACTTAAACCTTCTGTGGGAGACGATGAGGAAGTTGGAGAGTTAGTTGCTGTTGATGGTGCAGATTGTATTTCTGTGGTTGAAATTGAAAGAATGGTTGGAGTGTGCTGGCTTGTTGTTTCTTCTACACTAGTTAAAAATATTTCTGTTGTGGATGCAGTGAATTCTGGCGTACTCTGCAATTCTGTTATTGATGACGATGAAGATGGAGAGTTACTTGCTGTTGATGGTGTAGATTGTATTTCTGTGGTTGATACTGAATTAATGGTTGGAGTCTGCTGACTTGTTGTTTCTTTTACAATAGTTGAAGATATTTGTGTTGTAGATGGAGTGAATTCTGTTGTACTCTGTCTTTCTGTGAAAGATGATGGTGAGGAAATAGAGGTTACAGATGTTGAAAGTGTAGATTGCATTTTTGTGGTTGAAGTTTGCAGGCTTGTTGTTTCTTCTGCTGTAGCTGAAGATATTTCTGTTGTGGATGTAATAAATTTTTTTGTACTTAGTCCTTCTGTTGGAGACGATGAGGATGGTGGAGAGTTACTTGCTGTTGATGGTGTAGATTGTATTTCTGTGGTTGAAATGGAAAGAATGGTTGGATTCTGCTGACTTGTTGTTTCTTTTACACTAGTTGACGATATTTGTGTTGTAGATGGATTGAATTCTGTTGTACTCTGTCCTTCTGTGAAAGACGATTGTGAAGATGGAGACGTACCAGATGTTGAAAGTGTAGATTGCACTTTTGTGGTTGAAGTTTGCAGGCTTGTTGTTTCTTCTGCTGTGGCTGAAGATATTTCTGTTGTGGATGTAATAAATTTTTTCGTACTTAGTCCTTCTGTGGGAGACGATGAGGATGATGGAGAGTTACTTGCTGTTGATGGTGTAGATTGTATTTCTGTGGTTGAAATGGAAAGAATGGTTGGATTCTGCTGACTTGTTGTTTCTTTTACACTAGTTGACGATATTTGTGTTGTAGATGGATTGAATTCTGTTGTACTCTGTCCTTCTGTGAAAGATGATGATGAAGATGGAGACGTACCAGATGTTGAAAGTGTAGATTGCACTTTAGTGGTTGAAGTTTGCAGGCTTGTTGTTTCTTCTGCTGTGGCTGAAGATATTTCTGTTGTGGATGTAGTAATTTCTTTCGTACTTAAACCTTCTGTGGGAGACGATGAGGAAGTTGGAGAGTTAGTTGCTGTTGATGGTGCAGATTGTATTTCTGTGGTTGAAATTGAAAGAATGGTTGGAGTGTGCTGGCTTGTTGTTTCTTCTACACTAGTTAAAAATATTTCTGTTGTGGATGTAGTGAATTCTGGCGTACTCTGCAATTCTGTTATTGATGACGATGAAGATGGAGAGTTACTTGCTGTTGATGGTGTAGATTGTATTTCTGTGGTTGATACTGAATTAATGGTTGGAGTCTGCTGACTTGTTGTTTCTTTTACAATAGTTGAAGATATTTGTGATGTAGATGGAGTGAATTCTGTTGTACTCTGTCCTTCTGTGAAAGACGATGATGAAGATGGAGACGTACCAGATGTTGAAAGTGTAGATTGCACTTTAGTGGTTGAAGTTTGCAGGCTTGTTGTTTCTTCTGCTGTGGCTGAAGATATTTCTGTTGTGGATGTAGTAATTTCTTTCGTACTTAAACCTTCTGTGGGAGACGATGAGGAAGTTGGAGAGTTAGTTGCTGTTGATGGTGCAGATTGTATTTCTGTGGTTGAAATTGAAAGAATGGTTGGAGTGTGCTGGCTTGTTGTTTCTTCTACACTAGTTAAAAATATTTCTGTTGTGGATGCAGTGAATTCTGGCGTACTCTGCAATTCTGTTATTGATGACGATGAAGATGGAGAGTTACTTGCTGTTGATGGTGTAGATTGTATTTCTGTGGTTGATACTGAATTAATGGTTGGAGTCTGCTGACTTGTTGTTTCTTTTACAATAGTTGAAGATATTTGTGTTGTAGATGGAGTGAATTCTGTTGTACTCTGTCTTTCTGTGAAAGATGATGGTGAGGAAATAGAGGTTACAGATGTTGAAAGTGTAGATTGCATTTTTGTGGTTGAAGTTTGCAGGCTTGTTGTTTCTTCTGCTGTAGCTGAAGATATTTCTGTTGTGGATGTAATAAATTTTTTTGTACTTAGTCCTTCTGTTGGAGACGATGAGGATGGTGGAGAGTTACTTGCTGTTGATGGTGTAGATTGTATTTCTGTGGTTGAAATGGAAAGAATGGTTGGATTCTGCTGACTTGTTGTTTCTTTTACACTAGTTGACGATATTTGTGTTGTAGATGGATTGAATTCTGTTGTACTCTGTCCTTCTGTGAAAGACGATGGTGAAGATGGAGACGTACCAGATGTTGAAAGTGTAGATTGCACTTTAGTGGTTGAAGTTTGCAGGCTTGTTGTTTCTTCTGCTGTGGCTGAAGATATTTCTGTTGTGGATGTAATAAATTTTTTTGTACTTAGTCCTTCTGTTGGAGACGATGAGGATGGTGGAGAGTTACTTGCTGTTGATGGTGTAGATTGTATTTCTGTGGTTGAAATGGAAAGAATGGTTGGATTCTGCTGACTTGTTGTTTCTTTTACACTAGTTGACGATATTTGTGTTGTAGATGGATTGAATTCTGTTGTACTCTGTCCTTCTGTGAAAGACGATGGTGAAGATGGAGACGTACCAGATGTTGAAAGTGTAGATTGCACTTTAGTGGTTGAAGTTTGCAGGCTTGTTGTTTCTTCTGCTGTGGCTGAAGATATTTCTGTTGTGGATGTAATAAATTTTTTTGTACTTAGTCCTTCTGTTGGAGACGATGAGGAAGTTGGAGAGTTAGTTGCTGTTGATTGTGCAGATTGTATTTCTGTGGTTGAAATTGAAAGAATGGTTGGAGTGTGCTGGCTTGTTGTTTTTTCTACACTAGTTAAAAATATTTCTGTTGTGGATGCAGTGAATTCTGGCGTACTCTGCAATTCTGTTATTGATGATGATGAAGATGGAGAGTTACTTGCTGTTGATGGTGTAGATTGTATTTCTGTGGTTGAAATGGAAGGAATGGTTGGAGTCTGCTTACTTGTTTCTTTTACAGTAGTTGAAGATATTTGTGTTGTAGATGGATTGAATTCTGTTGTACTCTGTCCTTCTGTGAAAGACGACGATGAAGATGGAGACGTACCAGATGTTGAAAGTGTAGATTGCACTTTTGTGGTTGAAGTTTGCAGGCTTTTTGTTTCTTCTGCTGTGGCTGAAGATATTTCTGTTGTGGATGTAGTAATTTCTTTCGTACTTAAACCTTCTGTGAGAGCCAATGAGGAAGATGGAGAAATACTTGCTGTTGATAGTGTTGATTGTATTTCTGTGGTTGAAATGGAAAGAATGGTTGGAGTGTGCTGGCTTGTTGTTTCTTCTACACTAGTTAAAAATATTTCTGTTGTGGATGCAGTGAATTCTGGCGTACTCTGCAATTCTGTTATTGATGACGATGAAGATGGAGAGTTACTTGCTGTTGATGGTGTAGATTGTATTTCTGTGGTTGAAATTGAAAGAATGGTTGGAGTGTGCTGACTTGTTGTTTCTTTTACAATAGTTAAAGATATTGGTGTTGTAGATGGAGTGAATTCTGTTGTACTCTGTCCTTCTGTGAAAGACGATGATGAAGATGGAGACGTACCAGATGTTGAAAGTGTAGATTGCACTTTTGTGGTTGACGTTTGCAGGCTTGTTGTTTCTTCTGCTGTGGCTGAAGATATTTCTGTTGTGGATGTAATAAGTTTTTTCGTGCTTAGTGCTTCTGTGAGAGATGATGAGGATGATGGAGAGTTACTTGCTGTTGATGGTGTAGATTGTATTTCTGTGGTTGAAATGGAATTAATGGTTGGAGTCTGCTGACTTGTTTCTTTTAAACTAGTTGAAGATATTTGTGTTGTAGATGGATTGAATTCTGTTGTACTCTGCCTTTCTGTGAAAGATGATGGTGAAGAAATAGAGGTAACAGATGTTGAAAGTGTAGATTGCATTTTTGTGGTTGAAGTTTGCAGGCTTGTTGTTTCTTCTGCTGTAGCTGAAGATATTTCAGTTGTGGATGTATTAATTTCTTTAGTACTTAAACCTTCTGTGGGAGACGATGAGGAAGTTGGAGAGTTAGTTGCTGTTGATTGTGCAGATTGTATTTCTGTGGTTGAAATTGAAAGAATGGTTGGAGTGTGCTGGCTTGTTGTTTTTTCTACACTAGTTAAAAATATTTCTGTTGTGGATGCAGTGAATTCTGGCGTACTCTGCAATTCTGTTATTGATGATGATGAAGATGGAGAGTTACTTGCTGTTGATGGTGTAGATTGTATTTCTATGGTTGAAATGGAAGGAATGGTTGGAGTCTGCTGACTTGTTTCTTTTACAATAGTTGAAGATATTTGTGTTGTAGATGGAGTGAATTCTGTTGTACTCTGTCCTTCTGTGAAAGACGATGATGAAGATGGAGACGTACCAGATGTTGAAAGTGTAGATTGCACTTTTGTGGTTGATGTTTGCAGGCTTGTTGTTTCTTCTGCTGTGGCTGAAGATATTTCTGTTGTGGATGTAATAAATTTTTTCGTACTTAGTCCTTCTGTGGGAGACGATGAGGATGATGGAGAGTTACTTGCTGATGATGGTTTAGATTGTATTTCTGTTGTTGAAATGGAAAGAATGGTTGGAGTCTGCTGACTTGTTGTTTCTTTTACACTAGTTGAAGATATTGGTGTTGTAGATGGATTGAATTCTGTTGTACTCTGTCTATCTGTGAAAGATGATGGTGAAGATATAGAGGTTACAGATGTTGAAAGTGTAGATTGCATTTTTGTGGTTGAAGTTTGCAGGCTTGTTGTTTCTTCTGCTGTAGCTGAAGATATTTCTATTGTGGATGTAGTAATTTCTTTAGTACTTAAACCTTCTGTGGGAGACGATGAAGAAGTTGGAGATTTAGTTGCTGTTGATGGTGCAGATTGTATTTCTGTGGTTGAAATTGAAAGAATGGTTGGAGTGTGCTGGCTTGTTGTTTCTTCTACACTAGTTAAAAATATTTCTGTTGTGGACGCAGTGAATTCTGGCGTACTCTGCAATTCTGTTATTGATGAAGATGAAGATGGAGAGTTACTTGCTGTTGATGGTGTAGATTGTATTTCTGTGGTTGAAATGGAAAGAATGGTTGGATTCTGCTGACTTGTTGTTTCTTTTACACTAGTTGAAGATATTTGTGTTGTAGATGGAGTGAATTCTGTTGTACTCTGGCTTTCTGTGAAAGATGATGGTGAAGAAATAGAGGTTACAGATGTTGAAAGTGTAGATTGCATTTTTGTGGTTGAAGTTTGCAGGCTTGTTGTTTCTTCTGCTGTAGCTGAAGATATTTCTGTTGTGGATATAGTAATTTCTTTCGTACTTAAACCTTCTGTGGGAGACGATGAGGAAGTTGGAGAGTTAGTTGCTGTTGATGGTGCAGATTGTATTTCTGTGGTTGAAATGGAAGGAATGGTTGGAGTCTGCTGACTTGTTGTTTCTTTTACAATAGTTGAAGATATTTGTGTTGTAGATGGAGTGAATTCTGTTGTACTCTGTCCTTCTGTGAAAGACGATGATGAAGATGGAGATGTACCAGATGTTGAAAGTGTAGATTGCACTTTTGTGGTTGATGTTTGCAGGCTTGTTGTTTCTTTTATACTAGTTGAAGATATTTGTGTTGTAGATGGAGTGAATTCTGTTGTACTCTGTCCTTCTGTGAAAGACGATGGTGAAGATGGAGATGTACCAGATGTTGAATGTGTAGATTGCACTTTTGTGGTTGAGGTTTGCAGGCTTGTTGTTTCTTCTGCTGTGGCTGAAGATATTTCTGTTGTGGATGTAATAAATTTTTTCGTACTTAGTCCTTCTGTGGGAGACGATGAGGATGATGGAGAGTTACTTGCTGTTGATGGTGTAGATTGTATTTCTGTTGTTGAAATGGAAAGAATGGTTGGATTCTGCTGACTTGTTGTTTCTTTTACACTAGTTGAAGATATTTGTGTTGTAGATGGATTGAATTCTGTTGTACTCTGGCTTTCTGTGAAAGATGATGGTGAAGAAATAGAGGTTACAGATGTTGAAAGTGTAGATTGCATTTTTGTGGTTGAAGTTTGCAGGCTTGTTGTTTCTTCTGCTGTAGCTGAAGATATTTCTGTTGTGGATGTAGTAATTTCTTTTGTAATTAAACCTTCTGTGGGAGACGATGAGGAAGTTGGAGAGTTAGTTGCTGTTGATGGTGCAGATTGTATTTCTGTGGTTGAAATGGAAAAAATGGTTGGAGTGTGCTGGCTTGTTGTTTCTTCTACACTAGTTAAAAATATTTCTGTTGTGGATGCAGTGAATTCTGGCGTACTCTTCAATTCTGTTATTGATGATGATGAAGATGGAGAGTTACTTGCTGTTGATGGTGTAGATTGTATTTCTGTGGTTGAAATTGAATTAATGGTTGGAGTCTGCTGACTTGTTGTTTCTTTTACAATAGTTGAAGATATTTGTGTTGTAGATGGATTGAATTCTGTGTGTACTCTGTCCTTCTGTGAAAGATGATGGTAAAGAAATAGAGGTAACAGATGTTGAAAGTGTAGATTGCATTTTTGTGGTTGAAGTTTGCAGGCTTGTTGTTTCTTCTGCTGTAGCTGAAGATATTTCTGTTGTGGATGTATTAATTTCTTTAGTACTTAAACCTTCTGTGGGAGATGATGAGGAAGTTTGAGAGTTAGTTGCTGTTGATGGTGCAGATTGTATTTCTGTGGTTGAAATTGAAAGAATGTTTGGAGTGTGCTGGCTAGTTGTTTCTTCTACACTAGTTAAAAATATTTCTGTTGTGGATGCAGTGAATTCTGGCGTACTCTGTAATTCTGTTATTGATGATGATGAAGATGGAGAGTTACTTGCTGTTGATGGTGTAGATTGTATTTCTGTGGTTGAAATGGAAGGAATGGTTGGAGTCTGCTGACTTGTTGTTTCTTTTACAATAGTTGAAGATATTTGTGTTGTAGATGGAGTGAATTCTGTTGTTCTCTGTCCTTCTGTGAAAGACGATGATGAAGATGGAGACGTACCAGATGTTGAAAGTGTAGATTGCACTTTTGTGGTTGAAGTTTGCAGGCTTGTTGTTTCTTTTATACTAGTTGAAGTAATTTGTGTTGTAGATGGATTGAATTCTGTTGTACTCTGGCTTTCTGTGAAAGATGATGGCGAAGATATAGAGGTTACAGATGTTGAAAGTGTAGATTGCATTTTTGTGGTTGAAGTTTGCAGGCTTGTTGTTTCTTCTGCTGTAGCTGAAGATAATTCTGTTGTGGATGTAGTAATTTCTTTCGTACTTAAACCTTCTGTGGGAGACGATGAGGAAGTTGGAGAGTTAGTTGCTGTTGATGGTGCAGATTGTATTTCTGTGGTTGAAATGGAAAAAATGGTTGGAGTGTGCTGGCTTGTTGTTTCTTCTACACTAGTTAAAAATATTTCTGTTGTGGATGCAGTGAATTCTGGCGTGCTCTGCAATTCTGTTATTGATGATGATGAAGATGGAGAGTTACTTGCTGTTGTTTGTGTAGATTGTATTTCTGTGGTTGAAATGGAATTAATGGTTGGAGTCTGCTGACTTGTTTCTTTTACAATAGTTGAAGATATTTGTGTTGTAGATGGAGTGAATTCTATTGTACTTTGTCCTTCTGTGAAAGACGATGATAAAGATGGAGACATACCAGATGTTGAAAGTGTAGATTGCTCTTTTGTGGTTGAAGTTTGCAGGCTTGTTGTTTCTTTTATACTAGTTGAAGATATTTGTGTCGTAGATGGAGTGAATTCTGTTGTACTCTGTCCTTCTGTGAAAGACGATGGTGAAGATGGAGATGTACCAGATGTTGAAAGTGTAGATTGCACTTTTGTGGTTGAAGTTTGCAGGCTTGTTGTTTCTTCTGCTGTGGCTGAAGATATTTCTGTTGTGGATGTAATAAATTTTTTCGTACTTAGTCCTTCTGTGGGAGACGATGAGGATGATGGAGAGTTACTTGCTGATGATGGTTTAGATTGTATTTCTGTTGTTGAAATGGAAAGAATGGTTGGAGTCTGCTGACTTGTTGTTTCTTTTACACTAGTTGAAGATATTGGTGTTGTAGATGGATTGAATTCTGTTGTACTCTGTCTATCTGTGAAAGATGATGGTGAAGATATAGAGGTTACAGATGTTGAAAGTGTAGATTGCATTTTTGTGGTTGAAGTTTGCAGGCTTGTTGTTTCTTCTGCTGTAGCTGAAGATATTTCTATTGTGGATGTAGTAATTTCTTTAGTACTTAAACCTTCTGTGGGAGACGATGAAGAAGTTGGAGATTTAGTTGCTGTTGATGGTGCAGATTGTATTTCTGTGGTTGAAATTGAAAGAATGGTTGGAGTGTGCTGGCTTGTTGTTTCTTCTACACTAGTTAAAAATATTTCTGTTGTGGACGCAGTGAATTCTGGCGTACTCTGCAATTCTGTTATTGATGAAGATGAAGATGGAGAGTTACTTGCTGTTGATGGTGTAGATTGTATTTCTGTGGTTGAAATGGAAGGAATGGTTGGAGTCTGCTGACTTGTTTCTTTTACAATAGTTGAAGATATTTGTTTTGTAGATGGAGTGAATTCTGTTGTACTCTGTCCTTCTGTGAAAGACGATGATGAAGATGGAGATGTACCAGATGTTGAAAGTGTAGATTGCACTTTTGTGGTTGAAGTTTGCAGGCTTGTTGTTTCTTCTGCTGTGGCTGAAGATATTTCTGTTGTGGATGTAATAAATTTTTTCGTACTTAGTCCTTCTGTGGGAGACGTTGAGGATGATGGAGAGTTACTTGCTGTTGATGGTGTAGATTGTATTTCTGTGGTTGAAATGGAAAGAATGGTTGGATTCTGCTGACTTGTTGTTTCTTTTACACTAGTTGAAGATATTTGTGTTGTAGATGGATTGAATTCTGTTGTACTCTGGCTTTCTGTGAAAGATGATGGTGAAGAAATAGAGGTTACAGATGTTGAAAGTGTAGATTGCATTTTTGTGGTTGAAGTTTGCAGGCTTGTTGTTTCTTCTGCTGTAGCTGAAGATATTTCTGTTGTGGATATAGTAATTTCTTTCGTACTTAAACCTTCTGTGGGAGACGATGAGGAAGTTGGAGAGTTAGTTGCTGTTGATGGTGCAGATTGTATTTCTGTGGTTGAAATGGAAGGAATGGTTGGAGTCTGCTGACTTGTTTCTTTTACAATAGTTGAAGATATTTGTGTTGTAGATGGAGTGAATTCTGTTGTACTCTGTCCTTCTGTGAAAGACGATGATGAAGATGGAGATGTACCAGATGTTGAAAGTGTAGATTGCACTTTTGTGGTTGATGTTTGCAGGCTTGTTGTTTCTTTTATACTAGTTGAAGATATTTGTGTTGTAGATGGAGTGAATTCTGTTGTACTCTGTCCTTCTGTGAAAGACGATGGTGAAGATGGAGATGTACCAGATGTTGAAAGTGTAGATTGCACTTTTGTGGTTGAGGTTTGCAGGCTTGTTGTTTCTTCTGCTGTGGCTGAAGATATTTCTGTTGTGGATGTAATAAATTTTTTCGTACTTAGTCCTTCTGTGGGAGACGATGAGGATGATGGAGAGTTACTTGCTGTTGATGGTGTAGATTGTATTTCTGTTGTTGAAATGGAAAGAATGGTTGGATTCTGCTGACTTGTTGTTTCTTTTACACTAGTTGAAGATATTTGTGTTGTAGATGGATTGAATTCTGTTGTACTCTGGCTTTCTGTGAAAGATGATGGTGAAGAAATAGAGGTTACAGATGTTGAAAGTGTAGATTGCATTTTTGTGGTTGAAGTTTGCAGGCTTGTTGTTTCTTCTGCTGTAGCTGAAGATATTTCTGTTGTGGATGTAGTAATTTCTTTTGTAATTAAACCTTCTGTGGGAGACGATGAGGAAGTTGGAGAGTTAGTTGCTGTTGATGGTGCAGATTGTATTTCTGTGGTTGAAATGGAAAAAATGGTTGGAGTGTGCTGGCTTGTTGTTTCTTCTACACTAGTTAAAAATATTTCTGTTGTGGATGCAGTGAATTCTGGCGTACTCTTCAATTCTGTTATTGATGATGATGAAGATGGAGAGTTACTTGCTGTTGATGGTGTAGATTGTATTTCTGTGGTTGAAATTGAATTAATGGTTGGAGTCTGCTGACTTGTTGTTTCTTTTACAATAGTTGAAGATATTTGTGTTGTAGATGGATTGAATTCTTGTGTACTCTGTCCTTCTGTGAAAGATGATGGTAAAGAAATAGAGGTAACAGATGTTGAAAGTGTAGATTGCATTTTTGTGGTTGAAGTTTGCAGGCTTGTTGTTTCTTCTGCTGTAGCTGAAGATATTTCTGTTGTGGATGTATTAATTTCTTTAGTACTTAAACCTTCTGTGGGAGATGATGAGGAAGTTTGAGAGTTAGTTGCTGTTGATGGTGCAGATTGTATTTCTGTGGTTGAAATTGAAAGAATGTTTGGAGTGTGCTGGCTAGTTGTTTCTTCTACACTAGTTAAAAATATTTCTGTTGTGGATGCAGTGAATTCTGGCGTACTCTGTAATTCTGTTATTGATGATGATGAAGATGGAGAGTTACTTGCTGTTGATGGTGTAGATTGTATTTCTGTGGTTGAAATGGAAGGAATGGTTGGAGTCTGCTGACTTGTTGTTTCTTTTACAATAGTTGAAGATATTTGTGTTGTAGATGGAGTGAATTCTGTTGTTCTCTGTCCTTCTGTGAAAGACGATGATGAAGATGGAGACGTACCAGATGTTGAAAGTGTAGATTGCACTTTTGTGGTTGAAGTTTGCAGGCTTGTTGTTTCTTTTATACTAGTTGAAGATATTTGTGTTGTAGATGGATTGAATTCTGTTGTACTCTGTCTTTCTGTGAAAGATGATGGTGAAGATATAGAGGTTACAGATGTTGAAAGTGTAGATTGCATTTTTGTGGTTGAAGTTTGCAGGCTTGTTGTTTCTTCTGCTGTAGCTGATGATATTTCTGTTGTGGATGTAGTAATTTCTTTCGTACTTAAACCTTCTGTGGGAGACGATGAAGTAGTTGGAGAGTTAGTTGCTGTTGATGGTGCAGATTGTATTTCTGTGGTTGAAATTGAAAGAATGGTTGGAGTGTGCTGGTTTGTTGTTTCTTCTACACTAGTTAAAAATATTTCTGTTGTGGACGCAGTGAATTCTGGTGTACTCTGCAATTCTGTTATTGATGATGATGACGATGGAGAGTTACTTGCTGTTGATGGTGTAGATTGTATGTCTGTTGTTGAAATGGAAGGAATGTTTGGAGTCTGCTGACTTGTTTCTTTTATACTAGTTGAAGATATTTGTGTTGTAGATGGATTGAATTCTGTTGTACTCTGTCCTTCTGTGAAAGATGATGGTGAAGAAGGAGATGTAACAGATGTTGAAAGTGTAGATTGCTTTTTTGTGGTTGAAGTTTGCAGGCTTGTTGTTTCTTCTGCTGTAGCTGAAGATATTTCTTTTGTGGATGTATTAATTTCTTTCGTACTGAATCCTTCTGTGGGAGATGATGATGAAGATGGAGAGTTACTTGCTGTTGATGGTGTAGATTGTATTTCTGTGGTTGAAATTGAAAGAATGGTTGGAGTCTGCTGACTTTTTGTTTCTTTTACAATAGTTGAAGATATTTGTGTTGTAGATGGAGTGAATTCTGTTGTGCTCTGTCCTTCTGTGAAAGACGATGGTGAAGATGGAGACGTACCAGATGTTGAAAGTGTAGATTGCATTTTTGTGGTTGAAGTTTGCAGGCTTGTTGTTTCTTCTGCTGTGGCTGAAGATATTTCTGTTGTGGATGTAGTAATTTCTTTCATACTTAAACGTTCTGTGGGAGACAATGAGGAAGATAGAGAGTTTACTGGAGAATTACTTGCTGTTGATGGTGCAGATTGTATTTCTGCGGTTGAAATGGAAAGAATGGTTGGGGTCTGCAGGATAGTTTTTTTCTCTACACTAGTTGAATATATTTCTGTTGTGGATGCAATGATTTTTGGTGAACTCTGTCCTTCCTTTGTTGACAATGTTGAAGGTGAAGAGGTATCTGTTTTTAATGCTGAAGAGGTTATTACACTTTATGCACTAGTATTCATTGTTTCTTTTTATCATCATAGAATGTAATTATATAGGTATACTTATCATGTCAATTAGCCTATATATTTTTAATTAGGCTATCTAATATATGACATATATTTATAGAGTTAAAATAAATGAATAAAATAGCTAAATCGTTGACTAAATAAATAATAAGTTATAAATCAATAAATTACCTACACGGATTTGTGTACATGACACACATTTATTTTGGTACAGGGTGGCAGCAAGATTCTTTTACAAATCAAATCCAGAGGGAATGGAGATTTTATATTTAAGGTCATTTAGGGGTAAAAATTTAATTGTCTATTTTTGCTTGTCAAAACGTTTTTTCACCTTCCTCCTCTTGTACAACCTTCTCATCTTCCTCTCAGACTCTCAAGAGCACTCTTGCCTGCACCACAATGTGCAACATTGGCTGTTATCTCTTTGGAGAGCAAAGAGCAGACATTTGCTTGATTGGTGAATGTTCCTGAAGCACAGCTTCCAGCTCTCTACTTTGCATTCCGCTGACAACACGGTGAACCTCGTTAGATACAATACGTGCTTTTTGGATGACAGGATCATTTATTGGGACTCAGTGGCTTACCTAGTCCATTAACATGTGTCTTCACT
The DNA here is from genome assembly GCF_019703515.2 of Myxocyprinus asiaticus. Lineage (NCBI taxonomy): Eukaryota > Metazoa > Chordata > Actinopteri > Cypriniformes > Catostomidae > Myxocyprinus > Myxocyprinus asiaticus. Next base: position 38,504,792 of record NC_059378.1, read on the forward strand.
GACCACGGATGCAAGACTACCTCGACCCACATAATTTGTGAAAACATAGATTGTTAATTCTGCACAAAATTATCACAAAACTACATTTAATTATGTAGTTAATTTGATTGAGTATTTAAGAAAATAAATGTCAACATTTCCCAGCGGGGTAAATTATAGGTATTTATAAAGTTATGCAAAAATGTAATGAAGTTACAATGACGAGTGACACAACACTGTCACATTTCAGATTTTTCAACCTGAAAAATGGACAGCGACTCTCTTAAGTACCACTTAAAGAGCATCCTCACATGTTCATGCAGCTTGAGGAAATGCACATAAAAAATAACAAATGTTATTTTCTGTTTATATATGCAGCCACACATAAGCTAAACCTCCTTGGTCCTAAATGCATCTGTGACTCTAGTGTTCAAGTCTAGTACATGTCTGTGCTGTCTATATTAAGAACGTATAGTAAAAACATTGAATATCCAGTTGAAGTCAGAAGTTTACGTACACTTAGGTTGAAGTCATTAAAACAAATTTTTTAACCACAGATTTCATATTAGCAAACTATAGTTTTGGCAAGTCATTTAGGACATCTTCTTTGTGCATGACATGAGTATTTTTTCCAACAGTTGTATACAGACAGATTGTTTCACTTTTAATTGTCTATATCACAATTCCAGTGGGTCAGAAGTTTATATACACTAAGTTAACTGTGCCTTTAAGCAGAAAATGATGTCAAGCCTTTAGACAATTAACCAATTAGCTTCTGATAGGAGGTGTACTGAATTGGAGGTGTACCTGCGGATGTATTTTAAGGCCTGCCTTCAAACTCAGTGCCTCTTTGCTTGACATCATGGGAAAATCAATCGAAATTAGCCAAGACCTCAGAAAAAAAAAATTGTGGACCTCCACAAGTCTGGTTCATCCTTGAGAGCAATTTCCAAATGCCTGAAGGTACTATGTTGATCTGTACAAACAATAGTATGCAAGTATAAACACCATGGGACCACGCGGCCATCATACCACTCAGGAAGGAGACGCATTCTGTCTCCTAGAGATGAACGTAGTTTGGTGAAAAAAGTGCATATCAAACCAAGAACAACAACAAAGGACCTTGTGAAGATGCTGGAGGAAACAGGTTGACAAGTATCTATATCCACAGTAAAACAAATCCTATATCGACATAACCTGAAAGTCTGCTCAGCAAGGAAGAAGCCACTGCTCCAAAACCACCATAAAAAAGCCAGACTATAGTTTGCAAGTGCACATGGGGACAAAGATCTTACTTTCTGGAGAAATGGCCTCTGGTCTGATGAAACAAAAAATTAACTGTTTGGCCATATTGTCCATTGTTATGTTTGGAGGAAAAAAGGTGAGGCTTGCAAGCCGAAGAACAGCATCCCAACCGTGAAGCATGGGGGTGACAGCATCATGTTGTGGGGGTGCTTTGCTGCAGGATGGACTGGTGCACTTCACAAAATAGATGGCATCATGAGGAAGGAAAACTATGTGGATATATTGAAGCAACATCTCAAGACATCAGCCAGGAAGTTAAAGCTCGGTCAAAAATGGGTCTTCGAAATGGACAATGACCTCAAGCATACCTCCAAAGTTGTGGCAAAATAGCTTAAGGACAACAAAGTCAAGGTATTGGAGTGGCCATTACAAAACCCTGACCTCAGTACGATAGAAAATTTGTGGGCAGAACTGAAAAAGTGTGCGAGCAAGGAGGCCTACAAATGTGACTCAGTTACACCAGTTCTGTCTGGAGGAATGGGCCAAAATTCCAGCAACTTATTGTGAGAAGCTTGTGGAAGGCTACCCAAAACATTTGACCCAAGTTAAATAATTTAAAGGCAATGCTACTAACTACTAACAAAGTGCATGTAAACTTCTGACCCACTGGGAAAGTGATGAAAGATATAAAAGCTCAAATATATCATTCTCTCTACTATTATTCTGACATTTCACATTTTTTAAATAAAGTAGTGATCCTAACTGACCTAAGACAAGGAATGTTTTCTATGATTAAATGTCAGGAATTGTGAAAAACTGAGTTTAAACGTATTTGGCTAAGGTGTGTGTAAACTTCTGACTTCAACTGTACATATATACACACACCGATCAGCCACAACATTAAAACCAGCTGCCTAATATTGTGTATGTCCCCCTCATGCCTCCAAAACAGCGTCAACCTGCATCTCAGAATAGCATTCTGAGATGATAATCTTCTCACCACAATTGTACAGAGCGGTTATCTGAGTTACCGTAGACTTTGTCAATTCAAACCAGTCTGGCCATTCTCTGTTGACCTCTCTCATCAACAAGGCACTTTTGTCCACAGAACTGGATGTTTTTTTGTTTTTGGTACCATTCGGAGTAACCTCTAGAGACTGTTGTTTGTGAAAATCCCAGGAGATCAGCAGTTACAGAAATACTCAAACCAGCACCAACAATCATGCCACGGTCCAAATCACTGAGAACACATTTTTTTTCCCATTCTGTTGGTTGATGTGAACATTAACTGAAGCTCCTGGCCCATATCTGCATGATTCTATGCACAGCACTGCTGCCACACGATTGGCTGATTAGAGAATCGCATGGATGATTGTTGGTGCCAGTCGGGCTGGTTTGAGTATTTCTGTAACTGCTGATCTCCTGGGATTTTCACACACACACACACACACACACACACACACACACACACACACACATATATATATTCAATGTTTTTACTGAACGTTCTTAATTTAGACAGCACAGACATGCACTAGACTTGAGCATTAGAGTCACAGATGCATTTAAGACCAAGGAGGTATATACATACACTACCGGTCAGAAGTTTTGAAACACATATTCTTTATTATAATTTTCTTTCTTCACATTTTAGAATAATAGTAAAATCATCAAAACTATGGAATAACATAAATGAAACTATGGGAATTATGTTGTGACTAAACAAAATCCAAAATAAATCATAACTGTGTTATATTTCAGCATCTTCAAAGTAGTCACCCTTTGCCTAGAATTTGCAGACATGTACTCTTGACATTTTCTCAACCAACTTCTTGAGGTATCACCCTGGGATGCTTTTTAAACAGTATTGAAGGTGTTCCCATCTATGTTGGGCACTTATTGGCTGCTTTTCTTTATTATTTGGTCCAAGTCATCAATTTAAAAAACTTTTATTTTTTATTAAATTTTAGTTTAGTTTAATAATGAAATAAATTAATATGGTGGCACAATTATATTTTTGTCTACAAAACTAATTTCAAACATTTAAGCATACATCAGATAAAAAGATTTTTAAGATCATGAGAAACATTTCAGTCAAGTGTTTCAAAACTTTTGACCGGTATATATTAGTGACTGGTAATTATTTATTTTTTTACAGATTATTAAATAAATTCTGTATGATTTGTTTTTCACAAACCAATCACATTCATTGCTCTTACCCAAATGCAAACAGATTATATTTTAATTTAATTAGATTTTTTAATTATTCAATTAATCTTTTGTTTTTGTGTTTTTTCAAAACAATTAAGCAGATTTACAAATAAGAAACTTTTGAAACTTACCTTCTCCAAAGCTCATGACTGTTAAATATACCAGCAGGATTGTGGCATTAATTTTCCAGAAATGCATTTTGTGTGTGTGTGTGTGTGTGTGTGTGTGTGTGTGTGTGTGTGTGTGTGTTGGAAAATACAAAAATACAAATATATATATAATTTTCAGTCTTTCAAAAATTAAAATTGACAGCCAAATAGACCTGTCATCCGCGTTTCTCCTCTGTTAAATTTCAACTGCCACCTGAGTAGGAAGGCATACACATTTTCCTGTGACAGAGAATGTCATCAGGGATGGACACATTTGTGTTAAAGAAAATTAAGTCCACGCCTTGAGTAAATAAAATTTATTGGCAGTGCGTGTTGTTTGGAAATGACTGAACAGTTATCTGACCTACAGTCTTCACCTGCATACACCCTTTTTTAAGAAATGACATAATGCAATAAACAATATTATAAAATACAATTTGTTTATAAAAAAATAAACAAACATTATGTTGCATTTTTGTATGTCTAAAATATTGTATTTGCCAGGATGTATAGAGAAAATTGGAATTGCTATAACAAATAGATCAGGAAAAATTATGTATTAATTCAATAAAACAGTGGTCAAAATTAACAGTTCAACTTAGTAGCTTTTGCAGTTCATAAATAGCTATTATATATATATATATATATATATAACTATTCATCTGACATTGTGTCAGTTTTTTTTTTATTTAACATAATACCTGAAAGTTAATTTTTCGATGCCACATTCGCTTCCCAAAACAGAAAAGTGAAGTGAAAGCCATGTGTTATTGATTTGATGCAAGTCAAATTTCGGCAAGTCTTGTTATAGTAGGCAATGGAACAAGACTGCATCACAGCATCATGTTACTTCCTTGAGAAACCATCAGTATAACAGTTAAACTGGATCCAAACAAAAACTAGTTCAAACCTGTCGAAATAAAATGACAGTTTTAAAAGTGGTCTTTTCAGCTTTATTTATTATTTGGTTAAAGAATGGTATTGTTTAAATGACTTACTCATCCACTTAATGTTATGAAGTTTAAATCTTATTAGTTTAAATCTTATAAGTGCAAAATGTTGTTTTAAGGTTACTGTTCAATGTAAATCTAGCAGGATGTGTTATTTCACAAACAAATATTATTGTAGTCAAATTAGGAAAATGATCAGAATACATAGAAAGTTAAATTGTATTTTGAACTTGTAGTAAAAACATAATCTCACCACAAGCAAAAACAAAAACTGATGATGATAACTGCTGGTTGTGTGACATTAATTCCGAAATTAAGCATCATTTTTAACTCAATAGCAGTCAGAAAACATATGTTTTCAACAAAATATTTTTAATACATTTTGCATACCATATTCAGTAATACTGAACTGCGTAAAGTTGGTTCCTTTGTTGTTGTGGCATGCTATAAATAGCAACATGCCCTTTGAGTTAATACATTTCATATGACATGGCAACCACTGGAAAACAATGACTATGTGTAAAATATCTTAACTGTCTTGACCTATGTCCATGTTTGCCATCTCAAATAGTTTTTGCGTCATTAAGAATTCCCTTATTGTCATTTATGATCTATTACGCAAAACATAAATCTTCATATGTGACATTTGAAATGTTTAAACCTGGGGATGGACAGCTTGATTGTCTGATTGACAATTGAACCAACCTCTTCAGTCAAGTCAAGCGTTGCTCATATCTTCCAGTGGTTCCAAGAGTGCATGCTTTGGTCTTAAGGGCTTGAAAGTTGTGTGATTTGATATTGTATTGATGTTCTAATACAAATTTTGTCAGTTACAATGAAATTGAGAAATGTGTGCACTTTTACAAGCACAGATGTAAAATAAACAGAATTCCATTTTCAAAAACACAAAAACAACCTGAATAATACATAATTGTTTGAAATGTTTTTGCATTTAGGCTGATCAGAGTCCATCAATGAGTAACGCAATTGTGCATAAACACTGAGGATAGCTGTCACATTTACCATATGACGTAAATGATTGTGAAAACTGGGGTGAGGTGACACTGTGATTCTGATTAATATTTCCTCATTTCTCGTGGACGTGCATATGGTCTTGTTCTAGGGTGTGATTGGCTTTAACAATGTGTCTTGCTTTTTGTGTGTGTGTTAAAGACCCAGCCCAGCCCAACTTTCAAGGTGTATGAGTTGTGTTGGCTTATCAGTGGTTCAGTTATTTTATCATTTTTATAAAATATAATATTTTACAATTATAGTATTTATAAAGCATTAGTTTATAATCAATTAATCATTTATAAATCAATGTTACTACATTGTTAATACATTAATAGAGTATATACAAATAGTAGGTTATTCAATTATATTTTCTGTTACAAATAGTTTATTATTGTTTGATAAGTTCATGTATAAGCAGTTTAATCATGGTTTTTCATCCTTAGTAAACAACTTGTTAACCATACCTTACTAATTTATTTCATTTCATGCAAACCAGTGGTTAAGAAGTGTTTATAAGAACATTAAGAAGTTATAAATCTGTAATTAGGTATAATTATCTGTTATCTGTTATCTGTTATCTACTGGTGGTCATAAACCAGTTTTAACTGATGGAAGAGACTTTATTTAGACTCTAGTATGAAATGGACTTGGCAGGTTGAACACTACCGGTCAAAAGTTTTGAAACACTTACTCATTCTTTATTATACTTTTTTTTCATCAAAACTATGGAATAACATAAATGAAACTATGGGAATTATGTTGTGACTAAACAAAATCCAAAATAAATCAAAAATGTGTTATATTTTAGCATCTTCAAAGTAGTCACCCTTTGTCTAGAATTTGCAGACATGTACTCTTGACATTTTCTCAACCAACTTCTTGAGGTATCACCCTGGGATGCTTTTTAAACAGTACTGAAGGAGTTCCCATCTATGTTGGGCACTTAATGGCTGCTTTTCTTTATTATTTGGTCCAAGTCATCAATTTCAATAAAAAATGTTTTTTGTATTTTTTATTTTTTATTAAATTTTAGTTTTATAATGAAATAAATTAATATGGTGGCACAATTATATTTTTGTCTACAAGACTAATTTCAAACATTTAAGATGAGAAACATTTCAGTCAAGTGTTTCAAAACTTTTGACCGGTAGTGTATATGTTCACGAATTAACCAGTGCCTGTATTACCTGTGCAGATTAAGGCTTTTAGGAATAAATACTAGTATCTTGTTGATATTCTATCGAGCGAATCCATATTGCGATATGGGATGTCGATGTGGCATGGCAATTTATCAGTAAAACTAAGGTCCCAGATTGCACAATTAATTAAAGGTGCACTCGGTACCTTTTTGCTTGTGTCGTCTAGGACTTGCAGTGACACCTTGTGGCGTGGATGCAGCATAATTCAAAATCAATAATTTTCAGTCATAGATGCCACTGTAGAAATTCACTATTCACAGTCAGCCTTGATTACTTTAATCAACAATAAAAAAACACACAAAAATGTCAGACATCAATTGCTTTGGGGAAACACAGACTTAACGAGCACACTACTCATGAAATCATCTTCTACGGAGATCTGAGATAAATAGAGAGATCACAAAGGAAAAAAGAAGAGTCTACAAGGAGATACAGCAAGAAATGATGAACGCCTGTGTTTGGTGTCCTCTGCAGCTGATCTCAGTAAGCAAGGACTAATTAACCCCTGGGCTGATTGGACCATTGCCCATTTGCCTCTAAATTCAAAGGGCCCAGAGCTCTAAATAAATCATTTATTTATTTTTAGATATCTATTATAAATCCACGTAAATGTCAGCCTTATGTGAAATACCATTTGTTCGGCCGAATGCGTGCTGGACTACAGCAGCGCGAGCACAGGCACTCGAGTGCGTGCTCAAGGAATCTGCGTCTCACAGGCGTGTCACGTTTATTTGAAGAACTACAGAGAACAGCCTTTGAATCACAAAACGCTTTCAAACACAAAGATAAGATGCAGTTTACACTGGCTGTCTACAAAGCTGATGGTTTAAATTGATATAAGTGACAGAATTCATGCAGCAGTACAGATGACTTTAAAATGTTTAAGTCCTGCATGCATTTAATGTTTAATGATAGCGAAAGATGCCTTAATACCCTAAATATGTGCACAGTAACTTTTTGTGATATTTGGTTAACCACGAGAGTTCACAAATGGTTATTCTGTTATTTGTCAGGAGTCGGGACTTGGGAATAAAGGACGTTTATTGTCATGGATGCGTCAAACACAAACTCAGATTAGCAGGGAACAAAGTGCACAATAAGCTATGAGCCTAAATAGCACAATACATAAATCTTCAAATGATAAAATTACATTAAAGTCGAACAAAAATAATCTCTGTCACTGCCTGCAACATAGTGGGCCTATTCTTAATCAATGGAAAATGCGTAATTCTGCCCAGGCAGGTTCACTTTCCATGAGGCAGCGAATGCTATGGTTTAAAAACCTCTTCGGGATGCTTTGATTTGAAATTATTTACCAAAACTTGTGTAATTATGGTCTGCACACCAGAGCAATAGGGGGGAAAAAACATTGGCTCACTGTTTAACAAAAGCTGAAACTTTGCCAGATGAAAACAGTCACATAAAATCCTCTTTGCAAACTTCATCAGAATGTTGATGTGTGACACCAGCGCTGATGCAGCGCAACAAATGATGAAACAGAACACAGGTGTCTCGAGATGCGTTTATAAATATTTAAGTTCTTTTAAACTTGAAACAGTGTCTAAAAAAATGCAACGGTCCTGAGTTGAGGTGTGATGTCTGTCTAGTGCGTGTTTACATAGAAAAACAATTTTAAAACAGCGCAGACGCAGGTGTGAACAGCCCGTAACTCGCCCTATTGCCTGCTTGAAAAACTGACCTGAACCTGGCCCAAAACCTGATGGTTTGTCTGGTACCGTCGGACTCCGATCAGGTTGAAAAACTCTTTACATGTGCAGAATAACCGAATAGTGATTTTGGTATTTGAATGCCGTGCACGGATCGGTTCATAATTAAAAAGAACATATAATTGGCTGTGTAAAGCATTGCTACAAACGTTTCTTCCGTCTATTTGAAAAATCCAGCCAAATCTGCCAAGCGCTCTGTAGTGCATAAAGGTGAACATAGTCACGTCATGGGGGGCCTCCACGGTGTACCAACCCATGGGCCTCTCAGGTCTTAATACGTCCTTGTCAGTAAGTTATTAGATTTGCCAACTTTTTTAGCTTTCTGTACACTCTTCTCATCTCATTTTGTGCATTGTTTTGTTCAGTAAAGGGATTTTTTACCAGCTAGTCACTTAGTTAGCAAGATCACAGCTATCTGTTAAGTAAACCGGTGGGATTCTCAATCAAGACATAAACATATTATTATATGCTTTGGCAAAACTCTAAATATTACCATCTCCGACAATGTTACTAATGATTACACTGTTACAGTTTATAGTACTCAGCAAGTTAAGCCCCATTAAATAGTTTATACAAAATAATGTAATTTTGTTACCTGTCGTCTTGAGCGTAGATGTCATCTCTGGCAATCTTGCTGAGCAATGTAATAATGTTGGGTTGCATTTATCTTTATGTTTAAATATGTCCTAAAAATACAGAAGTAAAAGCTGTACACAAACACTGTGACATGCCATGTTTGTTTATGTTTGAGGTAGTCACATAAAACTACCACGTAGCCACGTAACCCGTCACCGTTCGGATTTCAAGTTAGTGGAAAAGCGTGGCCGATTTACAATAGGCTCCAGATTGCCCTGGCCTTGAACCAGCCGAGCCCAGGCTCAGCATGAGAGCAATCACAATTTTGGTGGAAAAGGGCTATGAGATTAAGAGAATAGTATTTATCGGGATATGTGATCCTAACATGGCAGCCCCCATGTGTGGACCCTCTCCATGTAGAATAAAAAGCTTTTATAAGGTTACTGATATGACTGGAGACTTCATCTCATGCGAGTGCTCATGATTTTATACACATGTTACAAAATTACAATTAATTTCTTTTGGAGTAAAACTTTTTTAATGAGGTAAAAATTACAGATTGCACCTTTAAAAGAGAAGCGAAGGTTATAGCCACTTCACTCCAGTCCATAACTCTTTGCAGGATATGTTTGAGGCTGAGGTGGCTTGACAGGGTAAGAAAATCGTGTCTGATCTAGATCATGTCTTGCAAAAGAGTATGACCTAATGTCTCTAGGCAGGAGATATCAGTTACAACGGTGTAAGACAAACAGATGCAAGTTCTCCATGGTGCCATTATCAACAAAGCTGTTGAATAAAGAACGGTAGAAGTACTGTAAGGATTGAGGTTCTGAGGGTATATGTTGATTATGGTATTGTTTTTGTGTTATAGCAACCTTGATGCACATGGCAAATGAGACTAATAAAAAAATCTATCAATGAATAAAGAAATTATTTATACATTTATATACAGTAATTAATAAATTGGATATATATATGAATGCTTAACTAAAGGAATATTCCAGGTTCAATACAGTTAAGCTCAATCGACATCATTTGTGGCAAAATGTTGATTACCACAAATATAATTTCAATTTCTCCTTCCTTTTCTTTACAAAATTGAAAATCTGGGTTACAGTGAGGTACTTCCAATGGAAGTGAATGGGGGCCAATCTGTAAACATTAAAATAATCACTGTTTCAAAAGTATAGACACAAGACATTAACAATATGCGTGTTAACATGATTTTAGTGTGATAAAATAGCTTACTAACAATTGTTGCCATGACAATATAACACTGTAAACCATAAATTTAAAACAACTTCACAGCTCAAATAATACACGAGTTTTAACAGAAAAATGCATGTAAGATCTTTCATAAAATAAGCTTCACATTTCTGCCTTTAAACTCTCCAAAATTTGCCCCATTCACTTCCATTATCCAATTAATATACATACATCCAACTCATAACATAAATGCATATATAATTTCTTTATTAACTATGAATTTATGCCTTCTTAATGTTTTCAGACACTTCTTTACCACTGGTTTGCATCAACTAAAATACCTCAGTTAGGTTTGATTAGCAACTTATTTACTAAGGATGAAAAACCATGATCAAACTGCTATTTATGCACTTAATAAACAATAATAAATCGATTGCCACAGTGAACATAAATAACATACTATTTGTAAGTAGCCTATTGATGTATTAATAATGTAGAAACAATCATTTATAAATAATCAATTAACTTTATACTACTACTTTATAAAAACTTTATACCTTGTAGTTATTATAAACTGTTGCCAAGAAATCTTTATATTCTACATTTCATATATGAACCTCCTTCTGAATCTCATCCATATAGGTCATAACACTGAGTGTTAATTAATGTTTTATTTCAATCACCATGTTCAGAACATACCCCATTAAATTTTTTTTTTAGCTATAATGATTAGCCACAATTTTCAAATAAATAAAATGAATGTTCCTTTTAACATTTCCTTAAATGTTTGTTCATCACAATGGATGCCTATAAGCAACATCTTTTGTATTCAAATATTCTGTACACTGTGTTTGATACAGACCAAACTGATATATGAGCTTAAATCTAGATGTCAGTCTATTTTCTCTGTCCATTTTATCTGTATAATCTGACCGTTCATAAAACTAGAAACATGCTGGGAAAGGCAAATACTAAGACTCTGGCTTAACCAGCCAATAAAATCATTGGATACACCATTGGTAAATTTCATGAAACTATACATAACTTTTCCAAATCTCATAAAAGATTATAAAATGCTTTTGTACTTCAACTGTAAGGTGTTTGATCTGTTGAACTTTGACTAATGACTAATTCAAGACTTTGCCCTCATCCAACTGAATCACAACTTTTATATTAAAACTTTTATAGCTGAACAGTTTCCTCATATCTGCTTACATAAGATAACATACTTTAGAAAATCTGAATCAGAATCAACTTTATTGCCAAGTATGCTTACACATACAAAGAATTTCTTGGTGACAGGAGCTTCCATTGCACAACAATACAAAACAGCAACAAGACATAGATAATAATACAAAATAATTAAACACTGAATAAAAAAATTAAATAAATAAAAATTGAATTGAATAGAAAATAATGTATATATAGAATACACAATAAGACTATATATATATATATATATATATATATATATATATATATATATATATATATATATATATATTTTTTTTTTTTTTTTTTTTTTTCCTGTTTATAAATGTATATATCTGTATATATACACTACCATTCAAAGGTTTGGGGTGACTTATCTGAAATGTTTCTCATGATCTTAAAAATCTTTTGATCTGAAGGCGTATGCTTAAATGTTTGAAATTAATTTTGTAGACAAAAATATAATTGTGCCAACATATTAATTTATTTCATTATAAAACTAAAATTTTATTAAAAAAAAAGTTTTTGAAATTTATGACTTGGACCAAATAATAAAGAAAAGCAGCCAATAAGTGCCACACATAGATGAGAACTCCTTCAATACTGTTTAAAAAGCATCCCAGGGTGTTACCTCAAGAAGTTGGTTGTGAAAATGTCAAGAGTTCATGTTTGCAAATTTTAGGCAAAGGGTGACTACTTTGAAGATGCTAAAATATAACACAGTTATGATTTATTTTGGATTTTGTTTAGTCACAACATAATTCCCATAGTTCCATTAATGTTATACCATAGTTTTGATGACTTTACTATTATTCTAAAATGTGAAAAAAAAAATAAAATAAAAAAAAAAATTAAATTATAATAAAGAATGAGTAAGTGTTTCAAAACTTTTGACCGGTAGTGTATATATATGTGTGTGTGTGTGTGTGTGTGTGTGTGTGTGTGTGTGTGTGTGTGTGTATATATATATATATATATATATATATATATATATATATATATATATATATATATATAAAACTCATCAAAAAAAGAAATGTCCCTTTTTCAGGACACTGTATTTTAAAGATAATTTTGTAAAAATCCAAATAACTTTACAGATCTTTATTGTAAAGGGTTTAAACAATGTTTTCCATGCTTGTTCAATGAACCATAAACAATTAATGAACATGCGCCTGTGGAACGGTCGTTAAGTCACTAACAGCTTACAGACGGTAGGCAATTTAGGTCATAGTTATAAACACTTAGGACACCAAAGAGACCTTTCTTCTGACTCTGACAAACACCAAGAGATGCCCAGGGTCCCTGCTCATCCGCATGAACATGCCTTAGGCATGCTGCATGGAGGCATGAGGACTGCAGATGTGGCCAGGGCAATAAATTGCAATGTCCGTACTGTGAGACCCCTAAGACAGCGCTACAGGGAGACAAGAAGGACAGCTGATCTTCCTCGCAGTGGCAGACCACGTGAGATAACACCTGCACAGGATCGGAACATCCGAATATCACACTTGCGGGACAGGTACAGGATGGCAACAACAACTGCCCGAGTTACAACAGGAACGCACAATCCCTCCATCAGTGCTCAGACTGTCTGCAATAGGCTGAGAGAGGCTGGACTGAGGGCTTGTAGGCCTGTTGTAAGGCAGGTCCTTACCAGACATCACCAGCAACAACGTCGTCTTTGGGCACAAACCCACCTTCGCTGGACCAGAAAGGACTGGCAAAAAGTGCTCTTCACTGACGATTCACGGTTTTGTCTCACTAGGGGTGATGGTTGGACTCACATTTATCGTCAAAGGAATGAGCGTTACACCGAGGTCTGTACTCTGGAGCGAGATCGATTTGGAGGTGGAGGGTCTGTCATGATCTGGGGCAGTGTGTCACAGCATCATAGGACTGAGCATGTTGTCATTGCAGGCAATCTCAACGCTGTGCGTTTCAGGGAAGACATCCTCCTCCCTCATGTGGTACCTTTCCTGGAGGCTCATCCTGACATGACCCTTCAGCATGACAATGCCACCAGCCATACTGCTCGTTCTGTGCGTGATTTCCTGCAAGACAGGAATGTCAGTGTTCTGCCATGGCCAGCGAAGAGACCGGATCTCAATCCCATTGAGCACATCTGGGACCTGTTGGATCGGAGGGTGAGGGCTAGGGCCATTCCCCCCAGAAATGTCCGGGAACTTGCAAGTGCCTTGGTGGAAGTGTGGGGTAACATCTCACAGCAAGAACTGGCAAATCTGGTGCAGTCCATGAGGAGAAGATGCACTGCAGTACTTAATGCAGCTGGTGGCCACACCAGACACTGACTGTTACTTTTGATTTTGACCCCCCTTTTGTTCAGGGACATATTATTCACATGTCTGTGAAACTTGTTCAGTTTATGTCTTAGTTGTTTAATATTTTTATGTTCATACAAATATTTACACACCTTAAATTTGCTGAAAATAAAAGTAGTTGAAAGTGAGAGGACATTTCTTTTTTTGCTAGGTTTATATACATACATAAACATATATCCACATGCATACATGTATACACATATACACACACAGACATACATACATACACATACGTAGTGCACAACTAAATACAAATCGGTTATATACAGTGCAAGGGAATGTAATGGCAGAAGAGGTTGGATGTGTTGGATAAATATAAAAAAGACTAGACGGTGAATTGCACTTAAGTGTTTCACTCATGAACATTTAATTTTGTTAGGAAAGTGCTCTACATCTGCTTTATACATTTTTACATGCACCACCAGTCAAATGTTTGGACACACCTAGTCATTATTTATTATTACTCTTGTTTTCTTAATTTTATATTAATAGTAGTCATCAAACCATGACTCTCTTTTAAATAGTATGAGTTCTCGTATATGCTTGACACTTGTTGACTGCTTTTTCTTCACTATCGTTGCGTCAGCATCGTGGCAGACCTGGGTTCGGATCCCGTGTTAAAACCAGGAAGTACATGTAATCGCATTTGCATAATCAGCGACGAGCGCGATCTGGAGGTTGAATTTTCCCCTTTAACATTACATTTTTACTCCACTGATGGTAAGGTTTGGGTTTGAGTTAATAAAATATGCATTCTTCCTCACTGCATTACATACTATATGGCTGAAAACAACTTCTTCACAACTCACTTTTGAGACCCCTTGTGGACATTTCACTCTGAAAATGCGTGCCAATATGCCCAACAACAGTTACCGCTTTAGCCACTGGGGGCAGTGTTTCGAATTTTGGTAAGCACAGACTGATTTTTACTAAAGAAAAGTCAACCTACCATTTCCGATTTCACTGTGAGATCAGTCTGATCCAGTCCAACTCATCAATGTAAAAACAATGTTTTTAAATTAAAATATTAGTTTTGTGAAGGACTCCATACAGAGGCACAATTTATATTGGTCTACAAAACTAATTTCAAGTCTTTAAGCATAAGCCTTTGGATCAAAAGGGTTTCAAGATCACAAGAACACATACATTTATTCAAGTGTATCCAAACTTTTAAATAGTGGCAAGTAGTGTATGAGAATTAGCGCAACAGCAGCGCAGCAGATAAGAACATTATTTTAAATTATTCACTCACCCATATCACTACTTCTTCTGTTAAACACAAAAGATGTTAAGCAGAATGTTTTCTTCAGTCTGCATTTACTTTCATTGTAAATGTTTTTCTATACAATGAAAATAGTGACTTGGGCTTTTAGTCCCCAAACTTCTGCTTAACATCTCCTTTTGTATTCCTCAAAAGATGCCAAGTCATATGAATTTTAACAACATAAGGATGAGTAAAGTGTGATTAAATGATGACAGAATTTACATTTTTGGGTGAACTATCCTTTTAAGAAGAAGAAAAGAAAAAAAGAGCATTGAGCCTCTGACAAATATTAAACACTAACTTTAATGCAAGTACATGGGCATACTACCATACATCAGTTAAGCTGCTTGCCACAAGAGTTACACAATCATATGTAAACATTAATAGGGTCTAAACGGTTAACCCTAATATTAAATTAATCAATCCCATCCTTTTATCAAACAATATCTGAATGTCTGAGGCTGATTTAACCTGATCTAAAGTTTACTACTAAACATTTTTACAATAGTACAAAACATACTCTGATCAGCCACAACATTAAAACCACCTGCCTAATATTGTATAGGTCCCCCTCGTGCCACCAAAACAGCATCAACCCGCATCTCAGAATAGCATTCAGAGATTATATTCTTCTCATCACAATTGTACAGAGTGGTTATCTGAGTTACCGTAGACTTTGTCAGTTCAAACCAGTCTGGCCATTCTCTGTTGACCTCTCTCATCAACAAGACGTTTCCATCCACAGAACTGCCGCTCACTGGATGTTTTTTGGTTTTGGCACCATTCTGAGTAAATTCTAGAGACTGTTGTGTGTGAAAATCCCAGGAGATCAGCAGTTACAGAAATACTCAAACCAGCCTGTCTGGCACCAACAATCATGCATGCAATTATCTAATCAGCCAATCATGTGGCAGCAGTGCAGTGGATAAAATCATGCAGATACAGGTCAGAAGCTTCAGTTAATGTTCACATCAACCATCAGAATGGGGAAAAAATGCGATCTCAGTGATTTGGACCATGGCCAGATGGGCTGGTTTGAGTATTTCTGTAACTGCTGAACTCCTGGGATTTTCACGCACAACAGTCTCTAGAATTTACAAAAAACATCCAGTGAGCGACACAATATTAGTCAGGTGGTTTTAATGTTGTGGCTGATCAGTGTATGTGAAACAAAAGCTCACTGTTACATAAGTACAATGTCACATCACAACTACTGAGAAATCATAAACACTTTATTTTGCATTTACAGTGCAACTCCTTTGGGTTTGGGTTCATAGCTCTGCCTACTAGTCCTCTTGATCTTGACTGTCAGTTTTAATTTCTTCTGTCAAAGCTGCTTTTCGTCTCCGCTCTGCTTCAGTCACTGTCATTGGGTGTAATGGGAAAAATCCAGCCAATCCTGCTCCGAAAAACAGATGAATCAGTCTGATTGGATTTATGAAACTGAGATTACAGTACCAGTCAAAAGTTAGGACACACCTGCTTTGGATGAAAAGGTTTTAAAGATCATGAGAATCTTAAATTCATTCTTGTGTGTCCAAACACTTGATGTGTACACAGTAAACCGGTGAATGCATTTACCACATATTACAATCACAACTCAATACCCTTGTGCATTAAAATCAAACATTGAAAGACATAATTATTTTGGAATTCAGTGAACAAATATTCTAAAAAAATAAAGAAAGAAAAGAAAGAAAGAAAGAAAAAACACTTACCTAGAAGTTTGGCAACAGGTTTAGTGGGATGAGCGCCGCAGCCAATCCAGTACTTGATTCTGTCATAATTGAAGGCAACAAGTTTTTCATTGTATATGTTGGGCAGAGGGTCGTATGATCCCAGCTGCTCGATATATTTACTGTCTCTCGCCCGTTTATTATAGGCGGCCACGATGCGGTAGAAGGGTCTGTTAGTGGCGCCCCCTAGCGCCAGTCTGATGACCACATGCCCACCGTGGTATTTTTTCAAAAGTAAAGACGCTGTTAAGATAAAAGGCCCCATAAACGCAAAGCATATTTTCAGAGATTGAAGTTTAACATTTGAATGGAAATGCTTTATGTCAGAAATAGAAACTTTTATCTCAGAAGTGAAGCACGGTAAGAATACTTACACAGATGGACCATGATTGATAGAATCTCTGTACAAAAAGAAAGAAAAGGTAGTAATGAGACATACAGTATAACTCTGCATACCATTTAATATATGACAGCGTATTATAGCTTGTTAGACAACTAATATCGATGCATTAAAAATGGTCTTTATAAGAGCACAGAGCGTTAGCCTATATGTTATTTCCTAACGCAGCGAACATACCTTATAAATCCGGTGCATGTAGAAAGGTCGGTAATATTATTAATAATATTATTGTTCAAAGTGT
Source organism: Myxocyprinus asiaticus (assembly GCF_019703515.2). Classification (NCBI taxonomy): domain Eukaryota; kingdom Metazoa; phylum Chordata; class Actinopteri; order Cypriniformes; family Catostomidae; genus Myxocyprinus; species Myxocyprinus asiaticus. The sequence goes on from NC_059378.1 coordinate 38,522,243, forward strand.
TTGTAATAGTATAAATACACGCACCTAGATAAGAGCAATCAACAACATGACATTCGCATGGGCGCAGCCATGTTTTAAAATACAGCCGGCGTTACGTTCGCGCGACGTAATTAATATTCATGAGCTAAGCCTTCGTCGCAACGAAGAGCTCCTTGCTCGACAGTGTGGTTATTTTGGCCACTAGGTGGCGGTTTTGTGTTTTGAAGACAAGCATTTAGAAATGATTTGTACAAAAGGATATTATTTTTCGTACTAACCCGGCTGTTTCTCGAAGAGATCGAGGACTTATGGTGTGTGACAAAATGTAGAAAGGGGTGACTGAAAAAAAAAAAAAAAAAAAAAAACATGGTGTTCTTTGAAGTACCTTGGATTATTATGTAAGTACCATGGTATATTAATATAGTACATATTATGGTAAATATAATACCCTAGTTTATTTGAAAGTACCATATGGGTACAACGGGGTAAAAGGCACTTTTTTTTTCCCAAAACACTAAACAGAAACAAAAACGCCCACAGTACTTTCCTAAACACCTGTTTGCACTTTACAATGCAAAATATTCTTGATCCATGACATCATTGCGTGCAATGTCTAAAGTTGGATTTTGAGGTCATTTGATCTAATATTTAATACATTTTTAAATATGTTGCACATTTATGTAGCTAATAAGAATCTGTGAAACTATCACATTTATTTTGAGACAAAATACTAATTTGTCATTTTAAGTTTTAAGGTGATTAAATCAAAAGTGTTTCAATGACTGTCTAAGTGAAAGGATAGTATTTGAGGTAAAAAGCCCCACTGTTGCAGTGACTAAAGGCCCCCATAAAACACATTGTTTTTCTTAAAGGAATATTCCGCATTCAATACAAGTTAAGCTAAATCTACAGCATTTGTGACATAATGTTGATTACCACAAAAAACAATTTAGACTTGTCCGTCCTTTTCTTAAAAAAAAAAAAAAAAGCAAAAATCAGTTACAGTGAGGCTCTTACAATGGAAGTGAATGGGGCCAATTTTTGGAGGGTTTAACGGCAGAAATGTGAAGCTTATAATTTTATAAAATAACTTAAATTCATTCTTCTGTTAAAACTCATGTATTATGTGAGCTGTAAATTTGTTTATATTGTCATTTTAAGGTTTAAGGTTTTGTTGACATTACATCGTCATGGCAACAAAGTTGTAAAATTGGCTATAATTTTACACAGAAAAGGTTAGTAAGTGATTTTATCACACTAAAATAATGCAAACATGCATATTGTTTATGTCTTGTGGCTGTAATATTGAAACAGTATGTATTTTAACGTTTACAGATTGGCCCCATTCACTTCCATTGTAAGTGCCTCACTGGAACCAAGATTTTTGCTTTTTTTAAAGAAAAGGAGGGGCAAGTCAAAATAATTTTTTATGGTAATCAGTATTATACCACAAATGCTATTGATTGTGCTTAACTTCTATTGAACCCAGAATATTCCTTTAACCTTGTGCGCCCCCGCGAACACATGCATGGAAGTTGTATTTTGGCTTCACTATACGCAACGCATAATTTCATTTCATTTAAACTGACTGATCTTAATTCAGGAGACTCTGGACTTTCATTAAAGGGTTAAACCTTTGATGCACTGAGTCATGTGACAAAACAACATGGCGCCGATCACAGCGGAGTTTGTCTTTGGAGAAACGGCAACAAAACTACATCTGGTAAGAAACCTAATTACGTTTTTACATCGAAACCTGTTTGAGTCAAATGATTAGAGTCTCTAGTTTCATCCGATAGACCATTTTAAAAATTTGAATGACTGAGCGTGAAATGCCAGGCTGCTAAACACAATGACCACTAATGTGTACAATAGCACAAGGATTTCATTAGAAATCCTAAATTTACTGTGCATTTTCATATTTAGAAAATATTTTTGCTTTCAGAGGTTTTATATGGAGTTAGGATGAAAATAAGGTGCATTTCAAACCATTCTGAGACCAGTGCAGACAAACAGCACACTGGAGGATTTCACTAAATAGGGAGCAAGGGAGCATCCTATAGCTCTCTATGAAGCCAAGTGCATTCAATACAAACTTCTGGTCAAAAGTTCAGTTTCAGGCTGCAGATGATGTTTGGATCACTCAACATTGGCAGACATGGGACAATGATAATCAGTACATGGATTCAGAATTTATAATGTATAATTTTATTTTAACATGGTTGGCTGTGATTGGACGGTGCTGGCCTATACTTTGAATCAGAATTAATTATGCTAATTTCTGATTGGTAAAATGCTTCAGCACTGGCTATCACTTGTTTGTTTGACAAAGAGAGAACATTGAGATTTTGTTGCTAAAGTGAAAAAAAATAAAACCAAAAAAAAAACATTGCAACATAAAAGTCAAATCAAGTCAAATAATTTTAATTTGTTGAATTTTTTATTTGTGCTTTTTTACAATGCATATTGTTCCAAAGCAGCTCTACATAAAATCAGCTGTAATGTCTGTAACATCTCAAAAACATGAATAAGCAACACTCCTGGAAACATAATAAACAATTTGATAAATCAAAAAATCTGACTTTCTATAGCTTGGTATTATTTAAAACTTCACAACTTAGTCTCACTGTCCACATATGTGGACATATATTTTTAGGAAAACTATTTGCTCTAGAATTTATTTTTATTTATTTTTTGCATCTTTATTAGGTGATACTAGTTACAAGCCAAAAAGTGAAATGGAAAATGCATGCAGCAGTCACGCTCGAGTCTCAAGAGGTTAAGTGGGACAAATAGATTTGTTATGACATTTTTTTAAAGTGAGCTCAGATTGACTGATCAAATCACAATGGAGATTAATTTGTTTATAGAATACTTGAGATGTTATGAAATGTCAAATGTGATTGAAATTAACAGGAAATGGTTTACCCTTTTCTGAAGTGGTTATTTTGAATAAGCATTATCTTAAATTGTTACTCAAAAAAGCATCTTGCTGTCTCAAAAGTATTTGACCAATTTTGCCCTATAACTATCCCCCCTATATTAACATGATATCAATATTACCAAGAGTGGTGTAAAAGAAGATAATTTTAATCAAAACAAACTTCTGTTATTATTTCTATTTCACACAAATGATGTTGCTCCATCAATTTTCAACAAAAGAAATGTATTTTTTCAATCTTGATACACTTTGTGACCAGAAAAAAAGCACATTTTCCTCAAGGTGTGCCTTTTGCCCGTTGTACCCTACCATTTGATATCATCACTGTCTTTTTATAAAGGGTTAAAAGTAAAGTAAATAAATAAAAATAGTGAATGAACAGACACTTAACAGTGTTTGCAGAGCAAACCAAATGCATCTTATATGGTGAATCAGCAGAGAAAGTTGAGCTGAAAACTCCGATTGATTTCACTTGTGGCTGATGCTCTTGTGAAGATCTCATGCTCCTCTGCACCATAAGACAAGCTTTTACAATCATAATCATCCATGACTGTACTGTTGGGCATGTTCAGATGACCAGATAACACACCGGAGAAAGAAAATTCCTCACTTAAGCACAAGGTCTGTTCAAAAGACAAGCACAAGACCTTGGTTTTCTCTTTATACCATCCTTCAGGGATTGTAATTAAGGATAATTTCATTTCATTATGATAATCTTAAACCCAAGCAGATAAGAGTAAACAGCCACATACTAGTAGGGTACAATGGGGCAAAAGGATGTGCTTTTTTCTGGTCAAAAAGTGCATCAAATTAGAAAAAATTATTTGTATTGAATATTGATGTAGCAACATACCTCGCCAAAAAAAAAAAAAAAAAAGGTCGCCGTTTGAATTGACATAAGCAGATACTTAAGAGTCTATGATTGGATCATTATTACAGTGATTTAATATGTTTCAGCTGGCAACAATTCATTTAACCCTAACTGATGCAGTGTGCAGCTTCACATTTCGTAAACAAGCATGTCGGAAGACGTATCCCGTGGTCATGGAAAAGATGTTTGTGTTTCAGAATTATTGTCCTGCATCAAGCAAAGAAAACAACTAAGGAGATTGCGGAAATCACTGGAATTGGGTTAAGAACTGTCCGACGCATTAAAACCTGGAATGATAGTGGTGAACCGTCAGATTCCTGGAAGAAATCTTGAATGATCGTGATTGGAGATCACTATAACGCTTAGTGAATTCATATCGTAAAAAATCGACAGTAGAACTCACAGCTATGTTTAATAGTGAAAGTAAGAGCATTTCCACACGCACAATGTGATGAGAACTTACAGGATTTGGACTAAACAGCTGTGTGGCCTCAAGAAAGCCACTTGTTAGTGAGGCTAATCATAATAAAATGACTTCAATTTGCTAGGGAGCATAAAGATTGGACTGTGGAGCAATGGAAAAAGGTCATGTGGTCTGATGAGTCCAGATTTACCCTATTCCAAAGTGATGGGTGCGCCAGGGTAAGAAGGGAAGCACATGAAACGATGCACCCATCATGCATAGTGCTCACTGTACAAGCCTCTGGAGGCAGTGTTATGATCTGAGGTTGTTTCAGTTAGTCAGGTCGAGGCTCAGCAACGTTATGCGGCCATAAAATGAAGTCAGCTGACTACCGGAATGTACTGAATGACCAGGTTATCCCATCAATGGATTTTTTCTTCCCTGATGGCACGGGCATATTCCAGGATGACAATGCCAAGATTCATCAGGCTCAAATTGTGAAAGAGTGGTTCAGGGAGCATGATGAATCATTTTCACACATGAATTGGCACCACAGAGTCCTAACCTTAACCCCATTGAAAGTCTTTGGGATGTGCTGGAGAAGACTTTACGGAGCGGTTCGACTCTCCCGTCATCAATACAAGATCTTGACCAAAAATTTATGCAACTCTGGATGGAAATAAATGTTGTGATGTTGCATAAGGATGTCGAAACAATGCCACGACAAATGCGCACCATAATCAAAGCTACTTAGTGTCCCTAGTATCAAGGGAGCCCTTTACCCCTGCACCAGGGGGTTGTAGTGATATCATGTAAATATAGAGACAATAGCTATAAGGCAAAATTTGTCAATTTAGGCAAATACTTTTGAGACAGCAAGATGCTTTTTTGAGTAACAATTTGAGGTAATACTTATTCAAATTAAGAAAAAAAAAGTCACATTAAAAGAATACTGCTGACATATTGTTGTATGAAGACAAGCTTTTTAGACACAATTTGAATCTTTGATTAGCATGTTAAATCCTCTATTTCTGTGCAAAATAACCATTTAATGTGCAAAACTATTAATATCTTGACCGAAACCAATCAATGCCCATTAATAATATAAGCATTTAAATCATATTCATTTTGGATTGTATGCCATCAAAGGACCGTATCTAGTGGGGTGAAAGGTGGTAAAGATTCTAGGGGCCCAAAGGTCCAGGGGGGACCACAACAAATTCGAAACTGTATTATTTTAATAGATAAGGGGCCCAGAGCAATATATATTCACGGGGCCCAGAATTCCTTGCTCCGGTCCATCAGTTCAAGAGGTTTTCAAACATTTGTGTTTGTACATTTCATATTTCCATAAATCCCAGCACTGGCCACATTGTATGTGGTGCATATGGGTGCATTGTGCATTGTTTTTTTTATTGTATTTTTATTTTTTATAATAGGCAGAGGGAATATTAGTGATAACTGGTCAGCTGTTAGTTATTTAGCTTATTATTATTATTATTATTATTATTTATTTATTTTTTAATTTTTTTTTACAACTGCATGTGTGGTGGAATACACACAGTATCATATTTACAGTTTATTTACCTATTTTTCTGAGGTTTCCTGTAAATCTCTGCATTTTCTAGGCAGAATTTCATTTGTGGAACAAGAATTTCCATATTGATGCGATAGCTACTTTGTTCACATTTGCTTGGTTACCTGTCTGATTGATAGACTGGACTGTTTTAAGTGATGTTATCTGGCTGAACACTATCTTATTAAGGGTGAAGACACATGTCAGGGATCAAATGATCTGTTTTATCCGCCATCATGGGCTTGTTTTTTACTGAAACTAATGGGGACTGCATGCAAAATGGATAGTGCCACTTTCATCATTGGCAAACAGAGAGTTTCCTTCATTCTGTTGAAAAGTAGGATGTCTTAATGGATTAAAAGACATACCAGCATGTTTATCACATGACGTTAGAGCTCTTCTCATATGACTGTTTGATGTGGGAGCAACATTATAGCATACTTGTATTTGTAACCTTTTGAATTTCATAGGCATCACAGCTTGGTCTGCACTTTTATGTCAGAGAAGAAAACACAGGTTATACCGCATTGTTCAGAATCATAAGTGTTTTATTGGCAAAGTGATCACACGCACAAGGAATTTGTTTGGTAACAGTTACTTGGTAGTAATATGAATATAAACAGCATTTGTACAAAGAGATTTTATATATAATGAGTATGTGCAGGTAGAATAAATACATATAAATTCATTATATTTTAGGTTAGTAGAGATTTATATTCGGGCAGCATGTAAACAAGCAAAGCCATTCTCTAACTAAACTAAACTGTGTTGAGAATAACTCATTTTTAACTTTATTGCCTGCATTCTTGTGCAAAGTTGTTTTAATTTGCATCCATTACAAACATTATGAGTAAGGAGTTGTAAACTGTTTATAAACTGTTTATAAACAGTGAGTGTGTTTACATGCAAGATCTTACACCAGTTATGCTAAGTAAGCCGACAACGTGTTAAAGTCATGTAAACATCTGAAACTGTTTTTCTTAATCGGGGTAAGATCATAAACGGTTCAAGCATAAACCGATCAGCAGATGTAGATTTTTGCCCATTACTATGATGACTCTTTTTTTTTATGTTTTGAGGTCAAAATCAGAATAATATGATGATTTCAAATCTCATGTAAATGCAGTTTTTACCACTCATGTTTGTCAGACATGGGACAATGATAATCAGTACATAGATTCAGAATTTATAATGTATAATTTTATTTTAACATGGTTGGCAGTGATTGGATGATGCTGGACATTACTTTGAATCAGAATTAATTATGCTAATTTCTGATGTAATGTCTGTAACGTCTCAAAAATATAAATTACCAACATTCCTGGAAACATAATAAACAATTTGATCAAATTGATTTCTATAGCTTGGTTTTATCTTAAATTTCACAAATTAGTCCAGCTGTCCACATATGTGGACATCAATTTTTAGGGAAACTATTTCGTCTAAAAATGTTTCATGTTTCTTAGGGGACTACTTAACTAGTAGTAGTTACAAATCAAAAAGGGGAATGGAAAATGCACACAGCAGTCATGCTCGGATCTCAGAATAGTTCACCCAAAAATGAAAACTCTCTCATTATTTACTCACCCTCATGCCATCCCAGAAGTGTATGACTTTCTTACTTCTGCACAAAGATTTTTAGAAGAATATCTCAACTCTGTAGGTCCTTACAGTGCAATTGAATGGTGAGGAAAACTTTGAAACTCTAAAAAGCCCATAAAGGCAGCATAAACGTAATCTGTGTGACTACAGTGTTTTAATCCATGTCTTCTTCAGATATCTAATTGATTTGGCTCGAATACACTTCCAAGTGCTTGACGCATGCACAAAGCGCTAGATGGGCTAGGAAGTGTAATCGAGCTTCAAATCATGATCGCCAAGGAGATCAAGCTGATGTCAAGATTTAAAGTGAAAAAGTAGTTATATTTTGGTCTGTTCTCAACCAAAACCGATTGGATTGCTTCAAAAGACATAGATTTAAAACATTGGAGTCTTATGGATTACTTTTATGCTGCCTTTATGTGCTTTTTAGAGCTTCAAAGTTTTGGTCACCATTCACTTGCATTGTATGGACCTACAGAGCTGAGATATACTTCTAAAAATCTTCATTTGTGTTCTGCAGAAGAAAGAAAGTCATACACATCTGGGATGGCATGAGAGTGAGTAAATGATGAGAGAATTTTCATTTTTGGGTGAACTATCCCTTTAAACGGCATTCATTTATCGAGGTAAATTCATAAACGGATTGAGCAAAAAGCGATCGGCACATGTAGATTTTTGCATATAACCTGATTTTGTGTTGCATGTTTATACCTTTACCGGCATTCTTGCTGGCTTGTCCAGTGTGTGCCAGTGTTGTGCGCATGCCTGCAAAATCAGTGAATGTTCAGATGATTTCAAATCACATGTAAACACAGGTTTCTTTCGTTATCGGATTTTTTGAGTAAGCTGATCTCTTTTCTGGGCACTGACATAATGTCAACATCCTTAGCAAAGCTTTAGGTTTTTAACATAAAAAATTCCAATTATTTATCTGTGTTTTTCTTAATAATCTTAATCATAATTTGATCTGTACAATTTGCATGCATATGCGACATCAGTAAATTATACAGTTATTTTTTTTTAAGATTCCAAAGAAACCACAATCCGATCAGTTTAAGTGGCCTTATATACATAGATATGTCCTGGAGGAGAATGAAAACAATTAATTCTCATTCAATTTAAAAGGCTTTATGGATGTAAAAGCCTTTTTCTGAGTTGGGCAGATTAGATGAGCTCTCCGCTCCTCTTCATAATGTGCCTTTAGCTGAGAGGGCAGTCAGGCCAGACAGTGGCAGCATAGGATAGTCACACTTCATTAAAGATAAGAGCTCTCACCCCTACATTTATGAAGGATACTTAACTCACTGTGACCTCCCTGCTGGGTCGTGACCTGATCACACCATGGAGTGTCCAGGCGCTGTTTGAGCAGACAAGTTCTAGAGGTCAGACTTCTGTTTGCAGGACGCAAGAGGATACGGCCTGAGCTTGTTTGATCGTCTGAAGTTGCGTGACTCTTTTTCCGTGAGATGACACAAAGACAGTTTTGTAGAAAACCAAGGTCCTATTCTTCAAAAACTCACATAAATCTAGAGTGGAGTGGAATACATCTGAGGCATTCTTCAAATTTAAATTACATATTAACCACCATGATACAAAGCTGGAAAATGCAACTAAACCAGTATGCAATAGGCTTTATGTTTTATATACAGTATATGTTTTGTCTTATATAACTGTTCTCATCCATTTAAACCTAAATGGTTAAATTTGTAAAGTAAATGGCAATTTTATTCCACCACAAGGATGCCAAAAGAGGTAATCGGGATCCCAGCAGGATCTTAATTCGGGTCAATAAATCTTGATATCACTTTAATTTTCATGCTGTTCTGGCCAGAGTAATGCATTCTTTACTGACAAATTGCTCCATAGAATAAAGTTGGGTGGCATCACCCCAAAGACCAGATTTGGATAGATTTTTTTAGATTGCTGTATTTAAAAACTGTACATTTATCACAGCTATATTTTTTTAATGTATTTTTTTGTTTATGATTAGTTTATAGTTTAATCAGTACAATTTTGCAGTGGTGATTTTTAGAACTATCATATTAATCATATTACGTAAGATCGTCTTTGGCACTTGCAAATGAAGTGGCAATTATGAATTCTGTTGTACACATTTTCATGAGCGTGTCACAATAGAAACTGATCTTGGGTCACTTTAGTCAGTGTAAATATTATTTTAATAAACGATTCTAGTTTAATAAAATATTATTATGGATATAAAACAAAATGAAGGATGTTAAATTGAACTGTAATCAAACAAAGCTTGACAAAGAAGTGCTTTTCCGTAGGCACTCCTGGTCATGGAACTTGCTTTGATAGTGTTTAATGTTGCAGTGGGCCAATAGGTCAACACCTGTTCATGTCTATGCACATTTTGAGGATTATTAATGCAGGTCATTGACTTTCTGACTCGAAGATAGAGATGTTCTATGGCAAAATACGTGCAACAAACCTATTTTATATTATCATGGCTCACTCTAATCATGGTCCAAAAGGCAGCTGACATTCCATATAGATTTATACACATTAAAACAAGATTTGTTTGAAATATCCTTGTATTTAAATGACAGGTGACATTTCTGCTTTTTGGTGATAAGCTTTTTGGCAATGTACAGTACTTTCTTCTTCAATTGCTGTTTACCAATAAATGTATAAAAGCATCTGCAGCATGCCTTGATCGGCCCCCACATTCCTGTTCTCCTTTAGGAGCCCCTGAAAGACGAGGGGTTCTGTTCCTCTTTTCCGATCCATCTCTGCAGTAAAGCAGGCCTCCTACTGCGCCTCCTTTAAAGCCTGTCAGAGGGGGAGTCTCGCACTAGCTGCATAGGTGAATGCGCTTCCAGGCACAGAAGTACATACAGTACATACGCTTTTCCATATAAACTCTGTTTGGTCCTGTTTGGGAATTTAAACATCTACTTCTCAAAAGTGCACACAGAAAAATATGTGTTGCAAAACAAATGTCCTGCTTGTTTCCCCCACTTTTAGCGTAATTTTTCTTTTATGAAGATTTCTTTGTGGTATTTGCTAAGGCAAGCATCTTTATTTGACTGATTTCACTGTGAATTCGGTGACAGTGGGAGGAATGTTCTTTAGCGGTCTGTGTTTACTGAAATTCAAACCACTGTCCCCAGTGGCCAAACCTGGAAATGTTGTTGAATGCTCCATTTGCAGGTGAAATGTCCACAAAAGTGAATTGTATTTTTTGTTGTAAATGCCAATACAGTCAACAATGAATACAGTCCACAGGAATGCATATTTTACAAACCATACACCAGGGCTCCCCAACTACTTTCTTTGGGGGGCAGATTATCAAGATGAAAACTGGATAGGGGCCAGTAATTTTCTGTATTTATTTGTGCTAACACTATTATTGTAACTAATATGTCAGGATCAAAACTAAACACCGATAATAAGTTCCTTCTAAAGATCTGGCTGAAGAATAAACATGACCTCACACCCTAAACTAACAAATAGGATTTGATTAACCTTTACTTAGCCTTTCATTGTCCTGCACATATTGTGAAATAGTGTAGGAAGCAGATATTTGTGCAGTTAATAATTGGTAAACGGAGCTGATTTGATGATATTCAGGATTGAGAACTCTGAAACACATCTGTATAGAACCAAACAGAGTCAGGATATATGCATGTATGCAGGTTCAGTGGCGCTTCACGTTATCACTTTTAAAAAGGACAACTGACGCTGAACTGATGAGACATGTGTATTTAACACATTTAAAAGCAAACTTTACTCTGCATTTTCTTTGAAGGTTCGGTTTTCACCATCGATTTTTCTTGTGTTGAAAAAAGGTTGTGCATATGAGCTGATATCACTTTTATATCAACTGTTGTGGTGTATATTTTTACATATTTAGATTTGACTGCACTCAGCAGTTTAGCAATTTGCATATGTAATAATGACTAAGTTCAGGCATGCAGCTCTGAATGGCATGAGCTGATATGTTCTTTGAACTTGTTATCTGTTAGCCAATCAGCTCGCTCACATGTGATATGTCAAGCCAATCAGCTCACATGGTGCAGACTGAAAGGTCCTTTGTGTAATTGGGTAGCCAACCAACTTGCAGACTCATTTGATCAGTATGTTGGTTTCATTGCAGTGCGCAGCATGAGTTTTCTATTTGCTCAGGTGGTTGCTGGGGCTTTTTCTTCTATCAGCTTGCACGGTAAGTTCTGCTTTTGGCCATGACATATAGAAGCGCGTCTTTATCAAGGTAAGCCATAGCCAAATCAGGCACTGGCACACATTGCTTTCTTAGGTCATAAATCCACACATAGTTTGGCTAAGTCACTAATTAGCTCTGGACTTTCCAGGTCCAGGTACACATTGGCCACATATACTCTACAAAGTTTTGTGAGTGACAACCGCATTTAAATGCGGGAGTGAATCCCCTAAATTTTTATTCCATGTGTGTACGGTACAGGACTGACACACGCAATTAAGATGATTGACAAGTGATAAGCATAGCAATGCTGCAGGGTCTCGCACCTGTGAAACATGAATGCGACCAGTTTAACCCATTTTGTGTTCACGAGGAGAGAGACTCCTCATATGGATTATATAAATGAATGAAAACACGTACCTCTGTTTATGTGATTTGCAACAAGAGAAGATGGACACATCTCACATGCACAATTAATCATGTCATTAACAACTAGTTGTTCGATTCGGTTCCGTAAACACTGCGTGGAATTTTTGCAAATGCAGTTGTCACTCCCGGATTTTATCGAACTGTGGGTGTACAGAACAGCATTAAGCACTAAAAGGTGAACTGATGACTAGAGGTCGACCGATATATCGGTTTTGCCGATTAATCGGCACCAATAACAGATTTCTGGAATTATCGGTTATTGGCAAATATACACACCGATAGTTTTCCCTGTTGCGTCCGGTGCTGGAGCGGCTGGGAATGGTCCGCTGTCGTTATACAGAATGAGAGCGGACTTTAGAGGCTAAATAAAATGATCACTTCACTGATGCCTTGTGGTGTTTGTTCTGGCACGTGAGACTACACTCTGCATAGAGCGGAACACTGCAGATGTGGATTTAAAACATCAACAATGAAAAGGTATGTATACAGTACACTACAGTACACGTTGTCATATCATTATAAAGTAATTAATTTGTTGACTAGATGCTGCATTAGTAGAAAACAGAAGTATGTTTGCCGACAAGGCTGAAAGGATGCTAACATTAAAGCTAACCTCAAGCGGTTAGAAAAATGTGACAAAAATACACGCAACCTACCCAAATGTTTAAATGTCACAGTTGTTACCATCTATTACCATCTATTTCCATTAGATTATATCTAGCTGCTCACATTTATGCATTTGTTAGCCAGCTAAGTTGCATATGTAAAGCTAGTGATGCGAGAAAGCAATTGATATCTTCATGCAGCCGAGAGAAACGTATAAACAAATCAGAAACGCATCTGAGTTCAGTTAAAATTGTATCTGCACTGTAATACGATGACTTCAGATCGATCACATTCTTGTGCTAAAAAAGGCTAGACACAGTGCAACAAATACAGTTTAACAGAAAGCAGGTGTCTCAATATGCTTTTAAAGTTATTTTTATTTAGACACATCAACTAAAAAAACAGCGCTCCTGCACGAGACTCTGAATAAAAAAAAAAAAACAAAGGGAAACAAAGACATTCGTCTAGCGCACATTTACATAGAAAAACAAATGGATGGTTGCAAAAGCGTTCGGTGTGAACAGCCCCTTAGAATTGGTGGAGGTCTTTGGCCGTTGCGTCTTGCTCTCTTATAAGCGTTTCTCAGATTAAGCAATGAGTTGTTTAAATGCTTTGTCAGGAAAGATGTTCAACTTGGAAATGTGTGACTCGAGATACTCGCATTCGGTTCCAGTCTGTTGTGTTCGTCTGTTTGAACAGCCCCTGGCCTGTGCTTATAGTCTGAGCCGCTTCACCGCCGAGTTCAGCCGAATACCACTGCTATCTGGGAATATTACTACTCTACATACAACTGTACAGTCTGGAGTCTGGAGTAGTAGGAATCAGTGCAAGTGTAACACCACGTGAACTGTCTATTGAAGCGTACCCCCCCCCCTTTACTTTTGGCTTAACATCTGAGAATATGGACCGACTAAAACTTTTTTATTTATTTATTTTATGCACATTAGTTGAAAATGAAATGCTCTTTATTAACAGCCAGGATAGGAATGTTCTATGCAATAATATAATGGTGCCGAATGGTTTATGTATTTAATGCGCCCTCTTGTGGACTTAGGAAACAACATCAATTTAAAAATCAGCTGACTTTAAAATTCGAATATTAGTTCACATATATTAATATTTATATATTTATTTCATTTTAAAACGTACAATACATTTTCATGGTTCAGTCAGTACTGTTTATTTTTGTAATAAAGTTCAGCACTATTTTACTTTGAGTGTTATTTTTTCATTCAGTATCAATTTTAAAAATGGTTATTTATTAATCGGTTATCGGCAGGTACTGCCCAACTTAGTTATTGGTAAAATCCACTATCGGTGGACCTCTACTGATGACCAAATTTAGCTACAGTGTGTACGTGGCCAGTATGAGTCAGATCACTAGCAATTTAAGCCATTTGGCCAAGCAGGCTCAGGCACATATAGAGATTTAGTTCATTAGCGTTATGCCATTCTGCCAAGCAGGCCAAGGCAAACCTAGCTTGCATACATTTGGTGCACATGGCTCTTCGGAGCTGCAGCAATACACAATTCTTGGTGGTAGATCTGCTTGTTTGAGGGTTGTGTTTTGTGTTATACGTTTGTGCAGCTGCCCTGCTTTGTTGGGAGAATGTATTTATGTCTAAATGTGCTGCAGCATGTCATACGTGCTTGATGCAGAATGTCTGTGTATATTCTAGCAGTAGCAAGTCTCCGTACTCCGTACAGTGTTGCTGATCTAGTTCACCAAGACCAGTATCCTATCAATATGCCATACCCACATCAACATGCCAAATCCCTCTAAGAGTCATCATGACTGAAATACATTTGATTGAATAAGATGCAACAAAATCTGCTCATAGGGCTGATCCATGTTTTGGAGAGCAGTGTATTTGAACTATGCCCAGACAAGCCTAAACACATGCACAGTGGTTCAGGAACTTGACCACTGATCACTTATGATGAACGCTGTCGCTGATGCTGTTGAACGTGCCGTGGAGTGTTGTTAAATTCACCGCTAAGTTTAGTGCAAAGTGTGCTCGGATGTTTCAGACTGCAGTGCGATTTTATAAAATTCAGTTGGAGGGCCAGATCGAAGTAACTGTATGTTGCCCACGAGCCACCAGTTGATTAGCCCTGCCATAGCCCCTAACTACAACCCTAAACCTAACCTTCAGTGGTGTAAAAATGACATTTTAGAGTGAAAATACAACCTCCAAATCACAGTCACCATTGTTTATGTGAACGCAATGTTTACCACGGGACCAGAACCTGTGACTCTATCAATACCTCTAGAGGGAAATGTGTTCAAGCTTGAATTAATGCAGAATGTCTAATGGGGGGGTGGCGCTTGTCGGTAATTCAGCAAAATAGGGTTGATTTCAGGAGACATGAACTTTCGGATTCAACATGTTGATATCCTGTGTGATCACGTTGCCTTTTCCTAGCATTAAGAGAAGACCATGATATGGGTGGAGAAATCCAATAGAACAAGGGACCCAAGCCATATCTACGGAAACTTGGGCTCTTTTGACCTGGGCCAGTCTGCAACGACCTAGTAACCACCCAGAACACCCTAGCAACCACCAAGCAATAACCTGGCAACCACCCAAAACACCCTATCATCATGGTGGTTAGTTTTTAATGGGTGAGCACCACTGTTGTATTTTTATTTATTTATTTTTTGGTTAAGCCAATTTAAGGGCTAATATTATAACATTATGTAACACAATTTTTGTTCCTGGGTAGTAAGTGTTATTTCCTAAGTGCTAATGCCTCAGAAGTATAGAAAATGGCTGTTATTCCCCACAAACTTTGCTTTTGTGACCAGGACAGTGATATTTTGAAATGTTCCTATTTCCAATGAGAAAACGGGTGAATATGTGTCTTTTTGTTCACATAAAATCAGAAAAAAACAACATATGAATCCAAATTAAAATGTATTTATACTAAAGTAATACAAAAATGATGCAAAAGATTTAGAAGTGAGCAGTTTTTTGAGATTTACGATTATACTGTAAATCACTTTATCGAATCAGCCCCCAAATGTAGTCTCCCATCATGTTCTCGTTATACTGTCCTTGGTAGCAGCATTCAAAGTCCAGTATATCCTGGTGGAAGCGCTTGCCTTGCTCCTCCAAGTACGCTCTCATGTTCTCCTTGAATTTATCAAGGATATGGACTCTGAGGGACATCCTACAGCCCATTGTGCCATAGTTCTTCACCAGAGTCTCAACCAGCTCCACATAGTTTTTGGCTTTGTGATTGCCCAGGAAGCCCCGAACCACTGCGACAAAGCTGTTCCAAGCCGCTACTAGTGAGCTTCTTGGG